>NC_042975.1:37054917-37368917 GCF_901001165.1 Salmo trutta
TATGACTCATCATCATGGCTCTTTGAGGGGGCAGCCAGAGATGACTCACCAAGCCAGGGATGGGTTTTAAACAGCCAGACAAGAGTGGCTATTGTGGAATACACAGGGCCTGGTGAAGAGTGGCAGCTCAGCTTGTGCCAAGTGTGTTGACTGGCAGGATGTGAAAATCCTGCCGTGATGACTCAAACAATAACACTTCAACAGCATGGGGTCTGGGAAAACAAATGAGGTACAGGAGAAAATGGCTGGAACACATAGAGGAAGTGTGAATTCACAGTACCATTTTGCCATGAGAAGTGACAGAACATTATATATCATGTTTTTCTATGGTGATTAAAGTGGGCATGTTTGTATTGTGTTTAAAGAATGTGACGGAATGAGCCAAATACCAGGGGCACCAAGTTGGGAGAAAATCTATGTCGCTCCTTTATTTAAAAAAACAAACACACAATCAAAAATATTGTGTAGAAAAAAAAGTCACGTTTATTATTACACCTAGAATGTCATCATTGCTGGATTCAGAAATTACTAATCTGCTGCTTAAAGGCAAGTCCATTTACCATCTATTATATTTTTTTATTTATTTATTTCACCTTTATTTAATATTAAGAGAACATGTTCACAAATTGTTGAGTAGGGATTTATCCATTGGCCCAAGTGATGTGTTTTCAAACTATACCCACACAGTTTGCAGACGACAGTTACCGTTGTCTCGCAATTAACTAATGAAAACCTTGATTGATTTTGCAGTCCCATCTCGTTCCCTAGTGTGGCGACATGACTAACAGTAGCGTGGCCCATCAGATGACACCTAAGGGGTATTTCAGAGACCCTAAACCAGAGTGTAGTAGGGGAATCATGGGGTAGTGGAGCCGGGTGGATCCTGGGGGCATGGGGAGCAGAGGAGGGCTGAGTCCTGGAACACTTAGCGTATGACACACACAGAGCACCTTATGTTAGGAAGTGGAAGGAGAGAAGAGAACCTGGCTGTCTGTAGCCTTGGTTTCTGTTTCTTAGGCAACGTTGCCAAGTGGCTCAGCTGTGTCGGACCCTCCAACCTTTGACCAAGCAAACACAACCCTCTGGTTCAAGAATGCTCATAACAAAACAACCTATCACAAAACAGCCCAGAACAGGTGTATTTGTATGCAAATGTGTTGAATATTATTGGCACAATTTATCTGCGCTTTGTACACACAAACAAAAAGTCCTTCGTTGTTTAGAACGGCATGAAGCGAAATCTATCCTTTGCTCTTTGTGGCTTGTCTGGTCATCCAATATTGTGATTAAGAGTAAAATCAGAGGGCAGTCAGCCCAACAGAAGCAATCTCAAATTCAGCTGCCACATACAATAGATACATGTGCAAACATTTCACCATCATTAATATTAGCTAAGGAATAATTGCAAAGTGTATAATACAGTGAAAAAATATAAATATTTCTGTAGTAAAAAAATGTCCTTTTCAGTATGAGGTGGAAGTGAGTGGTGGCTATGGGCGAGCCTCTCCTCAAAGTACCATGATGCACTTTGGTTTGTGTTTGAACCAATGACTGGTTTGAACATGCTGGGTTGAAGCACAGTGCCCTGGAAGTTATAAATTAATGTGTGCATTTGATTTAGATCAATGAAAGTATGTTCCGACCAACAGAAATAGAACTCAATGGTAGACCCTTATACAATCGCTTTGCATTTCTCCTTTCCAATTACCCACACTAGCTACCACACTAGACATCACTCAACCATAACAACCACACGCTACAGGAAGAGGATACGGCAAAGCCTCTATTAACCTATTGTATGTGCAAATATACAAATTCTACAGAATTGATAAGGATTACGGGGGATATAGCATTGAAAACATTCAGTGGCCCAGGAGTTAACTAAGGAGGTACGTCTGCCTCTGATTCAATGGCGGAACATTGTACTGTAGGCATGCAGCATTTTATTAGTAGACATAATTAATGATGAAAGAAGTCACCACCTCAACTAATTAGAATCAATAAGTTCCCACGCAAAGATAAAGTCTGAGAACTAAAACCCACAGACACAGCAGTCCTCTAAGACCTAGCCTGGATGCCTAAAAATAGATTAATTAATGCGGTGAATGAGCACACCAGAGTTGACCTCCCAAAGTGAAGGATGGGGGTTGGGGAGGATGAAGCATAGTGGGAGGGTTAGCGTCAATCAGACAACCCAACACTGAGAGGGGGTCATGTGGAAGAGGGTCATTTAGGGAGAGATGTACTGTACTGTTCAGACAGAACACAAACAGAGAGAAGTAAAGGGAGCATCAGTCTGTCTGTCATCCAGATGTAGAGGACAGCAGAGCTTAGTCTCCTTGAGCTATAACATATGAGCACCAGTTTTTGGCATCTCTTGAACCTTTGTTGTTATATGATCAGGAAGATCGGAGGTGAGAAGGAGGGTAAGAGAAAGATGGGGGAGGAAAAGTGAGGATGAGAAGGAGAAGAGTTATGAGTGGATAGAAGAGGAGGAGTAAGAGGAGTCTTTAAGGCCCAGGAGAGCAGTAAGTAAGGCGGAGGTGAGTGAGTTGACTTGTGGGTCCATATTGATGAGTAGCTTTGAAGACCAGGGAGGGAGATTCCTTGGCAAGATAAGGAGCACCACTGCCAGTAGAGTCGTAAACAGTCTCGTACACAAAGCAAAATGATACAAAAATCAATTAAAAAATTAAAGCAAAATCCCTGAAGTATTAATTTAGTCAATTGTACAGTCTCACGCCTGGTGGGTAAGGTAGATAGGTGGTTGGTAGGGGTTAGAAGGCCCAGTTTAAGGTGGTTTGAGGGGGCTGTGTGTGTCAGTGTTTCCAGCCCATAAGGTGGCTGACCCGGGCCTTTTCGGTCATGCGCCGTACCCGTCCTGAGCGGGACATGCCTAGGTTGAGTGGGTCCTCTGTGGTCCCTGACTCGTCGTCTGACTCGTCGTTGTACAACACTGTCCTGCGGCCCTGGTTCCGAGTGTTCACCTGACCAGACTTACTGCGGCTGCTGCTTTTTTGACCGCCCTCTGCCCCACCCTCACCCTGCTCTGAGTCCTCCTCCTCTTCTGATTCCTCCTTTTCCTCAGGCTCCTCTTCGTCCTCAGGCTCCTCCTCTTCGTCCTCAGGCTCCCCCCCTTCCTCTTGCTGCGGCGGCTGTGGCTGCTCCCCCTCTTCCTCGTCTTCACCTTGTTCGTCTTCATCCTCCTCTTCCTGCTCCTCTGCCTGGACTCGTGCTCTCTTGGCTCTTTCTGGAGCCTCCTCTTCTTCCAGCATCCTCTTCCCAGAGACGGCCATCTTGCCCTTGACTTTGTGGCCCGTTTTTAAGCGGGGAGCTTTGCTGTAGTCGTGATCTCCCCCGTCCACAAACTTTCCAACCTCCGACTCACTGTCCGACTCACTGTCTGATGAGGAGGAGGAGGAGGAGGATGATGAGGAAGACGAGGAAGACGATGACGAAGATGAGCTATTGGATCCTCCAGATCCCTCTCCCTCATCCTCCTGCAGCACTCGTCTCCTGTGGCTCTGTCTGGTGCCGTTAGTGAGAGGTCTGTTACCGTCTGGGGGGAGAGAGAGAGAGGCACACAATGCCTCCCTGTTAAACATAGCACAGCAACACCTACTAAAGTAGCCTCCAGTACCTGCTGGAGTAATGATGTCATTAACTGCTGCGATTTAACCAGGCTGACTCCAAACTTTCAAGCAGTTGGCAAAATCATACATTTGTCGAGATAGCTTGGTGAAACAGCTCTATGAAGGACTATTTATCCACTGCCTGCTGGTGTTGGTTACCCTGTGTAGTAATACCTGAGTTCTTGACGGGAGTGGTTTGGCTGCGGGTGACACGGTCAGCCCCTGGACCCCCACTGTGGCTTCCTGTCCCTGAGTTAGACGATGACGAGGGTTGGCTGTCCTCATCCACTATCACGCTGCTCGTCTCTGACGCTGCAACAACAGCAGCACGTCACGTAACCACCCAACCCACATTTCACACTTCTCTACAACACATACCGCCACACAGCGACACAAACATACACTCACGACAAGAGTGTTACCTTGAGATGGCCTGCGAGACCGCTTCTTGGATGAGGTCTGTAATTCTTTTGGTGTAGGTTTCTTCCTTGACTTGTGCTTCCCTTTAGGACTAGAGTTAAAGAGACACCAAGACAGAGTGTTTTAGGTGGAATCTGAATAGATCCTACAAGGAGTGGTACATAATAGTTGGGGTTATCACAGTGGATTTAAGAGTTGTAGAGAGGGGTTCCAGCCAGGCCAGTACCTGGAGGGTCGGCTGGTGGGAGGGGAGCTGCCTCCACTGTGCAGTCTCTTCCTGTAGCTGACACTCTGGCGACTCTTCCTCCGCTGGTTCTGGACTGCAGACTTGTAATCCGAGATGATGGAGATGATTTGTCTTTCAAAGAAGGCTGATAGGCTCAGGGTCATGGTGTAGATCTGGAGATGAAACAATGAAGATCAAAAATACCATTCTCTCACAGAACACAGTGTGCCTTCAGAAAGTATTAATTATTCCACATGTTGTTGTTACAGCCTGAATTCAAAATGCTATACACAATACCCCATAATGACAAAGTGAAAACATATTTTGAGAAATTTTTGCAAATGTATTGAAAATGAAATACAGCAATCTAATTTACATAAGTATTCACACCCCTGAGTCAATACATGTCAGAATCACCTTTCTGGGTAAGTACAGTTGAAGTCGGAAGTTTACATAAACAAGTTTTAATGACTCCAACCTAAGTGTATCAACCACTCCACAAATGTCTTGTTAAGAAACTATAGTTTTGGCAAGTCGGTTAGGACATCTACTTTGTGCATGACACAATTGTTTACAGACACTATTTCACTTATAATTCACTGTATCACAATTCCAGTGGGTCAGAAGTTTACATACACTAAGTTGACTGTACCTTTAAACAGCTTGTAAAATTCCAGAAAATGATGTCATGGCTTTAGAAGCTTCTGATAGGCTAATTGACATCATTTGAGTCAATTGGAGGTGTACCTGTGGATGTATTTCGCACCAAAGTACGTTCATCTCTAGGAGACAGAACGTGGTGTTTATACTTGCATACTATTGTTTGTACAGATTAACGTGGTACCTTCAGGTGTTTGGAAATTGCTCCCAAGGATGAACCAGACTTGTGGAGGTCTACAATTTTTTTTCTCAGGTCGTCTGATTTCTTTTGATTTTCTCATGATGTCAAGCAAAGAGGCACTGAGTTTGAAAGTAGGCCTTGAAATACATCCACAGGTACACCTCCAATTGACTCAAATTATGTCAATTAGCCTATGAAAAGCCATGACATCATTTTCTGGAATTTTCCAAGCTGTTTAAAGGCACAGTCAACTTAGTGTATGTAAATTTCCGACCCACTGGAATTGTCATACAGTGAATTATAAGTGAAATAATCTGTCTGTAAACAATTGTTGGAAAAATTACTTGTGTCATGCACAAAGTAGATGTCCTAACCGACTTGTCAAAACTATAGTTTGTTATCAAGAAATCTGTGGAGTGGTTGATAAACAAGTTTTAATGACTCCAACCTAAGTGTATGTAAACTTCCGACTTCAACTGTATTTGTGGTGATTGGGTGTATTAATACACCGTCCAAAGTGTAATAACTTCACCATGCTCAAACGGAAATTCAATGTCTGCTTTAAAAAAAATGTTTACCCATCTACCAATAGGTGCCATTTTTTGCGAGCCATTGTAAAACCTCCCTGATCTTTGTGGATGAATCAGTGTTTGAAATTCACTGCTCGACTAAGGGACCTTACAGATAATTGTATGTGTGGGGTACAGAGATGAGGTAGTCATTCTAAAATCATGTTAAACATTATTATTGCACACAAAATAAGTCCATGCAACTTATTAAGCACATTTGTACTCCTGAACTTATTTAGGCTTGCCATAACAAAAGGGGTTGAATACCTTTTTTAAAAAGAAAGAAAAAAAGCTCTAATTTTTTGTTAGATTTTATTTAAAAAATTACCCCCTTTTTCTCCCCAATTTCGTGGCATCCAATTCATAGTTACAGTCTTGTCTCATCACTGAAACTCCCGTACGGACTCGGGAGAGGCGAAGGTCGAGAGCCGTGCGTCCTCCGAAACACAAGCCAACCAAGTCACACTGCTTCTTGACACAATGCCTACTTAACACGGAAGCCAGCCACACCAATGTGTCGGAGAAAACACAGTGCACCTAGCGACCATGTCAGCGTGCACTGCGCCCAGGCCCGCCACCGGAGTCGCAGTGCGCGATTGGACAAGGACATCCCTGCTGGCCAAACCCTCCCCTAACCCGGAAGACGCTGGGCCAATTGTTTGCCGCCCCATGGGTCCCCCGGTCGCGGCCGACTGCGACAGAGCCTGGACTCGAACCCAGAATCTCTAGTGGCACAGCTAGCACTGCGATGCAAAGGTGTTGAATACTTATTGATTCAAGACATTTCAGCTTTTCATTTTTAATTAATTTGTAAAAATGTATAAAAACCTGATTCTACTTTGACATTATGGGGTATTGTGTGTAGGCCAGTGACATCTCAATTGTATCAATTTTAAATTCAGGCTGTAACAAGAAAATGTGGAAAAAGTTAAGGGGTGTGAATACTTTCTGAAGGCACTGTATAAGGGTCAGGGTTATAAATTGTTGAGATACAGTTGACCCACCGCATTTCTTTCCCCCCTTGAATCTTGGAAAGAACTCAAGGGCACTCAACCAATCAAAGTTAGTTGAGGTGCAACCCAAAAAATGTATCCTCATTGAAAATCTTATCAGAATCAGCACACTAACCTGTGACTTCTTGTTGGGCGTGTAGGCCTTGGAGTTGCTGAAAATGAGGCGGACATCTTTGGCAAACTCCATGGGGTTCTCGTAGTTCCCGATGATCAGAGTCTCTGTTACAGTCCCCAGGTCCATGGGAGTGTCTATGATGTCTCGATAGTCCTGGGAGAGGGAGAGAGTGCAGTGTTTAGGACATCTGAAACCACAAAGTAACTGCCCAGTGTTTCCAGATGTCTATGAAATATGACCTATAATCAAAGTTCCCTCAAGTTCTTTTTTTCCAGCTAGCTGTTCTATCATTCGGCCTACAGTAGCAGCCAATGTATGATGTTCAATGTAGGCCTACATTCCATGAGATTTTAGGAAAAAGAATATGCAGGGCTTGACATTAACCTGTTTATCCACTTGTCCTTCAGACAAGGTGACTGAAAACGGTGTGTTGTTTGATGTAAGAAACCACTTTACAAAATAAAATGCATTACTATTCCCATACCATTATTACAGAGAATAAGACAAATTATGTTAGCCTCTGCCTATTGGCTTCCGGTCTCAAAATACAACACTGACCCTTTAAGACAAGAAAAAGCTCTTTACCTGACTCGCTTTTCAAAGGTCTAGAAATGTACACATTTTGTGCCCCCCATTGCTGACTACAAATTATATAGAACTGGGCTAATAACTCACTAACTAGCAAAGGATATGAACAAATGTGCACAATGTGGCTACATGCAGCCCTCACTTTGATCTCAAAACAAGCGCATCTACTCATGCTGTAAACACAGTCCAGTTCAAGGTCATTGGCACAGATCTATATATGGCAATGGTATATTTGCATATAGCTAGAGGAGTCCTGATATCTCCAGGAGTAATAAGTATAATTGTTCTCCTAGGCAATCAGCAATTAGTACAGGTAGGTGCTCTCCCCACCTCTGCTAGGCAATTAGCAATTAGTGTTAGTTCTTCAGTCTCCTCTGGTTTCTCAGTGGCAGCTGTGTAAGTGGCGGTTTTGTTGCAAAACTAGGACCGTCGCTGAAACAAAGGTGCTGTAGAGTTGTTCTGCTGAGTCATTTGAGGAAGGAAAGAGAGGAAGGCTCCACACCACTCTCTTACTTGAGTATCTGAACTAGTTATTTACAGATTCTCATTTTGCTCTTTTGTAGCTTTGTCAAGTATGTGTGTGTTTTCTGTACCTGTTCAAACCTCCCTGTAGGCTTTACAGACGCTCATCACCCCTTGGCTGCAACCCTTCTAATTTAATGTACCCTGCGCGCACAACCCATGTGGAATTCTGGGTCTCTGGCAGTGTTTGGGACTGCGGTCAAGAACACAGAGTTCATCTCAGCCTACGCTGCCCTTCAGTCCCTTTACTTTTCAGCCCTGACGGACACATGGACCACCCCAGAGAACACTGCTACTCCAGCTGCTCTTTCTTCATCTGACTGTTTTCTCTCATAGTCCAAGAGCATCTGGTCGTCGCGGTGGTGGCACAGGTCTACTCATTTCTCCTAAGTGGAGATTTTCTCTTTTCTCTCTCACCTGTCCAGCTCCTCATTTGAATTCCATGCGGTCCCTGGACGAGGGCTCACCGCTCTTTGTACTTGGTAACTTCAACCTCCTGACGTTTGCCTTTAATTTCTTTCCAACTCTCATTCACCTCCTTGCCTCTTGACCTCACCCTTTCCCAATCAACTCCAACTCACAAGGCAGGTAATACGCTCGACCTTACCTTTACTAGTCGTTGTTTGCCTACTAATTTCACTGCAACCCCCCCATGTCTCTGATCACTACCGTTTCCTTTTTCTGTCTCCCTCTCCTCCAACCCTACCCACGCAGCCCCTACCCAGAGGGTCATGCCGCCTCAATCTCAATCAATCTTCGTCTCTCTCTCTCCCATCTCTCCCTTCTGATTCTGCCTCTTCGACCCTACTCTCCTCCCTTTCCGCATCCTATGACTCGCACTGTCCCCTTTCCTCCAAGACAGCTCAGCTCTCCCCGCCTGCTCTGTGGCTGAGTGACTCATTGCGAGCTTACAGAACAGAGCTACGGGCAGCTGAGCAAAAATTATCATCCTTTCACTCCCTCCTCTCTACCTTCTCTTCCTCTGTATCTGCTGCTAAAGTCACTTTCTACCACTAAATTTCAAGCTTCTGACTAACCCTAGGAATCTCTTTTCCTCCCTCTCTTCGTACGACTTCGTCAACCACTAAGTGGTGACGACATCCGCTACTCATTCACTCAGCCTATTGAGTCCACTGGTCTCACTCTCACAAAACTACCCCTACGCCTTGACCTCTTCTCCCCGCTTTCTCCAGATGACATCCTGCGACATCTCTGGAGAACTTCACTTCCCTCATCAACTCATCCCTGACCACTGGGTGCATCCCCTCTGACTTTAAATTGTCCAGAGTTGCTCCCCTCCTCAAGAAACCAACACTCGACTCATCTGACGTGAAAAACTATAGACCTGTATCCCTTCTTTCCAAAACAATTGAGCGTGCTGTCTCTGATCAACTTTTTCATTATCTCACACAGAACGATCTCCTTGACCCTAACCAGTCAGGTTTCAAGACGGGTCACTAAACCAAGACTGCTCTTCTGTGTCATGGAGGCTCTTTGCACTGCCAAAGCTGACTCTCTCTCCTCTGTTCTCATACTCCTAGATGCCTTCGACACTGAACCATCAGATCCTCCTCTCCACCCTCTCAGGGCTCAGCATCTCAGGCTCTGCACACTCTTGGATTGCATCCTACGTGGCAGGCCGCTCCAACCAGGTGACGTGAAGAGGATCGGTCAGCACTGGTGTAGCACCACGTACTCCCCTGACATTGCTATGCGGATGACACTCATTTACCCCCCCCCCCCCCGACACCCAGGTGGCAACACGCATCTCTGCGTGCTTGGCAGATATCTCAACTTAGATGTCGGCCCACCACCTCAAACTCAACAAGATGGAACTGCTCTTGCTCCTCGGGAAGTCCTGCCTGCTCAAAGACCTCTCCATCAAGGTTGACAACTCCTGTGTTGCCCTGACCCTGGACAACACCCTGTCGTTCTCTGTAAACATCAAAGCAGTCAGGTGCTCCTGCTCTACAACATCCATAGATTACAACCCCACCTCACACAGGAAGCAGCGCAGGTCTTAATCCAGGCACTTGTCCTCTCCCGTCTGGACGACTGCAACTCATTGTTGGCTAGACTCCCCGCTTGTGCCATCAAAGCCCTAAAACTTATCCAGAATGCTGCAGCCCGCCTGGTTGTCACCCCACTCCTCCGCACACTCCACTGGCTTCCAGTCGAAGCTCGCATCCGCTACAAGAACATGGTGCTTACCTACGGAACAGCAAGAGGATTTGCCCCTCCCTACCTTCAGGCTATGCTCAAACCCTACACCCCAACTCGAGCCCTCTGTTCTGCCACCTCAGGTCTCTTGGCTCTCCCACCCCTATGGGAGGCCAGCTCCTGCTCAGCCCAGTCCAATCTCTTCTCTGTTCTGGCACCCTGAATGTGGAACCAGCTTCCCCCTAAAGCTAGGTCAGCAGAGTCCCTGCCAATCTTCCGAAAACATCTGAAACCCTACCTTTTCAAACAGTATCTTCAATAATCCTCCCCGACCATACACTCCCCCCCCCAAAAAAAATTATGCGCTTGCACAGCTCTGACTCTACTAATAACTACATTGAGGAAAAATGTACTTTCTATGCCTGTGATATGTGGTCATCCCACCTAGCTATCTTAAGATGAATGCACTAAATATCTCTGGATAAGAGTGTGCTAAAATGTAAAAATAGGCCTACTTGAACTCTGAGTGGTTATGGCGCACTGGTCTGTGTAGAGTACGGGCTGAGTCATGAGTGTCAATGCAATGGAATCTTACTCCGATGCGTTCTGCCTACAACAAAATATCTTACATAGTTTTGCATATTAAGTCATGCATAGTTTGTTTTGGTATGTTGCATTGATTCCATCACAATTCCTACAGTAAAGGGAAACATTGATAGGGGAAAAGACTACAAAGTTGAGTGAAGTTTCATTCTCGTGCTTCTCTGCAGGGGCTGATATTTGCCTACAATTAATTACAATAAGTGTAAAAGTTTTCCTTCCAAAAATGATGTTAATTAAATACAATTTTCTGTGTTGGAATGATGTGGGCACAGTCCAACAACAATGGTGTGGGCATCTACTGGTCATTAAAAATATTCATGTGAGTAGACCACTGATTGGCCAGTTCAGTCAACATGACATGTTCTATGAGGAAACGGCAAGCATTTTTAAACTGTCAGTGATACAAGTTGTTGTTGGTGGGGTCTGGCCACAAATACTAGTCAACAACATTATTTGGGTATCAGTTAACAGGATATTAACTTTTAAAAGTTACATTTTCACTGGACAGTTACTCAGAATTGAGGACAGGTAGTTTGTAATACTTCTGAACCACTACAGTCAGACTGATGAGACCCTCAGTTCCTCTGATGGAAATTAAACATAGTGGGCTGGTTTCCCAGACACACATTGAGCCTAATCCTGGAGTAA
This sequence comes from Salmo trutta, assembly GCF_901001165.1. Lineage (NCBI taxonomy): Eukaryota > Metazoa > Chordata > Actinopteri > Salmoniformes > Salmonidae > Salmo > Salmo trutta. Next base: position 37,066,255 of record NC_042975.1, read on the forward strand.
AACCTGGAGTAAAAAGTATCTTCAGAGGAGAAGCACCATTGCTTTTTAGTTCAGGTTTTATTTTGCTCGGAGAAAACAGGCCTTAAAAGGAAAACTCCACCCAAAAACTATTTTGGTATTAGTTTATTGTTGATATAGTCCCAAAATGTTATGCATGTCACCAATCAAGTTTTCAAAATACAGAAATACAGCCGGTATGATGCATTTAGCATCATATTATGCAAAATGCATCATACCGGCTGTGTATGTATGTATATATATATATATATATATATATATAAAACGTGATCGCTGACATGCAAAACATTTTGGGACTATATCAAAAGATAGTTAAAGGAATTTTCCTTTAATGTTAGAATCCGCATTAGAAGAAACAGCGCCACTGTTCGCCCCCGGCACCTTGCAAAAAATTGTAATACATACTCTATCGCGCGTGCAATGATTTCCAAGGGGGAAAAAAACATTGTTTGTTTAAAGTAATATCTTTGTTGTAATATGACAAACGTGTCAGTTACACCATTACTGACTCCAGCTTTAACATGTCACTGTGGGGGAACATGTCAGATTGTTAAACACTCAGATCCTAAGGCACTAATCCTGCAGCAGGCTGTTATCCTTTCTGTGTGTGAGGGGTTATATAATTGGTAGGGATTATGATAACAAGGAGAGGAGGAGAGACTTACTTGGTAGGTGAAGAGGTCCACAGGCTGTCTGAAGGGCTCAGAGTCAGGGCCGTCCATCATACGCCGCAGCAGTTCCCGACACTGGCCCCGCCAAGCACGCACATCTAACACCACCCCACGCTTCTTAGGACTGGGATTGGCCCGCTGATAGTGGGAGAGCGTGAAGGTGTCCAGTTAGGTTGATACAGAAAAACATTGGAAAAGTGAGATAATGGGGAACAGGAATTCCAGTCATTGCAACAGCAATGGATATTCCATGTTTGAGATGAATCCTTCCCTTACCTGTTGTCCTGTGGAGGTCCCTGGAGTGTCAGAGTCCATGTCCACCTCAGCAGTCTGCACACCAACACATGTACTCTTAGTACTGCGTAATACACCACCAAGACAATTCAAATATCACTATGAACTCATGTATACACACACATCTTTATGTTTCACCTCATCCTCTCCACTGCTCAGCTCCGTCTTCACCTTGTGGTACAGATCTAAGATGTCTGTGCAGCTCTGGTCCCTGACAAAAACACACAACAAAACAGCTGGTCTTATTTACAGTCAAAACTAGGTTCTTAATGAGTCACCATTTCACAAAGGGGAAATCTACACCATTCATACCCAATGTAGCGGAGGAGCACGTCAGTCACCACCTTGGCTGCTGCCACGATGGGGCTCTGGGGCTCGTTGAAAGTGCGGGCGTTGTGCTCGATGTAGCGCACCTCCCACATCAGAGCCGAGATCCTCCTAGGAGAAATGAACATCCCGAGGGGATAAGCTGAGTGAGAGTCACTGATCTCCTCAAACTGGAACATACCCAAGTCCAAATTACAGCTGAGATACAATGGGGCTGACTGGAGGATTAGCAACAACTACAATAGGCTTGAAGGATTATTCCAGTGTGAGTGGTAGGTCTGAGTGGGTGCTGAAGCACTGCAGTGTGTCAGGGTGCAGGCTGAGAGGCCAGTGCTGACCTGTAGAAGCGGTTCTCCAGCCGTCTGCGGATGGTGCTGAGGTCAGTGGGGTAGGCCACCACAGTGCAGTAGAGAGGGTAGTCCCGCAGGTCCACTGGTGACGCAAACGCCTTGGCCAAGTCTACCCAAACACAACACGTCACACGCATGAATCAATACCACGCCATATCATATTATAGCCAGCATTGCTGGCTTGCTTCTGAAGCTAAGCAGGGTTGGTCCTGGTCAGTCCCTGGATGGGAGACCAGATGCTGCTGGAAGTGGTGTTGGAGGGCCAGTAAGAGGCACTCTTTCCTCTGGTCTAAAAAATATCCCAATGCCCCAGGGCTGTGATTGGGGACACTGCCCTGTGTAGGGTGCCGTCTTTCGGATGGGACATTAAACAAGTGTCCTGACTCTCTGAGGTCATTAAAGATCCCATTGCACTTATTGTAAGAGTAGGGGTGTTTACCCTGGTGTCCTGGCTACATTTCCAAGCTGTCCCTCATACCATCACGGCAACCTAATCAACCCCAGCTTACAATTGGCTCATTCATCCCCCTCCTATCCCCTGAAACTATTCCCCAGGACGTTGCTGTAAATGAGAATGTGTTCTCAGTCAACTTACCTGGTAAAATAACGGTAATAAATAAATAAATATATATCCAAGACCACTTCCGACTACAATCGACTTAGACTTAAAATCAGTCACCCTTGGCTCAATTCATCCAATATGACAAACAGGATTTCCTTTGTGGTACCGGTGACATACCCAGTGTGAGCAGCTCGTCGATGCCAAAGATGACCCTCTGGCAGTCCTCGTCCCGTGTGTGAGCCCCCCACTCCCCCTCCTGGGGGCTGTAGAGGCGAGCCTTCACCTCCTCCTCCGTCACCACCACCCCGTCACCAACATCCTCTGGCAACTCCGCTGGGGGAGGAACACAACATGCCAGTCAGAGAGACCATATTGCGTCATTGGCTGGCTGCTCAGTCTCACTATCAATAACCTGATCTTAAGTATTATACTAAATAAAAAGACTGCATGTGTTACGTTAAGTGATTGAGTGTGCTAGCTAGAGGGATATTTGAATGTGTAAAATTCTGGCTGCAAACTCAAACTGCATTATTCCAGTAGATGATCTGAGACGGGTGAGGAGCCACTGATAGAAGCAGTGATACTAACCTTCATCAGGAATGGGCTCCATGTCCCAAGGGCTCATCTTCTCCCTCTCGCTATTATCCCACCTAGTCAAGAGAAATCACAACTTAACATTCAGTATCATAAGACATTTATATTTTCCTCCTATTGGGTGTAAGCTACAGTATGAGCTATTGAGGCAAACACTGACGTACCCCTCCAGACTGTGTAAGCTGAGGTCTACAGTATCATCTCTATCTATTTAACCCAGTGAGATGCAGGGTACACATTGACTCACTTGACAGTGTAGCACTGGAACAGGCTGTCTGGGTACTCTGGCTGGAGTGGCTGTTGGTCCTCCACTGAGCCAAACCACCAGGCGTCATCGATGATGCTCCGGAAGCGCATACCTTGCAGGGACAAATCATGCTTGTTTCAGTACATGCTGGTCCGTGAATCACCACACGGATGTATGGGAGCATGAACTGAAAATATACATCCCACAGAACACAAACATGTGGAAGAATGCACCACATTGCTCACATGGCACACAAACATAGAGGAGTGTAGGAGATAAACAGGTAGGGGAGTGAACTGGGCACATCCTCTAACAGGCTTGTGTTCTGCATGCTGGAGAGAGGCTGGCAGAGGGAAGCAACACTAACCTGTCTGCCAGTTGTGCTCTTTAGCTTCGTCATAGAACTGCTGAAGCACCAGGAAATCGATGACATCCGGCATGTCATGGTACCTGAGAGAACAAGGACATGTCATTCATTGCCATATTCTTTTCACACAAGAAAATAAGATGGATGACTCACTTTAGGGAGAACGACTCATTGGTCATTTTGCCTGAGATGGGGTGCAGGAAGGCCAGTTTTAGGCAACAGAGGGTGGGGGGGCCCACTTCATACTTGATACCAACTACCTTCACAGACTCCTGGTCCTGAACGACGAGAAAACAGACAAAGAGAGAGGGGGTGATAAGAGGAAAAAAACACGAGGCCACATTAAAGATATGGAATCCATGAAGGACATACAAAATACATATAGTAGACAAAGGAAGCAGTGTGAGTAAGTGTTGAGGGTTGGTCTTACCCTGAGGTTCAGCTTGTTCCAGGACTGTTTCTGAGGGTTGATGCTGTAGGCCTTGGCTCTGCGCACCGCCCTGACATAGGCCTGGTGGCCCTGCCTGAAGTACATCAGCTGGTGAGCAATAGGAAGATAAGGGTCATCATACAGGCTACAATGTCTATCAACTAGGACACAAACCTTGCACTATCGTATAAAATGCGGTAGAGATTAAGCGCAAATGTCAAAATGTGAAGATATTTTGTTGGGTACTCTGCTGAACCTCATATGGCCCATCAGGCAGTAGGGTTCCTCACCTCATCACCCATCTGTGGCACAAAAGGCGAGCGGCGGGGGATGGTCTCCATGATCCAGGAAGGGGGAAGCCATTCCTCCGCGTCACAGCCAGCCAGAGACAGAGACGAACTGGGTTTCTGAGCACAAAGAGGCTGGGTTAAACAGTCCGCATTTTCACACATGCTAAGGTAATGAAACATTCCCTCTGTCATTAGGCCTCAGCTCATAAACTAGCTACAGGCACTATAGTCTGTATAGCCAGTAACTGAGATACACCATTTTCAAGCAGCCCGTTGGCTGCACCATTCCCTGCCCAGTGTCTCTACTTTACATTCTGTGAGCTCACCTTCTGTTTGGTCTGCTTGGGCTTCTTCTTCTCCTCCGCCTGCTTCCTCCTGGCCTCCTCTCCCTGGCCCTCCGCCTCCTCCGAGCTGCTGGAGCCACCGGGCGGCCGCACCTGCCTTCTGCTGGTACGCTTGGGGGGCTGGAGGTTGATCCCCGCATCAGCTGTCCAATCAGAGTAGTCACTGGAGGAGACACTGAGGGGGAGAAGAGGTGTATGGAAATGTCTATCTTGTAGTGCTGTCCAAAGGATTTTTTTGTTGTTGGTTAAATCGCATGGTTCTGTAGTTAACTACGATTAATCTCAAATTTAGAAATTATTCAAATTTGACCCTAATTAAAGATGTTTCAATTTAAAACCCATTCCATTTGGTTGTAGGTATACCATATTTTGATTAGAGGGGAAGAAAACACCAAATAAACTGAGACAATAACATCTCAGTCAGGTCGGATATTAAAGTTCACGTAAAAAAAATCTTACAGCTATCAGATCTAACCTACTTCTAATACATGTTCAACATGAACTAGTCACAAGCTGCTACTGTATTAGAATTGGGATCATTTGCTTTAATCTTTTGACCTGAGAACTACAACAAAAACAGTAGCTAATTGGAATGACTTAAAAAAAATTGTGTTGAATCTAGAGTAAAGGCATTCAGCCATGGAATTCTACACATTCTCATTTGGTTAAATAGCTGGCTAACGTTAGCATAACTGGCTAGTATTTGCTGTTATCTAAAGAAACGCCTGGGAAAGTGTTTATGGTTGAACTTTGACTGTTTAGGAGATGGTAGACATTTACCTGGAACTGCTGTCACTCTGCCACTGTGCTTCCCCATCAGAGGAAGCATCACTGGCCTCTGCCTGCTCCTCTGCCTGTAGACACATGGAAACATGATCAGACCTCCTCTAACATGACAACACCAAGGCCTCTGCTACTTCCAAGAACAACAGACTACAACCCCCCCCCACCTCTCCATCGCTGTCGGAGTCCATCTGGCTGTCAGAGTTCCTCCCCCTATCCACAGGGCGGCGATCTCGTGCTGAGCGGGTCTGGTACGCTGGTGCAGGTCTGGTCTGCTTCTTCTTCTTCCTCTGGGTTCGCCGCAGGGAGCGCTTGCATGGAGCCTGCTCCTCAGTCTACAGGGTGGGAAGGGGTGAGAAGTCGTTAAATGATAGAAAATAAAGTAAAGCTATTGGTATAAACCAGTGGTTCACAATCTTTTTAATAGTCCCGTACCCCTTCAAACATTCAACCTCCAGCTGCGTACCCCCTCTAGCACCAGGGTCAGCACACTTTCAAATGTTGTTTTTGCCATCATTGTAAGCCAGCCACACACACACACACACACACACACATTATACGATACATTTATTAAACATGAGTGAGTTTTTGTCACAACCCGGCTCGTGGGAACGACAAAGAGCTCTTATAGGACCAGGGCACAAATAATAATAATAATCAATTATTTGCTCTTTATTTAGCCATCTTACATATAAAACTTTATTTGTTCATTGAAAATTGTGAATAACTCACCACAGTTTAATGAAAAGGGTGTGCTTGAAAGGATGCACATAACTCTGCAATGTTGGGTTGTATTGGAGAGTCTCAGTCTTAAATCATTTTACACACACAGTCTGTGCCTGTATTTAGTTTTCATGCTAGTGACGGCCGAGAATCCACTCTCACATAGGTACATGGTTGCAAAAGGCATCAGTGTCTTAACAGCGCGATTTGCCAAGGCAGGATACTCTGAGCGCAGCCCAATCCAGAAATCCGGCACTGGCTTGATAAAACTTTCACAGAACCGCTTGTTGCAATTTCGGCTCTCTTGTTCAGATATCCATAAGTGGACTGGAGGCAGGGCATGAAAGGGATAACTTATCCAGTTGTTTGTGTCATCCGTTTCAGGAAAGTAAAACTGTTGTTTGATGAAGGAATTGTCTGTATAGTCTTTTTGGCCTTTTCCCCCAGAATTGTCCCACCCATAGCCGCGGCAGCAGGAAGAATTAAGTCCAATAGTATGGGGCTGGCCTGTCCTAGCTACTTGGTAGCTCATCATATAAGACGCTTCTAGCCCCTTCTTATTAATGGTATCTGTTGCTTTTATACATGAATTACTACTCGAAAGTCATCTTAACTCTCGCTCAAAAAACTTCCGTGGCTTATTTTTCAAATTGGAATGTTTCGTTTCTAAATGTCTGCGCAAGAGTGAAGGTTTCATCAAGTTGTGAGATAGTACTTTTTCATATATAACACACTGTGGCTGAGGAAAGGCACTACTCCCAATATAAGTGAACCCCAAATGAATGTAGTTCTCATCATATTTGCGCCTCTTCGATGGTCCAACATCCCCGTCTGTTGTTCAGTGCTTTCCCGGGTAAGGGGGCAATAGCTCTTCGGCTGCATCAGATTCACAACTGTCAGTGTCCTTGATAGCTGGGCTAACAACAAATGTGGAATTACTGATGCTAGCATTGGATGTGCTTGTGGCAGCAGAACAACTTGTGTCGTCAACAGGTGCAGGTGTAGTACTGCGGAATGAACAGCAACTACGTTTGGCTACATATGGACCGTTAGTGGAATTCCCAAGAGAGAGTAACGGTTAATGTGATTGGATGTTAATTATTTGACTAGGCTACCTCTATTTGACATTGTGTTGTTATTTCGCTGAACACTAGATGGTTTAATTTTATTTTATTTTTGGCATTGAAACAAAGCTACTCAGGCGAGATCAAAACTCACCTAAATGTATAGCCCCTTTGGAAAATATAAATGGACTGATTGAAAATGTGAATATATTTATTTATTTAAAAAAGGAATATTAGTATTATTATTTAAAAATAATAATAATGCGAATCACATTTTTATTTGGCGTACTGACGGCATTGCGCGTACCCCAGTTTGGGAATACCTGGTATAAATCAACAAAGGGAAGGGGGACATTTGTTCTGAAAGAGATAGAGAGCTGTGGGACAGTAGTGTAGAGACTCACCTTGGGAGCACTGAGTACAGGTTTCTTCCTCCTCTCTGTGTTGTAGAGGGAACACTCCACCTCACCTTTGGCCCGCCTGGTCTCCTCCATCACCCTACACAACACAAACACACAGCTTCAGTCAGCCACTGGGGGATATCTACCTAGGCAATCTTACAAACAGTCCTAGGCACAAATTTAAGAGGATGGACAGGAATGGTTAGAACAGAAGGTTCAAGGCCATCTCAGGTAGGCTCTCTGGTTAGTTAGCCAGTCAGTCAGTCTCACCGGAGGACCCCTTGCTGGACTTCGTTGACAACCACCCTCCTGCTCCAGGCCAGCAGGTCCCTCTCCGTGGCCATCTGACTGCGAGGGGCGTTGTGGTGCATTTGACGCACTCCCTCCACCTGACCACTCCTCCTCAGGCCCACGTTAGGGGGCGATCCCACTACCTCTGCTCCCTCAACAGCTGCAAACGAGGGAAACCATTCAACTTTAATTCATGACTACAACATCTGAAATCCAATATGCAGATTCAATCCAATAAGAAGATTCAAGGGGCACCCCCGTATGTACACTGAAAAAAAAAAATAAAAAATGAAATGCAACAATTTCAAAGATTTTACTGAGTTACAGTTCATATAAGGAAATAAATCAATTGACTATCCTGCAGGTAAAGAAGTTGTGGAGGTCCTGGCTTGGCGTGGGTACACGTGGTCTGCATTTGTGAGGTCAGTTGGACGTACTGCCAAATTCTCTAAAACGACGTTGGAGGCGACTTATGGTAGGCCAATGAACATTCAATTATCTGGCAACAGCAATCCTGGAAACAGCAGTCCTGCAGTCAGCATGCCAATTGCACGCTCCCTCAAAACTTGAGACATCTGTGGCATTGTGTTGTGTGACAAAACTGCACATTTTGGAGTGGTGTTTTATTGTCCCCAGCACAAACAAGGAGGTAAACATATTTGTGCCCAATATTTGAGAGAAATAAGCTTTTTGTGCGTATGGACAATTTCTGTGATATTTTATTTCAGTTCATGAAACATGGGACCAACACTTTACATGTTGCGTTTATATTTTTGTTCAGTATAAATATGGTTACATGAGACTGACACGTACCACCCTCTCCTTCAGGCAGTCCATCTTGGTCCCGCCTCTCATCCGGTTGGTTCTGCAACTGTCTGATCAGGACATCCAAAGGGCTTTCTCCGTGACCCTCCTCCGCCGTTTGCTGGCCGATCACCTGCTCCACCACCTCACCATCACCTAAGCAAGAGAAGAATGTTAGAAATCCCAACGTTACTCACATTTTGATTTCAGAGCCTGGTAAAGAATTATTGTTGAAACCACTAAGAAGCATTGGTAAGGAGGTTTACCATTCGCCATGTAGCCAAGCTGGGGCACCAGATGCTCATCCTTGCAGCTCTCCCTGCCGGGCACCAGGCGCTGGTAGTGGGTGGGGTGGGGGTTACCGTCCACATCCACAAGGAAGGGAGGGGGCATAAGGTGGGGCGCCTGCTGGGTCTGCTCGTCCAGGACAAAGTTATTGGCATCTCGGATTAGCGGCCTGAAGTCAGTGTGGAAGAACATTTGGTCAGGAATCTAGAGGAAGGATATGGAGGAAGAGGAGATGTGTTATTCTGTGTAACATTTTCTCTTTACAAGCGATACGATAACATGTAACTTACACATCTTAATCCAAATGAGCCACGTGGAGAGGCCAGAGACTCACCTTCTCATAGGGTCTGCTGCAGCCGAAGCCAAAGATGAGCAGGTGGCCATGGGAGTCAGTGCAGGCAAAATGTTGTCCATCAGCTGAGAACTTACAGTCAAATACAGCTCCGTGACCTTGGCCCTCAATCTGAGACAGAGAGAGAAAGGCTTGTATGAATGTCTGCCAGGGTAAAACACAGCCACCAACACAGTCACCATGTAATCAATCTCCACCATGTTGAAGAAGTTGCGGATCTTGGATCCCTTGGAGAGGTCCCACATGTAGATGTTGCCGTCGTGGCCGGCAGAGAGCATGATGCGGTGGTCAAAGGGGTGGGCCTCCAGGACAAACACCTCATCATCATGACCCTGGAGGAGGAACAGCACATTCAGTCATAACAGGTCTCACTCACTGAAGAGACCAGAAACATACAGGTAACTGCCAAAACAAAAGAAATACTTGAGTAAATGAGGGATACAAAGTATATTGAAAGCAGGTGCTTCCAAACAGGTGTGGTTCCTGAGTTAATTAAGCAATGAACATCCCATCATGCTTATGGTCATGTGATACATTTCCCAGTTGCCCATTATTTTGGCAACCATGGCTAGAAGTGATCTCAGTGACTTTGAAAGAGATTCTGGAGTGGCGCCTGAGACAACATTTTCCACCACCATCATCAAAACACCAAATTATGGAATTTCTTGTGGAAGAAGAGTGTAGCATTCCTTTAAGAGAGTTCCAGACACTTGTAGAATCTATGCCAAGGCGCATTGAAGGTGTTCTGGCAGCTCATGGTGGCCCAATGCCCTATTAAGATACTATGTTGGTGTTTCCTTTATTTTGGCAGATCCTGTATCTAGTGTTTGATTTTTTTTCTTGTATGTACAGTACCAGTCAAAAGTTTGGACACACCTACTCATTCAAGGGTTTTTCTTAATTTTTTTACTTTTTTCTACATTGTAGAATAATAGCGAAGACATCAAAACTATGAAATAACACATGTAGTAACCAAAAAGTGTTAAACAAAAAAAATACATTTTAGATTCTTCAAAGTAGCCACCCTTTGCTTCGACGACAGCTTTGCACACTCTTGGAATTCTCTCAACCAGCTTCAACTGGAATGCTTTTCCAACAGTCTTGAAGGAGTTCCCACATATGCTGAGCACTTGTTGGCTGCTTTTCCTTCACTCTCCAACAAATTCCAAACCATCTCAAATTGGGTTAAGGTCAGGTGATTGTGGAGGCCAGGTCATCTGATGTAGCACTCCATCACTCTCCTTGGTCAAATAGTCCTTACACAGCCTGGAGGTATGTTGGGTCATTGTCCTGTTGAAAAACAAATGATAGTCCCACTAAGTGCAAACCAGATGGGATGGCGTATTGCTACAGAATGCTGTGGTAGCCATGCTGGCTAAGTGTGTCTTGAATTCTAAATAAATCACTGGGTGCCACCAGCAAAGCACCCTCACACCTCCTCCTCCATGCTTCACCGTGGGAACCACACATGCAGAGATCATCTGTTCACCTACCCAGCGTGTCACAAAGACACAGCGGTTGGAACCAAAAATCTCAAATTTGGACTCATCAGACCAAAGGACAGATTTCCACCGGTCTAATGTCCATTGCTCGTGTTTCTTGGCCCAAGCAAGTCTCTTCTTCTTATTGGTGTCCTTTAGTTGTGGTTTCTTTGCAGCAATTCGAACATGAAGGCCTGATTCAGTCTCCTCTGTACAGTTGATATTGAGATGTGTCTGTTACTTGAACTCTGTGAAGCATTTATTTGGGCTGCAATTTCTGAGGCTTGTAACTCTAATGAACTTATCATCTGCAGCAGAGGTAACTCTGGGTCTTCCTTTCCTGTGGCGGTCCTCATGAGAGACAGTTACATCATAACGCTTGATGGTTTTTGCGACTGCACTTGAAGAAACTTTCAAAGTTCTTGAAATGTTCTGGTTTACTGACCTTCATGTCTTAAAGCAGGCCTGGGCAAAGGCCAGCTCAGGGGCCGTATGCGGCCCGTGACCTGATTTAATACGGCATGCGGAATCATGCTCAGATCAAAGAATTTGCGATAGTAAAGTTTAGAAAAACATATTTGTTATTCAAATTAAAAGCACAATGAATACTCGCCTTTGTGTAATGATTTAACTCCCACCGCTTGTGGGACATTTATTTTGAAGACACGTATAAATAACAACTGCACGAGGACAGACAGTGACTGACTGGCTGACACACACACGTCACAGTTACAAATAGTAGCTAGCTAGAAATTGCGCAAAAGTTAGTTTTTCAAAGAAAAGGAAAGCAGACAATGAATGTAGGCTGGACATTGAAATATGTATTTATTGAGGTATCAGGGAAAGCTGTGTGCTTAGTGTGCAAAGAAAGCATTGCTGTCTTTCATGCAGAGAAATGTAAGAATGTCTTCTGAGCAGAGGGCAAGTGCATCGAAAGAGTTGCTTTCTCAGTTGCAAAAGCAGCAAGGACTTCACACAAAACTGCATTCAGCAAACGACAGAATTGCGAGAGCTAGCTATGTACTGTCCCACAAAATTGCTAAATATAGCAAGCCATTTGCTGTGGGCGAATTCATTAAAGAATGTTTAATTGACTCTGCAGCAGCCCTTTGCCCCGACAAGAAAGTGCTGTTTGAAAATGTTTCCCTGTCAAGACGAACAGTGACACGGCGTGTTGAGGACATCGCAGAGAATCTGGAACAACAATTGAAAGACAAAGTGAAGGATTTCACCTATTTCTCCTTGGCCCTGGATGAGAGCAGTGATGCACGTGACACGGTGCAGTTGATATTCTTACGAGGCATAACCCCAAACGTTGAAATTACAGAGGCGCTTGCTTCAGCGCAATCAATGAAGAGCACAACCACAGGGAAAGATTTATTGGAGGAAAAATAATAAGTCTGTGGCAAAGCTGGGAGTTAACCCTAACCCAAACTTGACAGGAAAAAACATTGGCCTTTTGAAAAGGATACAAGATCAAGTAGCTGAGCTGAACCCAGATCAGAAAATTATTTTCCTGCATTGCATTATTCTTCAGGAGGTGCACTGAAAATGAGCCATGTTGTGGATACTGTCACTAAAGTGGTAAACTTCAATAGAGCAAAATGTTTAAGCCATAGGCAGTTTGTCTCACTGCTGGAAGAGAGAGTGGGGTCATGCAGATCTCCCCTACCACACAAACGTGAGATGGATGAGTTTGGGGAAGGAGCTTAAAAGGGTGTAGGACCTGAAGTCGGAGATTGCTGAGTTTTTTCAAATGAAAGGAAAATGTGGATTTCCCTCAACTGCAAGATAAAGAATGGTTGGCTGATTTTGCCTTCACCGTGTACATCATGGCCTTCATAAATGAACTGAATTCCAAACTACAAGGGAAGGTCCTTCTTGCACATCAGATGTACAGCCTTGTCAAAGCCTTCAAGGGAAAATTACTCCTCCTCACCCGCCAAGTAGAAGCCAACAACCTCACCCACCTTCCGACACTACTAGTCTGTTCCCTATCAGATGACCAGCGGGAGATGTATACATCACTGCTGCGTGGTTTGAACGGTGAGTTTTCAAAGTGTTGGAAAATGACATGCTGTTGGTTTCCTCTCCTTTCACCTTCAATGTGGATAACGCTCCCATTGACCTGCAAATTGAGCTTATAGATCTTCAGTCTGATGTGATTGGAGAACTATTCAAAACAATGTCACTGACAAGGTTCTATGCATCTCTCGACGAACAAAATGCTCCAAAGATTAGGAGTCATGCTCAGAAGATGTTTGCGCTGTTTGGGTCAACATTGGTATGTGAACAGACATTTTCAGTGATGAAACATAACAAGTCAAGGCACAGATCATCTCTTACTGACTCTCAACCTCTCAGCAATCCTGCGCATAGCGACATCAGAAACTATACCTGACTTCCCTGCTCTAGTCAATGCCCATCAGAGACTTCACTCCTCCTACTGATTGAGTAGTTTAAATGTAATGTTGAGCTCTCTTTGTGTTTTTGTGCATATCCGTTAACAAGGGTTCTGTGTAAATCAGGCCTTCATGGTCGAATTGCTGCAAACCACTACTAAAGGACACCAATAATAAGAAGAGCCATGCTTGGGCCAAGAAACACCAGCAATGGACATCAGACCGTTGGAAATCTGGAGTCAAAATTGGAGATTTTTGGATCCAACCGCCGTGTCTTTGTGAGATGCGGTGTGTGAACGGATGATCTCCGCATGTGTATTTCCCACCGTAAAGCATAGAGGAGGAGGTGTTATGGTGTGGGGGTGCTTTGCTGATGACACCGTCTGTGATTTACTTAGAATTCAAGGCACACTTAACCAGCATGGCTACCACAGCATTATGCAGCAATACGCTATCCCAGCTGGTTTAGTGGGACTATCATTTGTTTTTCAACAGGACAATGACCCAACACACCTCCAGGCTGTGTAAGGGCTATTTTACCGAGATGGAAAGTGATCTGCATCAGATGACCTGGCCTCCACAATCCCCCAACCAAATTGAGATGGTTTGGGATGAGTCGGACCACAGAGTGAAGGAAAAGCAGCCAACAATTGCTCAGCGTATGTTGGAACTCTGTTGGAAAAGCATTCCAGGTGAAGCTGGTTGAGAGAATGCCAAGAGTGTGCAAAGCTGTCATCAAGGCAAAGTGTGGCTACTTTGAAGAACCTCAAATATAAAATATATTTTTTGGTTACTTCATGATTCCATATGTGTTATTTCATAGTTTTGATGTCGTCACTATTATTCTACAATGTAGAAAATAGTAAAAATAGGAGATAGACATCTACTCACAGACAGCACATGCAGCAGCTGGCCGGTGGTGGAGCTCCACACTTTGAGTAGGTAGTTAGAGACCGCTGTGACAACAGTGCGGTCACCACGGTCCCAGGCCACCATTGTCGGCACCAGCTTGGTCTTGTCCTCGCCATTCACAACAGCAGTCCTGTGAGAATCGCACACGTTAAATACATGCTAACCACTTACTAATGAGACAGAAACATAAACCCATTTGCTGCTGCACAGTTGTCAATTCTGGACACCATTGCAGCTGGACAGCATTGTCTTACCCTGGCAGTCTAGTGGCTATGTCCAGAGTAATGCTCTTCCACTCCTGCTGCTGGTAATGCCATATCCTGGCTGTGCCGTCACGACTACCACTCACAAACCTTAGGCTGGGGCCAGACACAGCAGTTAGAGGCCACACAGCAACAAATCAAAATAGTTTGATCTAAGTAAAGAGACAATTGCACACACTAACCTGTAACTGTTATTACAAAACTGGACCACCACAACTTTGTCCTGGAAGAAGAGGTAGGAGTTAACAAAAGGAGTAGTGAGAAACAAACTATGAACAGTGCAAGTGCTCTGTGATCTAGCTCCATTGATTCTTCCGTCTCCTCTCTCTCTCGCGCCCTCTCTCTTCCGCTCTTATGTCTGTCGCTCTCCATCTCTGTTCTTCTCTTCTCTGTGTCTTACCATGTGAGAGTCCAACTCAGAGAGCTTCATGGGTGTTTCAGAGCCAAGGTAATACACCCTGATTACATGATCCGTGCTGCCTGTGGCCAGGAACATCCCACCTGATTCAAAGAGCAACGGAACAACACGTAAGTACATTAAATTAACAAACAGATCTAGTTCTGTGGCTTTGAAAACTTGCCTTGCTCAAACAGTCATTTGAATTGATTAATTAACTCCATAATTCAGTGAAAAGGTGAAGTGGAATAAATGTAATGCAAAGCATGTTGTTTATTAGTGGCCACCTACCACAGCTGAAGGAGGAGGTGGAGATCTGGACCCCAGGCCTTGACCGCTCAATGAACTTGACTGGCCGGTCACTGAGGAGGAATCAGAACGCAATACAGGTTAGGTTCACCTAGACCACAAAACAACTGATCTGTTGAAAATAAAGAAACCATCGCATTCTCATCCCATCGTTTTGCCTCAGACAAACTCTGCTGTCCAACACTTACACGAACTTCATGCTGAGCGAGTGCCATTGCCAGAAACACACCATGCCGTCTGCTCCGGTGGAGGCCAGGTACCGCATTGGTCCTTTAACCGCCGGACAAAACTGAGGAGGACAGGGGGTGTCACACACATTTCTCAGGCAGAAAGGGTCACAAAATGACATAGTCAAAAACCAACAGGTTTCATGCAAGTTATTTTACATGACATTTGGTAAATTCCTGGCTATTGAAAGGTGTAACTAGGTTCTTATTGCTTAGTCCTGAGGGCTGTCCTGACCTGTATGGAGGTGATGGAGGCTGCATGGCCCTGCAGCACAGTGATGGGGGCGCAGGTGCGCAGGCACCACACTCTGATGACCTTGTCACAGCTGGCTGAGGCGATTAGCGTGTTGTCGTAGTTCACCGCCATGTCGGAGATCTCGGCCGCGTGGCCACGCAGGGTGGACAGCAGCCGGCCATCATCTGTAGACCATATCTTTACCAGACAGTCATCAGAACCCTGGAAGGAGAGGGGTCACGATGAGACATCGGCAGCATAGAGACTGACACACTTCAGAGGGAACTGACAACAACTGTCTTTGGTATTCCTTCTCTCCTCTTTTATCAGACTCTTACTGTAAATATCCGTCTGCCACTGCGGTCGAAAGCCACACAGTACACAGAGGACAGGTGACCCAGGATGCGCCTGTGCATCTTCACATGCTGATAGGTGTAGGATGGCAGAGCATGGCCGAAGCGGGCAGTGCCAGTAGCCTGGCGAGCACCCATGATGGACACTAGACGGCGAGAGAGTAGAGGTCAGTTGAGCGGAGCTAAAATTATTTACAAACACTTAAATATGTATTGCTACCAATAGTTCACGTGTTTCAGGGATATATGTTTATTAAAGGGATACTGTGAGATTCAATTAATCTACTTACCCAGAGTCAGATGAACTCGTGGACACTCATTTCGTCTCGGTATGAAGGAAGTTGCTAGCGTACCTGTAGACTTCTAGTCATTGTGCTAACGGTAGTTAACATTGGCTTGTGAAACTACCTCTAACTTCCTTCATACTGCACACAGAGACATAAAAATGGTGTCTACAGGTTCATCTGACTCAGGCTTAATTGCCAGAATTTCACAATTTTCCTTTTGAAAGCACAGCTTACCGATGCTGGGGGGCTTCCCAAAGCTGACTGGTGGTTCTGGGGGGCGACCCCGGTGGAGCGCAGCAACAGCAGTTCCGCTCCATTCTGTGTGGCTACAACCTAACAGACAAAAAAGAAGGCATGGTTCTAAAGCATTACAGACTGCATGACCTGGGACATTTATTCTGCATCTGTGTAACCAAATACCTATGTAGGGAGTATGACATTAGTTAGTCTTTGATGGTGAGAGAGAGAGAGAAACATTGAAGAGACGAGGGCTCACTTTTAGCTGTGCGAAGCAAAGACTGCCTTCCCAAGCCCAGGAGGGTTTGGACCCCAGGGACACTAGGTGGGGCCTCCTTGTCTATGAGAGGACCTATCTGCTGGCATACTCTCAGCAGGTAGTCTGCAGGGATGTGCTGGTTCAAGATCACCTGTGGACACGAGGGAAAACAGTCATATAGACCTGTGTGAGTGGAATCAGTAGAGAAACGTCATCAAAGCAACATCCAATATATGTGACCATATCCCTAGCCACTTAGATATCTTACATTTACAACCTACATGTCAATACAGTGAAGACTCGTCATCATAAGTTTGATGTTATGTTCTGTCAGTAAAACATTCACACGGTAGGTCAGAAAGTGCAGTGTGAGCACAAAATACGCAACTCCAAATTAAGGCCTCTTTACACCATGGATGGGGTCAATTCGAATGGAAAGCAGTCAATTTTTAGGAAGTAAACTTAAATAATTCAAAATGCGAAAAAACGCCATCTATTTTAAATTACTTCAATAAATGGAGGAGTAAAAAGCCATTTATTTCAAAAGGTTTTCAATTTTGGATTTTTAAATTAAAATCACTTCCTACCTTCGAATGGACCCCAGTCCTGCTTTACACTTCACTACTTTGATGACACATACTAGTTCCAGCAATACTTTCGTAGTGTAAAGAGACAGAGCTAAATTCAAATCTCGAGAGATGTCTCCCATACTACCTCCGGACATCTACACCATATACCCACCCCGTGAGTTGTATAGTGTAAAGACAACGGCTCTCCCTCACCAAGAATGACCCTGCAAGAATGACCTTTATTACCTTAATACCAGTATTTTTGCTCTGTTAGCCAAAGTGAAAAGTAAAGGCTTTTCAAATAACCACATGTGAATCTTGGTTTAGATGAGAAATTCCTGTATAGTTTGAATTTCTATCCTTATTTTGTTTGTCTATATACTGTGGTATTTACGGTACGCTAATAGGTGCACACACGAAGCAGGGGTGCATTTATACTTAACAAAAATATAAACAACATGTAAAGTGTTGGTCCCATGTTTCATGAGCTGAAATAAAAGATCCCAGAAATGTTTCATACCAAAAAGCTTATTTCTCTAAAATGTTGTGCACACATTTGTTTATATCCCTGTTAGTGTGCATTTTATCCTTTGCCAAGATAATCCATCCACCTGACAGGTGTGGCATATCAAGAAGCTGATTAAACAGCATGATCATTACACAAGTGCACCTTGTGCTGGGGACAATAAAAGGCCACTAAAATGTGCAGTTTTGTCACAACACCACAGATGTGCAATTGGCATGCTGACTGAACGGATGTCCACCAGAGGTGTTGCCAGATAATTTAATGTTAGTTTCTCTACCATAAGCCGCCTCCAACGTTGTTTTAGAGAATTTGGCAGTACGTCCAACTGGCCTCAGAACCACAGACCACATGTAACCACGCCAGCCCAGGACCTCCACGTCCGGCTTCTTCACCTGCGGGATCGTCTGAGACCAGTCACCCGGACAGCTGATGAAACTGAGGAGTATTTCTGTCTGTAATAATAATCCCTAGTGAGTGGGCCTATACCCTTCCAGGCCCACCCATGGCTGCACCCCTGCCCAGTCATGTGAAACCTATAGATTAGGGCCAAATTTATTTATTTCAATTGACTGATTTCCTTATATGAACTGTAACTCTGAAATCGTTGCATTTATATTTTTGTTGAGTATAGTTCAATTCAACATTTGCTACATTGCGTGACAGTTTGTACTGAATACCACGTTTCCCAAAGACGGTGTGCATCATTCTTCAACAGCCTTTTTGAGGTACATTTGCTTCTGTTTGGTGGGTGTGGCCTGATTAATATGGGTGTGACCATTTGAAATCGCAAAACTCGTGCAACACACACACACCATACAATCAATCTCCCTCTGGGCCACCATAATTGCACCGTTCAACTGGTCGTTCAGTACCGTTTCCATTGAATTAAACACTGAACCCCGTTTTGTCGTACTGAACGCACCCCAGGAATGTGGTTTGGTCACACCACATAAAAGGCTAACGTAGCTAACGTAAGGATAGTCTAAACAGAAAAGTTGTACATCTGATATTGAAGAGAGATAGATCTGCTGAACAATTCATCAAATGGCCACCTGGACTGTTTACATTGACAACCCCCCCTTTGTTTTTACACTACTGCTACTCACTGTTTATTATCTATGCATAGTCACTTTACACCTACCTAAAGGTACAAATTACCTTGACTAACCTGTACCCCCACACATTGACTCAGTACTGGTACCCCCTGTATATAGCCTCTGTTATTGTATCATGTTACTTTTTATTTAAAAAATGTACTTTGGTTTATTTCGTAAATGTTTTCTTAACTCAATTTCTTAACTGCATTGTTGGTTAAGGGCTTGTAGTAAGCATTTCACGGTAAGGTCTACATCTGTTGTATTCGGTGCATGTGACAAATAACATTTGATTTGATCTTCACTTTAAAAGTGCAGTTGTTTTCGCATTTTGGAATCAGGGTTCTCCCCAAAGAATGCAAAAAATCCTGGGGTGAAACATGACATTAATATGCCCTCTATAACAAGTCATACAGTTTTAAACAGGTATGAATTTATTTAGTACACACAGTCAAACAGGTCAGCAATCTCGACAGCCAAGGCCAATCAGAATCACCCTCCTTCTCTTCTCCCCGGCTGGCTCAAATAGTAACTGCGATTTCATTGGCTGTATGTGAAGATTGACGTTCTCCAAGCCTTTGTACAGCCACGTTCTGTTTGCCCTCGTTTAACCCCTCCTCTTTGCACACACACAAAACGGCAATAAAATTGATATATTTGGTCAGAAATTAAGTAATCAAATGTCGGCTATTACTACAACGCACAGTTGGTGTGTTATTTTCACACCATCATCCATCAATTAAATCAAAAGATTTAAAAGCCGGGAAATATTGATATAAAAACCTGCCTATATTATTGAAAACGGTTACTGGACTGATTAGATAGCCGGTTAAGAACTTATTATAATAACACTCACCCAGTCTTGGAAGTTTCGTTTATATTGTTTGCCGTCCCAACTCCATCGTTTCGGGATCAACTAGAAGGGAGACACGCGGTTAAATAATTGCATCAAACCACAAATACAATCATGTAGTTGATATACTGTTAATGCCTCTATCGATAAAAGTATACCATGCCAATAAAAATAGAAAGCAGTCAATATCGCGGAAACGGGACGTGAGAACAAGCTAATACAGACGAGAGCGGCGCAGCTTACCTCATACTCTTCTAGTTCCTCAACCAGTATCTATGGAGAGACAGTTGCCAGTAACGTTATTTAGCACACATTCAGCCCTATTTAGCAAGTTAGCAATTGTAGCTATCAAAGTTCTTGATATAACTTGTACCTGTGCCGATTTTTTACACGGTCCCGACTGGAGAAATCTAGCAATGAGGTAATACAATTCTGAAAATGCAGAGGCGCATTAATTAGCCATTCAATAGCTAAGCTATCCAGGTAGCTAACTAGCCAGCTAACATTAGCTAACTAGTTAGCTAGGCTAACTGATACAAGCCCTAAACTGTTTGCGTTCATATTTTAATAGAGAAATAAACACTCAGCACCCACCAGCTTCGATTTCTGAACACTGTTCTTCTGCCATCACTTGATAAGAACACCGACATTTGATTCATTAATGTGTAGGTGTATTTGTAGAATAGCCACAATAATTATTTCCACAGCAGGCAGCGTTCGGCCTTTTCCTTTCTCAAGCTAGCTAGCTAGCTAGCTATCTATCTCACCGCCTTATGCTTTGTTAGCGCCCTCCCGCGACCAATGAGAGCAAATCTGCAATTCCAGCACGAGCCACTTGGTGTCCATACCACCTGGTTTTGGAGGGCAGGTCATACAGTACTTAGCCCTTGATCATGCTTACGCTCAGTTCCATTAGATTACAAATAAGATTAAAAGTCATTCGATGAAGGCCTCTTCTGTATGGGGGAGTTTCGTTAAGAGCCCCGCCGCACATTCTGAACATTAACGCGTATCGCTTGTGGTAAGAAGAAATGTCTAAGATTTTACTGAGTTACATACAGTTCATTTAAGGAAATCAGTCAATTGAAATAAACTAATTAGGCCCAAATCTATTGATTTCACATGACTGGGAATACAGATATGTATCTGTTGGTCACAGATACCTTAAAAAATGACTAGTAGGGTGTGGATTAGAAAACCAGTCAGTACTTGGTGTGACCACCATTTGCCTCATGCAGGGTGACACATCTCCCTCACATAGAGTTGATCAGGCTGTTAATTGTGGCCTGTTGAATGTTGTTCCACTCTTCAATGGTGCGAAGTTGCTGGATATATAGTTGGTACTGGAACACGCTGGCTTACACGTCGATCCAGAGCATCCCAAACATGCTCAATGGGTGACATGTCTGGTGAGTATTCAGGCCATGAAAGAACTGGGACATTTTCAGCATCCAGGAATTGTGTACAGATCCTTGCGACATGGGGCTGCGCATTATCATGCTGAAACATGAGGTGATGGTGGTGGATGAATGGGGCGACAATGGGCCTCAGGATCTCGTCACGGAACGTCTGTGCATTCAAATTGCCATTGATAAAATGCAATTGTGTTCGTTGTCTGTAGCTTATGCCTGCCCATACCATAACCCCACCATCACCATGGGGCACACTGTTTACATTGTTGACGTCAGCAAACCGCTCGCCAACACGACACCATCTGCCCTGTACAGTTGAAACCGGGATTCATCCGTAAAGAGCACATTTCTCCAGCATGCCAGTGGCCATCGAAGTTGAGCATTTGCCCACTGAAGTCTGTTACGACGCCGAACTTCAGTCAGGTCAAGACCCTGGTGAAGATGACAAGCACGCAGCTAATCTTCTCTGAGACGGTTACCCACAGTTTCATCAGCTTTCCGGGTGGCTGGTCTCAGATGATCCTGCAGATGAAGAAGCCGGATGTGGAGGTCCTGGACTGGAGTGGTTACACGTGGTCTGCAGTTGTGAGGCAGGTTGGACGTACTGCCAAATTCTCTAAAACAACGTTGGAGGCAGCTTATGGTAGAGACATGAACATTAAATTATCTGGCAACAGCTCTAGTGGACATTCCTGCAATCAATATGCCAATTGCTCCCTAACAGTGATAGAAATGCTCACTAACAGTGATATAAACAAATTTGTGTACATCATTTGAGAGAAATACGCTTTTTGTGTGTATGGAACATTTCTGGGATCTTTTACTTCAGCTCATGAAATCAACACTTTACATGTTGCGTTTATACAGTGCATTCGGAAAGTATTCAGACCCGTTTTGTTAAGTTATAGCCTTATTCTAAAATTGATTAAATTGTTTTCCCCCCCTCAATCTACACACAATACTTCATAATGAAAAGCAAAAACAGGGTATTGCAAATGTATTAAAAATAAAGAACTGAAATATCATTTACCTAAGTATTCAGACCCTTTACTCAGTACTTTGTTGAAGCACATTTGGCAGGGATTACAGCCTCAAGTCTTCTTGGGTATGACGCTACAAGCTTGACACACTTGTATTTGAGGAGTTTCTCCCATTCTTTGCAGATCCTCTCAAGCTTCAGGTTGGATGGGGAGCTTCGCTGCACAGCTATTTTCGATTGGGTTCAACTCCGGGCTCTGCCTGGACCATTCAAGGACATTGAGACTTGTCCCGAAGCCACTCCTGAGTTGTCTTGGCTGTGTGCTTAGGATAGTTGTACTGTTGAAAGGTGAACCTTTGCCCCAGTCTGAGGTCCTGAGCACTCTGGAGCAGGTTTTCATCAGGGATTTTTCTGTACTTTGGTCTGTTTATCTTTCCCTCGATCCTGACTAGTCTCCCAGTCCCTGCTGCTGAAAACATCCCCACAGCATGATGCTGCCACCACCATACTTTACCATAGGGATGGTGTCAGGTTTCCCCCAGATGTGACGCTTGGCATTCAGGCCAAATAGTTCAATTTTTGTTTCATATGACCAGAAAATCTTGTTTCTCATGGTCTGGAGAGTCCTTTAGGTGCCTTTTGGCAAACTCCAAGTGGGCTGTCATGTGCCTTTTACTGAGGAGTGGCTTCCGTCTAGCCACTCTACCATAAAGGCCTGATTGGAGTGCTGCAGAGATAGTTGTCCTTCGAGAAAGTTCTCACATCTCCACAGAGCCACTCTGGAGAGCTGTCAGTGACCATCGGGTTCTTGGGTACCTCCCTGACAAAGGCCCTTCTCCACCGATTGCTCAGTTTGGCCAGGCGGGCCAGCTCTAGGAAGAGTCTTGGTGGTTCCACTCTTCTTCCATTGAAGAATGACGGAGGCCACTGTGTTCTTGGGGACCTTCAATGCTTGAGACATTTTTTGGTACCCTTGCCCAGATCTGTGCCTTGACACAATCCTGTCTCAGAGCTCTACGGACAATTCCTTCGACCTCATGGCTTGGTTTTTGCTCTGACATGCACTGTCAACTGTGGGACCTTTATATAGACAGGTATGTGCCTTTCCAAATCATGTCCTGGACCTGCTGTTTTCGACTCTCTTCCGCACCTGCTGTCTCTAACTATGAATGCTTGGCTATGAAAAGCCAACTGAAAAGCCAACTGGCACCCTCTACAACCACTGTGATTATTATTTGACCCTGCTGTCCATCTATGAACTTTTGAACATCTTGGCCATGTAGTGTTATAATCTCAACCCGGCACAGCCAGAAGAGGACTGGCCACCCCTGGTTCCTCTCTAGGTTTCTGCCTTTCTAGGGAGTTTTTCCTAGCCACCATGCTTCTACATCTGCATTGCTTGCTGTTTGGGGTTTTAGGCTGGGTTTGTGTATAGCACTTTGTGATATCGGCTGATGTAAAAAGGGCTTTATAAATAAATTTGATTGGACATCAATCACATGAATTTACCACAAGTGGACTCCAAGTTGTAGAAACTTATCAAGGATGATTAATGGAAACAGGATGCACCTGAGCTCAGTTTTGACTCATAGCAAAGGTCTGAATACTTATATAAATTTGCTAACAATTCTAAACCTCTTTTCGCTTGGTCATTATGGGGAATTGCGTGTATATGGAGGGAATTTAAAATCAATTTTATAATAAGGCTATAGAAAAAGTCAAGGGGTCTGAATACTTTCCGAAAACACTTTTTGTTCAGTAAATTTTCAAATAAACAATTAAGGTCAATTATACTTTTCTTGTGATAAGTAAATTCTATTTTCTTGCCTTCACTACATGACACAAGCTGAACTGGTTTAGCATATACGTCAAAATATTAAAATATAGTTGCAACTTGCAAGCAGCAGTACAGGGTTCTTTTCAGACAAGCATAACACTTACCATAAAGCTCCCTGCAATGGGAACTGCCAAACACTACTTAGGCATAGTTAGAGCATGATTACAACTTTGCATGTCAAACAATCATAATGTATAGATCTGAAAAGTGTCATGCTTTTGCAAGACAGATAATGTCTTTGTGGTTATTTGTGCTTGCAAGTAGACTGGCACGATACCTAGGATCCTTTCAGTCTCATTTTTTATTTTGGTCAGCAAATATGTCGCCAAATCCAGTAGGTTGTAAAATGCTACCTTTGACCAGAATCTGTTATAAAAATGTTTCCCATATATTAGTATTACAATATATATACATACTACAATAACAATCAGAACAACTGGTTGGCTAGATGGTCTACTATTGTGAGTTTAGATATGGTAATGATACAGTAACAATGACACGTAAAGTAATGAGACCATCGCAACCTCATGAGAAATTCCAATTACTATTTTATTAAATTCCAATTAAATATCCTGAACTTCAGTGGGAACACAGCTGCATATTTCAATAGATTAATTTTCAGTGTTAAAATCCCAACATTTCTTTCAAAATGCATAAGCAACTTCCAACAAGCCTCTTCCTCCGTTAAAATAATTTGTGTCAAAATAATTCAGAGCAAGATTATTTAAAAAGCATGTATGTCCACATTCGGGAAATTTAAAAAAAATTCTGCTTAATCTCTAGCACAACATCAACATATGTGAAAATGGGGCGTTTCTATGTTTGTGGTTTAAAAAAAAAACAGAGGAAGTGTCCAATTAGTAGCTAATGGCAAGTCATTTGTTAATCACACCATGCATTGAAAATATTCCTCTTTTTTTTTTACAACAAATCAAACTAGCAATTTTCACATGTTGATGTTGCGGTGGTGCTGGAGATTATGAATATGAAGTTGAGAAATTGTCCTTTAAGCCTGGAATGTTTAAAATGTTTCCAAAATTGCTTACAGACAATCAAGTTGAAAAGAAGTAAACCCCTCCCAAAGAAAAATCACTGTACATAAAGGGTAAAAAAACAACCAACTACAAAAGTGAAATGTTCTGAGTTGGCAAACCTACAATGTGACACTATACCACCTGCAATTAGTCTGCCATCCAGCATTATTTTTTAAAGTCCCAACACTAATAAAAAAACGAAACCATAATTGCGTTTGCTTAAAAACACTTTATGACCACTGCACAACAGAACAATCCTCCATATTTAGCTGTGTTGTGCTAAAACCCTGTACCAATAATTACAAAATTGTTGATAAAAATATTCCTCTGTTAAGGTAATGGAGGTTTTAGGGAAAACATGAGACTTGGGGGCCATACAAGGCAGGGGATTGGATGGACGGGAGCAGTGCTACTCAGTCTTCTCTTCTGGAGTCTCTACCTGTTAGACGACAAAAGAGCCATTCACTGTGAGACACTGAGAATCTTGAATGATTAATGCTTTTAGATGGATTTGCCTCCAGAAATAGTAAGATACAACAACTAACTAAAAACATCAACCTTCAAGATAATATTTAAAGTAAAAATAATTGGTAATAGAAAAGAGACCGTGTATCACTAATATGGCATGACATACTTCATCTGTCTTGATCTCGCCATTTTCAGTCTGGGTCTCCTCTTTAGGCTCCTCGACCGCTGCTGCCTTCGCCTTCTTCTTGTTATTTACTTTTTCTTTCTGTGGGGTCAATTTACATGCATATATGTCAAATTTTCTCTGCCTGGCACCTCCAAATCATGAAATTGTCTAAACATTTCATATAGAAATGTGACAGAAAGAGAACAATGACATATTAAACACATGATAGGCATAATTATACTTAATCATGTAAATTAGTAGATATTGAAGGCAGGTAAATATTACCTTAGCTGGCTTTTTTGGATTTGGTGATGGTTTTGAAGGTACTGGTTTCTGAAAAATACAGAAGACTATATTGGTTGTCAAAGCAATGACTTGCATACCATGAAACAGGACAAAAAACACAGATAAAATTGTGCTTCTGCCCTTTATCAAGAATCACAATTCCAAAAGGAAGCTTTAAAGAAAAGAAAAAGGAAAGAAAAGAATTTACTCACTGATGACAACCGTGCAGATCTCCTTGAAGGCTAATGTAACGAAAAATAACCATACTACTCAAAGGTGTGTGACGACAACATTTCTAAAATAATTGAATGAGGATGCTTGATGTATTTTCATAATGCAGACAATTGAATATTTCCCTATTTTAAGAATGCATTATCTTTTAACTATTGGGAGTATTTTCTGTTTTTTTGCGACCAAATAATTTGATAAAATTACCAGTGATCACTATTGAGGATTTTAATCATGGTGAAGATTACAACCTGTAGCCTATTCAACAAGGGTGATATTCAAGTGTGTGTATATAACTTACCTCCTCCTTGACATCGCCATCAGCTCCCTGCAAAATTGATGAAAAATAAATTATTTATGATAGATAAGCATGCTTTTGTTTCCCAACATAATATCGCTGAATATTTACCTATTGTCTAAAATGAGTAACTGCAAGTTGACAAACTTACTTAGCCCCTTGCAAACATAGGCAATAGCCTACACTTTGCCCATACAGACCGCCTCTACTCATTCTAGACAAGCGCTTCAAATTCTATGCGTTGAAAAGCAGAAGAAGTTGCACCATTACTTTTTTTCAGTGGGGCATTAGTCTTCATCGGTTTTCGCCAAATGTATAAGGGGGAGGGGCAGAATCAATTGTGTTCCGCCATCTGGTGATAAGGGGCAATAGCACCCATTTAACGCGATGAACAAAGAAATCATTCAAATAATTAATATTTGCGACGGTCTTAAAATGAAATTATCGAGGAAAAAAAATGAAAATTAAGTAAAAACTATACCCCCCTCAATGCAGATTTACACGATCTAACTGTCAAAAGGCATCCGTTTTGTTTCGCTGTGTTCGAGATGGATGGGATGGGAACTGCAAAGCATGGCTGCTTGTGGTTTCAATAGCATGGAGATCCCGTATGGCTTCAAACAAGATTGTTTACGCCTCTAAATAAATCGCTAAAAACATTCTAAATTCTGGAAAATATGGCGATATTTGCAAACCAAAAAAATCTAATAATTATTTCAAATTGTTTTTTTTACAAGAGTTAACATACATTCCTATGGCAGATTTGTATTAAATATCCGTTGCCTCGAAGGCTTCATAATATCAGACTGATTTATACGGCCAAAAAGTATATCCGCATACTAATCTAAGCTCTACATACCTTTCTCTTGGGCATGTTGGAATGTAGGTTCTCTTCTTTAATGAAACTAAAGAGCTATATTTTGTGATTGAGTTCACAGTTTGCAGAGAGTGGCGTTCTCTTATTACTAATACTGTAGTAAACATATAGCACATTCAACCCAGTGGTTGGATGGGGGTGGGGATAGGTGCGGTTAAATGGTGACTGATGTTATGCTTGGCCAATCAAAGGATGGCATAAGGTGTCCCCAAAAATAAATATTTTTAACGTAGTTAATTTACGCGCCAAATTCCTAGTGAACGTGAATGATGTATTCATGTTTTGTAACAGTATCCACTGACTGGCGCATGAAAATAAACAATAACATACGTTATAATGTTGTAATTGTGCAAGCATTCGTGCGCTTAACCAGTGTTGTAGTATTCGAGACCACATATTGAGTGTCTCGGTCTTGGACAATGAGGACACGTAATTTCTTCCCGAGACCAGCCGAGTAAAAACGGAATTATCAGCGTCTATTCAACCAGCGCATAAACCGCTTCGCCAGGCCTAATATATACACTCCTTTCTTGAAACGTTAATATCTTAACAGCCTTTATCTATTATAGACATGTTTGCGCTGTGGCGAACCTATAGGCCTTCAGTGTGTGACAGGTTCGTGATTCTGTTAGGACAGCAACCGTAACACCAGCGCACTCAAGTAGGATAGTTCACTTTTTGTAAAGGGCCAGTGTTGTAGTGGAGGGTATACGCAGCAGGTATAAACCTTTTTTTTCCTTCTCCAGTGGGCATTGCTTATACTCACTTCTTAATCCCTATTAATGCGTATCAACGTAGTGTAGGTATACGATTTATCAATTATGTTGTACAAGAGCGAAATCATTCACAAAGTAGCCTACACAATCGCAAAGCACGTAAAATATAGTCACATGCGCGCTGGACACAGCCTAGTTTCTGCGGAATATCATCTGCAGGCAGCAAGAGTATGCAGCTCTCAGCTGGTTTTGGAATGGAGCAGCTGACAGATGAATGACATCGGTAGCAGGTAGGGTACGAAAGACGTTTCAACTTGTGATATCTACCAGTAAATGCTAACTAAAGCAACAATGGGTATGCAAATCAGGTATTGAAAAAGTTTAGTCCAAAGTGTTGGTTAGTAGGCTATTTATGATGCGCAATTGTCATCATGCTTGTTTGCATCAGGGTCTTGGACATGGATGGGCCTGGGTGGACAGAGGCCCACCCACCGGGGAGCCAGGCCCTGACAGGACTACCAGATTGATGTGGATTTCACATTTTTTGTTTGTTTTCCCTCAACAAAAAGTATGATTTTGAGAGCTATGCTAGCCCAACACAGAGCCTAACGTTAGATAGCTGCTAGGAAGATGTCATTTCATGCCATTATAGGAGTGGGTGTTAATGACTTCCCCTCATCTTTTTTTCGGTGGCTATACAAAGCTAGAGATACAGATGTGTCATTTTGTTAGCTAGCAAGAACGACTGGCCATCTACTCCGATTTCAGAGCACTCTCGTGTGTGTGTGCCAGAGCACAGAACTGATGAATTTACGAACATGCAACACCTGCTGAATGACAGGTGTCAGTAAACATTGGGGAAAAAAGTTAATCAAGAAAGTTCTAGATTACATGTGAACAGCCCAACCAGCTCTGCAAGTAAAATGGTCAGTGACGTGTTCTCTCATTTGTGTCTGGAAGTAGCTAGCTTTCCAACTTTAGCCAGTTTGCATGCTTGTCCCAACCAAGCACCCAAGCTGCAGAAAGAAGAAGAGGCTACAGTTCCCCATCGTTTATCAGCGCAATTTTATTGACAAACTAGCTTAAAAAGTTTGAGGGTTTATCTAATGTTCCTTCCATAGATTTGAGCTCATCTTGCTCTGGCTAGCATTAGTTGTTGATGTGTATAACTAAGGGAGAGAGCACCTACTTTTTCATGGTTGTATGATCAATAGGACTGTAAAGTTACCAAACGTAAGAGGACTCCCGTGGTGCTTACATATATCCATTCAGGTTGATTTTGTGGCTTTTGGCGAATGCATTCGGATGATCTAAAGTTACGCTGTTGCAACTGACTGTAAACACATTCCAATTCAAAGTGAATGATGGCAGGCCCATGTGGCAAATGGCTTGTTCGTATAAAGGTCTACTGTACCTCTGATTGGCTATAGCGCACCGGTCTGTGTAGACTCTGGTAGTTTGGTTTTATTCACTGCAGTGTCAATTAATTGTCCAAACGCACAGCTGCTTTTCACTCTATACTGCTATAGAATTTTCACAAATTCCATAATTCCCAAACATTCAAAGAATTTAGGAAAATGACCATATCTAAGTCGTCGGTTGTCAGAAATGTAAGTGTTATTCTTCCTGGAGGTGTATATGAACAGATTAATAAGATTGGCATTTAAAGTGGAACTGACGGCAATGTTTCATACACACACAAGTTATTTTAAAAGAGATGGCTAACAGAAAGCACACTGCAATAATCACAGTTCCACTCACCAGATGATCATTTGAAATCTAATTTATTGTTGAAAGTCATCCTTGAAAAGGGAAAAGCTAACAAATTACCAACAATCCTCTTTGATAACACCCGCTGCAGCCAGTGCAAACCAGCCGACAACAAAAGCTAGCTAGCTAGACCATGGGAAAACTACTGCTCTCTATTGTGACCTGTTGGCCTTAAAGGCAGCATAAGTTACCATACGTTTTTGTAAAAAACGGTCCCACTCATTAAGTCAAAATGTGATTGGTTGATTCCACTGCCACTCCAAATTGTTGCCCTAATACAGTTGAATGGCAGATGCCTTTATCTAGCTTATAGTGGCCTAGCCAATGGCTGACGTAGCTAGCTAGATTTCTCCCCCGGAGACCAGCAAAAGAAAAATCTTGATTGGATCTTTTTTCTTCTTCTTTAGTGTTAACCCTTCCAAACAAATATTGAAGAGATTAAATCAGATCATTGAAAATAATATAATTGTCATTTTATAAATCTTAGCCCTTCTCCGAAGGCGTAGAAGGCCCATTGTTCCCCACTGTGTTTGAGTTAGTAAATTAGTAGATTGGATTTGTCACCCAGCATGCATTTTCTCACTATTCTGAATGTCTAAAGAATTGTTCAAAATGTTCATATTTCAGAACTCTTATTATGGTGGTGATTTGACAAAATTACAATCAAGGTCTTGAATTGGACTCGCATTTTTTCTGGTCTCGGTCTCGCCCCACCTCCGTTCTTCGCCTTAAAATCAGTCTCGAACACAACACTGCTCTTAACATTAAAACATTGGAAGACGGGACCAAATAGAGTCCTACAGTGGAGGTGTCATAATACCCATTAAACCCAGCGGTCAAACAGGGAAATGGTTCCAATCATTTTTACACCGTTCATTTTACCCATAGGGGATTTTAGAAACACTTAAAATAAGGGCTGTTTCGTATAGGCTTACCCTGACATGATGTTTTGATAACCATGTAAATCTCTCTCGGACAAGGTCACATTATTTATTTGGCTCCATTTGCGCTCATATTCAAAAATGCTAATTAGCATCAAAGTAGACATTATGCAAGACTACAAACCTCAGCAGGCTCCTGCAAGTCATGGCTAGCTGAAACCTTTGCTAAACAGGTATTGTGTCAATTTAAAACTTGCACAAGACAGTTAATAGAATTGTCAATTTAAAGCAATTTAGCCAATTAATTTCATTACTACATTTAGCTAACATTAGATAGTTAATCCAGAGATTATTACATTTGCCTCGATTCGGCAGTCTCTTCCAAATCACCGTGGTATTTGTAGTTCTTTATGATAGCGACATTAGCATTTTATTTTTGGAGGGTAAATACAGATGAATATATTGATAAGTCACCTTGTCCACCCTCCAAGGCCTCCCGAGTGGCGCAGCGGTCCAAGGCGTCACTACAGACATGGGTTCAATCCCACGCTGTGTCACAGCCGGCTGTGATCGGGAGACCCATGAGGCGGCGCACAATTGGCCCAGCATCGTCGGGGTAAGGGGAGGGTTTGGCCGGCAGGGATGTCCTTGTCTCATCGCGTCTAGCAATTCATTGTGGCGGGCCAGGCGCCTGCAAACTGACTTCGGTCGCCAGTTGTACAGTGTTTCCTCCGACACATTGATGCGGCTGGCTTCCGGGTTAAGCAAGCAGTGTGCCAAGAATCAGTGCGGCTTGGCAGGGTCGTGTTTCAGAGGACGCATGGCTCTCGACCTTCGCCTCTCCTCGAATCTGTACTGGAGTTGCAGCGATGGGACAAGACTACCAGTTGGATATCATGAAATTGGGGAGAAAAAGGGGTAAAAGTAGGCTTACCTTGGGGTGACGTTTTGATAACCGTGCAATTCCCTCTCGGACAGTGTGAGTTCTCAATATATTTGCATAAATTTACTCCCAAACTAAAAATTCTAGTTAGCAACAGTTAAGACCTCAGCAAGACTACAAATTCATCGCTAGCCAACACTGTCAGCTACCGTTCACCAGCGCGATCCGATAACTTCTTACGTCTCCTTTGTCTTAGCTAGCCATTGACTACACTTTAGCTAGTTAGCAGAGCAATAGATACAAATATATTTGTTTTACTTGGCCTAGATAATTGTTTGTACAATATGTCCATTTCAGACATCAGGGTATTTTTCAAGGATGAGCATAAGAGCATTAAAAGGGGAGAAGACCACTATAAGTCTGGCCAAGTGGAGAAGTGCAGCTATAGTTAGGGGTAACTTACCGGTTTGGTCAGGGCCAGCACGAGGGATACATTTTATCCTGTGTCGGTGAGTGTAGTAATTAAGTTAAGTTACAGCTGTCAACATTCTACAAAGAGCCACTTAATTATCATCAATTATATAATCATTAACCACATTACCCCAGATATCAGACTGTGATGAGTATCTGGATCTTCCTCTCTTCTGCCATGGTGGATGAGTCTGGATCTTCCTCATCTGTGATGGTGGATGAGCTACCTTTTCTTGTAAATACAGGGCCATTTCTCAATGGAAAATGGTAGCTGCAGACCCGAGTGTCACTGGGGTGCCAGTCCACCTGTCTGAAAGACCACTAAAATGGTAACATTATATTTAAATACCATAACCCCAGACTTGACTAACCCCAGACTTGACATCTAAAAAACGACTATGTGGATGGGATAGAGGAATTACCTGGAATGAGAGAGTAGAGAATTACTTTATTAATCCCAATTTGGGAAATTGTTTTATCACAGCATGCATCATCACTGACAGAACAGGCAACAATGACAAACATGATACTTTTTTTTTTAAACATTTTTTAAAACACATTAAGACAAAGGCACATGCACCAACCATAGTATCCTTAAAATAATAATCTGGTTCAAGTGCTGTTTTCTATCCTACTCTGAGGAAAACAAACAACATTTTCCAAAACAGTTAGTCCATTACACTCATTAAAAAGCCTCATGGCTGTGGGTAAAAAATGACCATCTAAACCTCTGTGGAACATCTGGGCAGGATGGACCTGCTACTGAAGCTGCTCCTGTGTTGCATTAGAATGCTGTGGAGTGGGTGTGTGTCATTGTCCATGATCATGTGTGTTTTTACATGCAGCCTTTTTATGAAAATGTCTTGCATTGATTCCAGGCTGCAGCCAATTGTAGCACTGGCTATAATGATTTTGTCAAGCTTGTTTAATTCTTCCTTAGCTAAATTCCAGCACACAATTGCATAGGTCACTACACTCGTGATGACACTGCTATAGAACATAAAAAGTATTTTGTCACATACATAAAGATATCCAAGCTTCCTTAAAAAGTACAGTCTGGAATGGGGCTTTTTTTTTTTTAATTGACACTGAGAATTCTCCTTCCAGTTCAGTTTGTTGTCCACTATTACACCCAAGTACTTATAAAAGAGAGTCAACAGTGGCAGTCTCTTCCCTAAAATCTACCACTAGCTCCTTGGTCTTCAGTCCAGTCAGGTCCAAAAAAATTGGCCTCACACCATTTCACAAAGGACTCTTATATCCCTGTGATGAGCATTGTCTCCTCACATGGCACAGCTTACTATAGCAGAGTCAGAGAATTTCTGTAAGTGGCTCAGTTCATTGTTGTGTGTGAAGTCATTTGTGTAAAGGGGAAACAGAAAAGGTGACAGTACCGTCACCTGCGCTGCTTCCGTGTTTGTACATATCCGATCTGATACTGCCTGATTCAGTCTTACGAACTGTGGTCTATTGGTCAGGTAGTTCACAATCCATTTGAGTGTGTTGATTTACGTGAATGTCCTTTATCTGTTGGGCCATCAGGTGGGGTTGTATGGTATTGAAAGCACCGGAGAGGTGGAAGAACATTGTTCTGACCACACAGCCAGGTTTCTTCATTTGCTCACATACGCTGTGGAGGAGATCGAGCAGAGCATCTTCAACATCAGTTTTTGGGTGGTAGGCAAATTGCAAAGGATCCAGATAGGCTGCCACCTCAACTCTGAATACGGGTATTAAACCCCGCCCAAAGGTTTTCATGACTTGTGATGTCAAAGCCACTGGATGCTCAACTAGATAATCAGGACAGTCTAGGCTATTGCATGAGCTATACGGCTGTACTCATGATTCTAATTCTCAAGAGGAAAGTTAAAACCCTCAGCCGGAGGACCGTCTGAAAGGGCCTGACGTGCAGGGATGGAACATAAGGACTTTCGGTAGGGGCCAGCAGACCACAATTTCTACTAGCCTGGGTAACATTCAGGTCCTAAATCTGTGGCATGCAATGTTTGTAAAGGCACAATTTCACTGCTGTGTCAGGCTAGTTTTCTACTAGCCCAGTCTGAAAAGTACTAGCCTCGGGCTAGCTTCATTTCCATCCCTGCTGACATTTAAAAGACTTCACATGTCATTTGATTAGTTATGTACAAAAGATGCACTAGTGGAACAAAACAGTTGTGTTTTGTAAGGGGACAACATTAAGCCCACAAGTCCTTTGTGCGCTAGCTAGCCAACTTCAGCTAATGTAGATAGCTAACGTTAGCCTACCAGGCGATATTTAGTTAGCTAGATAACATTAGCTCACAGTTCGTGTAAACATACAAAAGTATGTGGTGACATGATAACTAGCATTGCCATTGTGCCGGCCCAACGTTAGCTAGCAAGTCTTACTACACAAACGGTAAATTACCTACCTAACTAGTTCACGAAATACTCGTCAATAAAAAGGTCACAACAGTCATTATGCTAGCCTATGCTGGTTTTCTTTTTACTTGTAAGGACCGGCGGTTATCTAGCTAATTTTCACAAGTGCCTAGTTAACCACAGATCTTAAACCTGACCAAAATAGCTTTTTAGCAGCTAGTAAACACGGCTTACCATAACACACGGATCCAGCGACGCCTCTCGATTAGAGGTTGGAAAACGATCAAATGCACGTGTGTTTATCGGGGTAAAGTTAGTGTGGTTACAATCAGGTAACTTACATAGCACAGATTTGTATTTTTAAATGTAACCTTGAACCTTTTTCAAGAATCATCCTTGCTTCTGATCGACGGAGATACCTAAATTAGCTAGTTCGCTACAAAGGCAGAGGGTAATTCAAAAATTCTATGTTAGCTAGCTAATTTGGAAAATGCTAACAAGAATACACACGAGAAACTAAAAAGGCTATCATATCTACGCTACTTGTTATCGTTACTTTTCTGAGTTCGCATGGAGAAATGTTGCCGCGTTCAATGCAACTGGAAACTCGGAAATCTGGCTTCCGATTTAAGCGCTTTCAAGACGATCGGGAACTTTGAAAAATAATAACGATCTCTGACCGATTTGAACGGTCATTCAACTCGGGAACTCGGGCTTCTTTCTAGAGCTCCGACCTGAAGATCACTGACGTCATGATTTGACCTCGTGTTTTCCGAGTTCCCTGTTGTTGTTTTGAACAAGGCATGATAACCATGTAAATCTCTCTAGGACAAGGTGACTTATCAATTTATTTGGCTCCATTTGCTCTCATATTGGAAAATGCTAATTAGCATCAAAGTAGACATTATGCAAGACTACAAATCCCTGCAAGCCATCTCTAGCTGAAACCTTTGCTAAACAGGTATTGTGTCAATTTAAAACTTGCACAAGACAGTTCACAGAATTGTACATTTAAATACATTTTGCCAATTTATTCATTGAGGGATGTCTAAGCTTGCAAGATGTTTAGTTCTGTATGATAGCCACATTAGCACCTAATGGGCATTTCGTTTACAGGCGAATATTGATAAAAGTTACCTTGTCCGAGAGAGACTTGCACGGTTATCAAAACGCCTCGCTAGGGGAAGCCTACATGAAACACAGACCTTATATGAAGTAGTTCTAAAATCTCCGACTCTCAACCGAATGGTTAAAAAACGATTGGAACCATTTCCGAGTTTTGCCGCTAGGTTTCATGGGTATTATGACTCATACTGTGGTACTCAATAACGCTGCCAAATACCCTATGAAAGTCCCGCCTACTTTCTGTTGCAGATTCGGTAGTGTTTTTGAACGAGTTTCACATTTCTATAATCAAATTCATTAAAACGTGGTCATTTACGATATTTGTAAAATTATATTCGTGGATTAATTCGTGGACCTGATGCCTTTAATGAAGGTTTTCGATTGCGTTTTCAAAATCGAAATCCTTCGTGAAAGCCATTGGGTGTAAATTAATCCACGAATATGAATATCATGTTACATATATCTTAAATGACCATATTTTCATGAATTTGATTATATAAGCATGACGCCCATGCAAAAACAGTTTTACACCAGGAAGTAGTGGGGACGTTCATAGGGTATAATCACCCGGATTTTTCATAGGCTTATTCTCTTTTCAGACAGTATATTGCGTTGTGTAGTTAGAAGGTTATGAGCCTATTACTATATTTTCCTTATGTCTGAGCACATCTATTAGCTTTATTTCAATTATTTGAATTGAAATTCTTGAAAAATATGTGAGGAGCATTTATTACTTATTTATAAGGAGAACAAAATATTAACATAGTCAAATGCATTTGAAAATGCATTTAGAAAGCACTACAATATATAGTTTGAAGTGTTCCTAGTTGTTTTCAGAGATCTGATTTCCATCTGTTGTTACAGTGTTAGAGAGAGAGCGAGAGAGAGAGAAAAAGAGAGAGAGCGAGAGAGAGATCATTTGGAGACGTTGGTGCTCTGCTCACTTGGGTTTTGGGGAGTGAACCAAACAGCCATGGTTATAAAAGTCTTTATAGCATCATCCTCTGGATCGACAGCGGTAAGAAATCTTGAGTATTGAGTAAGCCTTATAGCATATTGACTGTTTATGTTCATTTTCTTGGCAAATTCAAAGTATTTGCATTAGGTGTTTCTGGCTCATACAAATGAGCTATTGTGTTGTAGCTGCGCAGAT
This sequence comes from Salmo trutta, assembly GCF_901001165.1. Taxonomy (NCBI): domain Eukaryota; kingdom Metazoa; phylum Chordata; class Actinopteri; order Salmoniformes; family Salmonidae; genus Salmo; species Salmo trutta. The sequence continues at coordinate 37,102,803 of NC_042975.1, forward strand.
TCTATCAAATTAAATGTATTAAACTCAATGGACATGAACTTGCTTTTAAAAATTCTGCAAGTTGTGCATGGGATGTCCCGAGCAATAGAGTAGAAGCTGTGACTGACAGCTGCACAAATACATTAGATTCTATAGGTTTCTCATTTTTTTATTTTACCTTTATTTAACTAGGCAAGTCAGTTAAGAACAAATTCTTATTTTCAATGATGGCCTAGGAACAGTGGGTTAACTGCCTTGTTCAGGGGCAGAACGACAGATTTGTACCTTGTCAGCTCGGGGATTTGAACTTGCAACTAGTCCAACACTCTAACCACTAGGCTACCCTGCCGCCCCATGCATGACAATGCATAGGCTATTGTAATGAACCTAAAACAATGATTTGATAAAGAGGGCCTTCAATTTGGGAGATATTGATTTATTATATGACTATTATTCTATTAATTTGTATATATTGTTAATTTAGTATTAACACAAAACTATGATTGTATTGTATCTAAAATGCATTTACAGCACAGTATAACATCGGAAGAGGATACATAATCACATATTCATTGTCTGTAAGAATAGCAGTCTCTTACTCCTGCTCAACCCCCTCTGTGTAGGACGGTTTTTATGAGTGAGCATGCAGACAAGAATGTTTAGGTAAAGCACTTGGTTAAACAGATCAGATTTTTTCAAGCAACTGTTTTCGTCCAAATGGCCTTGTGGTGAGGGTGAGGGGTCAAACTTAACTAGACTCTACCATCAGATGTTGACTCCCCCACCACAACCTTCCTCCATTTTCCTGTTTCCTGTGTGCCACCACTCCTTCCCTACATACTGCAGAACAACACGCCTAGACTAAAGGACCATTGCCAATGGTGTTCTGTGCCAGAACAGCTGGACAGGATCAGTCTTTGGACATCTGAACTTCATACCTCACCCAATTACATCACTCTCTAAAGAATCAGTCAAAGAGCACAATGGCTACAGAACGACTGCCTCAGCTAACCTCTGAATTATCTGGTCTGAAACAACGGATATTATTGCTTACTGTGAATTTGCAAGTCAAAACCATGACTATACAGAAATGTTGTCTATACAGGATTTTCTAGACAGGCTTCTATGTGCAGTGCAAAGTTTAGACAGAACAGAAGTAGTTGCATGGGAACACTGGGCTCTCCTCCTACTGCCATATTTGGTCTGTGCCTGTCTTCTGAGCTGATCCTGGTTGCACAGAGGCCTTATTGGGTCCGTCTCAGTCCCCAGGCTCTCCTGTAGAATGCAGCCCAGCTGCAGAGGCTCTGCAAAGTGAATAGAGGCTTATCTCCCCATACTCCACCCTTTATCAAAACAATATTATTATTGTATCATTATTACTAGGGATGCACCGATATGGCATTTTTGGCCGATATCCAATATTTTCCTTGCCAAAAAACGATACCGATAACCAATATTTACAATTTTAGCGGTCTTTTAAGCATTCTAGTACAGTTAAATAGTTACACACACACATTACATTTACATTTTAGTCATTTAGCAGACGCTCTTATCCAGAGCGACTTACATTTCATACATTTTTTTTCTGGGCTGGCCCCCCGTGGGAATCGAACCCACAACCCTGGCGTTGCAAACACCATGCTCTACCAACTGAGCTACAGGGAAGGCCACACACATGGACGCAGTGGTCTAAGGCACTGCATCTCAGTGCGAGAGGCATCACTACAGTCCCTGGTTCAGATCCAGGCTCTATCACATCCGGCCGAGATTGGGAGTCCCAAAGGGCGGCGCGCAGCGCTGGCCGGGGTAGGCCGTCATTGTAAATAACAATTTGTTCTTAACTGATTTGCCTAGTTAAATAAAGGTTACACACACACCACACTGACCAAAAAGTTATTTTCTTGGCATTTACATATGTCCCCATTACAAGTAAAACATAATCAAAACCTATTTCTTTCACTTACTTGCTGTGCTGTTTCATTGTTCATTTGTTCAGTCGTTTCATTCTCAACCAGGATTTCATCATACATGTCAAGCAGTAAAGTTTCAGCTCTGTCTGTCCATGGCCTCTCTTCCTCGGTGCGCACTGTCACTGTGTCCGTTTCCATATTGTCCAGCTGTGTATGTAACATTTCACGTAAACCCTGTTTCTTGTCTGCATCGAAGTAGCGGTCCTTGTACCTAGCATTGAGCATAGTGGTGACACAGTAAAGAGGCTCAGAGAGAATGCCACCGAATCGCTTGTTCACAGCCTTGAGTACTTTGCAAGTTTTAACTCCACGGTTTTGTTGAGCAGGCGTTTCAATGCCATGACAGAGGATATCACGTCTGCTGCAGATGCAGTTGATTAGCTTATTTCTCGAGTCAGTTGTTCGAATGGCGCTAGGAGTGTTCATGTTTCTAAGTTTCAAACATGTTCTCAAATGCCATTGAAATGACAGCGCCGGTATGAGAACCAGCACATTCTTGAGCATGCAATACGGCTTTCCTCAGTACGAAATCCTTATCCACCCACTGTGCTGTCAGACTCAGCATGCTCATGGGGCTGACATTGCTGGTCCAAATGTCAGTCGTGAAGCTAATAGCAGTGACGCCCATAGCAAGTAGCTCATAGATGTGCATTGCAACAATACTGTGTAACTCCGGTAGGGCAACATCTGAAAAATGGTGTGTACCGGGGCTTGACCAGTCAGTGAAAGCCTACATCATCCACGACAGAGAACGATTGATTGTCAAGGGCAATGAATTCCATTATCTTGCCGTTAATGGATTTCACCTTTGAATTGTCTCGCTGAAATTTTCTTATTCTTTCAAAATGACTGCTCAACTTGAACTTGTTTAGTTGTTGGAAGTGTGCGCTTAGTATTTTTCTGCTTTTTGACTGGTCAAGCCCCGGTACACACCATGTTCTGTGTAGCACTGTAATTTTGTGGCGTCATTACGTCATCTACCTACGTTCTATAGGTGTGCACGTCAGCTTTGACATCGGTTTTGCACCTCGGCGTTAAACTAGACATCGGGCCGATGTTGCCATTTTTAGCTAATATTGTCCGATTCCGATATGCTCACTGATATACCGTGCATCCCTATTTATTACATTACCTAATTAAATATCTCATCCCCTTTCTGCCTGTAGATTAAGAAGCAGCAGCAAGACATCATGGGTTTCCTAACTGTCAACAAGATTGACTTTAAGGAGTGTGACATCGTAACTAGTGAAGAAAACAGGAAGTGGATGAGGGAGAACGTACCTGAGGACTTCCGACCAATGACGGGGGTCCCCCTGCCTCCACAGATATTTAATGAAGAACATTACTGTGGGGTGAGTGTTGTACTGTACTGACCCCTTCACAGTGAAGTGAAGCTTACTGTCTGAAGCTGATGAGAGGTCAAAGGACAGTATGCTAGCAAATGCATAGTAAAGAAAAGTATGCTTTGATAACCAAAAGTGCCTGGTTTATAGTTTTTCTGTTCAAATTTTACGTAGATATTGCAGCAATATTCTCACAAATTTGTAGCAATTTGTGGCAATTTGTGTAATAATGATAAATAATAATACATTTTATTTTAAGCGCTTTTCACGACATCCAAAGTTACTTTACAAACACAAGAACATCAGCAGGGTAAAAAGCTATAAAATCATGTATTAAAATAAGTAAGAATATGAATATACCTTCGTAATATTAAGGTGCCCCCCTCCTCTTTTTTGCTCAGAACAGCCTCAATTCGTTGGGGCATGGACTCTACAAGGTGTCGAAAGTATTCCACAGGGATGCTGGCCCATGTTGACTCCAATGCTTCCCACAGTTGTGTCAAGTTGGCTGGATGTCCTTGGGGTGGTGGACCATTCTTGATACACATGGGAAACTGTTGAGTGTGAAAAACTCAGCAGGGTTGCAGCTCTTGACACAAACCGGTGTGCCTGGCACCTACTACCATACCCCGTTCAAAGGCACTTACATATTTTGTCTTGCCCATTTACCCTATGAATGGAACACATACACATGCCATGTCTCAATTGTCTCAAGGCTTAAAAATCCTTCTTTAACCTGTCTCCTCCCCTTCATCTACACTGATTGAAGTGGATTTAGCAAGTAACATCAATAAGGGAACATAGCTTTCACCTGGATTCACCTGGTCAGTCTATGTCATGGAAATAGTAGGTACTCATAATGTTTTGTACACTCAGTGTATAAACGTATACTAAACATAAGCACAGACTAACCAGGGAGGTGAACTAGAGTGTCCGGGTAAGCCTGTGTGAAGAGGTGTGGACTTGAATATGTGTATGGATTGTGAAGTTCTGACATGGAGAGGGAGGGAGTTCCAGAGTTGGGGAGCTGCCCTGCTAAAAGCCCGGTGTCGTGTCTTTGGCTATGCCGGATTAAGTGATATGACATGCTAACCTATAAAATTCTTTCTCTAATTAATATTACCTGATTAAGCTAATCATGTAAATGTAATTAACTAGAAAGTCGGGGCACCACGGAAGAACGTTTATAGAGCTGTTATCTTCCAAATAAACTCTTAAAATACTTAGTAATATTTTACATCGATAGCAGTCAATATTAACCCGTATCTTATTTTCAGTCTCATAATGAAAGTTGTAAATTCTTGGCTATCTTCACGAACCCTGGCTAACAAGTTGAATCAGCAATACAAAATTGGGTTTAATTATTTATTTACTAAATACCTAAACTAATCACACAGAATTACAAATGATGTCATACAGAAAACGTCCCGGTGGACGGATCCTGGTTACACAAAGGAAAGGGGGGTTGGGCTTGAATGAAATAGCGGGAAGACTTAGGAACCACAAACAGCCGCTATGCTATCGTAAATACATTATCTTATGCATTCTAAATTACCGCCCATTTGGAAAAGGAAAATGCAATAAATATTTACTCTGAGCTGCGCTTCGGTAGATTGGTCGTAGATGCTGGCCGGGTTGGCCAACAGATCTTCCTGTACTCGGAACAATGTCTCTGGTGGTAAATTGGATACGTGGTGGTATCTTCGTCTGTTTGTTAGAATGGATCCGTCGTCCGTCCTTTCCTAGCCCACGTCGACAGCGGCCGCTGCTAACTCAACGGCTAGGAAGTATCACTTCTGTAGTGAATAAACTCAAAGTTCATACCAGTTCATACCATAGCTCACGCCAAGGTTGGCTTAGTTCTGTTCTTGACATGTGTGTCCTTCTAACGTAGAGGCTGCAGACCTCACGTACTGGAACAACGTGGTTATCTTTTCGTCAAAGGCTTATATAGTAGAGAGGGGGGAAGGATGTGTTTCATCGTTTATAACTCCTCCTCTTCACAGGGGTGGGCCACTGATCAAGCAGGGCACTTTCCTTATGAAAACCCAAATCTCTCATTTGGAAGCTAAAATTACATTTAATCTCCTAACAAACAATTTCAATATCAAACATTTCAATTGCATAACAATTCCATGTTACTCTGATAACTAGAGGGTGTATACTTTCTCAGGTACAGTTTATGTCGTCCTGTCATCAGTCATAATGTCTCAGATGACAATGAGCTGACATCCATACTCATTACGTTATCAAGCATATTTCCAACTGGTTTTATTACCAAAATATGGTTCCTTTCCCCATTTGTTTGATGTTCCCAGACTCTCTATATTTAACAGGACAGCAGTCCTTCAGTAGGGTCAGTAAGAGAGGGGAAGGGAGAAAGGTATTTATGGGGGGGGGTCATAAACCTTACCCACAGGCCAACGTCATGACACCGGTCTCCCATGGAGCGGATCCTGGTTGCAGGGATGCTGAGGAGGCCGGTGTCAGAGGAGCGCAGTGAACAGGTTGGGAGTGTAGGGCTGCAGGAGGCCAGTAAGGTATGTTGGTGCCAGTCCATTGAGTACTTTGTAGGTGAGCATGAGCAACTTGAAGATGATCCTATATTGAACTGGGAGCCAGTGGAGTTTGATGAGGGTGGGGGGGATGTGGTCCCCAGGTTTGGTGTGTGAGGACTCATGCAGCTGAATTTTTAATATGTTGAAGTCTGTCCAGGTGTGATAAAACAAAGGCGTGAATGAGGGTTTCAGCAGCGAGGTCAGTGAGAGAAGATCTGAGTCGTGAGATGTTTTGAGGTGGAAGAAGGCTGAAGGTTCCTGACAGTGGAGTTGGAGTGGATTGTGCAGCTGTCTATTGTCATGTTGAGTTGACCCAGTCTCTTGATGACGGAGTTGAGGTCCATGAGCATGATCTCTGTTGTAATAACCTTCTGAAACATACTAGTGAGACAGCTGCCTTTTGTATTGTCGTTGCAGAATTATGAGGCCTTCTTTGATGCCCGTGAGGAGCATGCAGTGTATGCATTCTTGGGCCTAACAGCCCCTCCAGGCTCCAAGGTAAAGACCAAGACCTTATGGACATACTCAGTCTGTCAAAACCACTCACAGAGGACCATACTCATGTGCAAGTTACCAGTCCATCTATTTTGAATGATTGCTTGTTTCCTCTACTACCATGTATTTCACAGCTCTGTTGCCCAACATTGAGGCAATGACGGATGACCTGCAGGTCCAGACTGTTCTGTTGGCAACTGTACTATATCATTACAATACTTACACAAAATTGTTCTCGTGAAGTTACATACACCTTTTGGTGGAAGCATAATTACAATTGGTCTCAACCCTGGTGTTGTATCATTTTCTTAGCACTGTTTTCATACCGCCCACAGGAAGCAGAGGCCTTGGCTGGACTGGAGCAACAGTAGCCGTATGGTTTTGATTAGCAGACCACAGTGCCCTCTCCTGTCATCCTCCATTCAGCTCTACAGCAGCTTGCCACTGCTCGTCTGGAAAACGTCTTCTCAGACCAATCATAGCGCTTTATTTTGTTGTGAAAGGTAATCAGAATGGTATCAAATTGACCAAATGTTGTGTTTTTTGACAATACCTTTAAAGTGGTGACCTTGTACTGTTACAATAGTCAATGCTGGGCAGTATCCCATGTTCAATATCATATTGAAATCAAGGCAGAATGAGTGCCCAAATACTAGGCATATAGTAGATTATAAAGACATGCTTTGCACATATGAGAATATTTAATTCAATGAGATATTTTTCATGTTTGATAATAAAATAGTGTTACTTTACTACTCAGTCTCTCTTATTCTTACCCACTTTCCTTGTTGTTCTTGTTTAGCTCAAATTAACATTGCAAAGAATACTGTTGTCACATAATTGTTTCAGTTCTCCTTCCATTCTAAATGGAATGTCACACAACAGAAGGCAGAAGCTGAAATGCAGGGGCAGTGAGTGTTCTAATTTTATTTCTAACAATGCTTCCTGTTTTTGACATTTGCTACTCAGAAGCTCAGTACAATTTGGGACAGCACATTACCGTGGCTGCTCACCAGTTAGAGAAATCTGTAGCTAACTTGTAAACCTTGTATTAGTGGACAGACTAAAGGAACACTATCTATTCTAAAAACAGAGGTAGGGATATTGTCACTATCTGTCATGTGTTTTATACTATTTTATGTTTTATGTGACCTGGCAAGAGAATCTAAATATTTATTTATCTTTGGAACCTGATAGGCTATGTCATGCTAACATGATTATTTGGGGTGGTTTCCTGGAACCACATTAATGCTAGTCCTGGAATAAAATCTATGGAGAATCACAATTGAAAGTGCTAGTTGGTGTGGTTTACTGCTATGTTGTATTGAGACAATTTGCACTGTTATGTAGTGGTTGTCATGTTGGGAGAAGCCTTCATCAGAGTCTTCAGGTACAGGGAAGAGGATTGTGACCCCCATTCCACAAAGGCTCAGGAACGTCCACCACATCCTGCCCCCAATATCCTTCTGACCCCAGGTTCAATGTCAGGTAAGCATTTTGGATTTGTCTGAAATGCTGCATGTCTTTCTGAATCAGTAGAATATGCTTGATCTTACAATGTTCATATATGATGAGTATGATGTTTAATAATTGTTTTCATTTTTTATTGCCATATTTTTAAATGTGCTTCTGGTGTGTGGACTGCATAGGAAACATGGAAGGTCGGGTGCAGTCTGATCCTAGAGTGACAACCAGGCTCAGTGATGCCCTCACCATCCCAAATAGCCACTGTGACGACTATGGTGACCTGGAGCTCTATCGCTCCTGGTGCTGCACCACCTTCTGCAAAGACTACCCCGACCTGCAGCTCAGAGGGGACCATGTGGGAAACAGGAGCTCAGAGAGCCCGCGGCTGGAAAATGAGGGGTTCGAAGGACCACTTCTTCAGTCTCAGGACCTGGGAGAGCTGGAGGCCTTGGAACCCACAGGGCCTGTGGAGCCTAGGGTACAGGTGGAGTCCCAGCCCCTGCAGGATGAGGGTTGCCTGGTCATGGACAGCAGCATCATCGCCCTGAACAGGGAGCCTCTGTCCAATTCCATGCTGAATGGCTATCTGGAGAGTAAGCTGCTGGAGGTGTACAGACAGCACATGCAGGACAGCCTGGCCCGGGGCAGCTCTCCCCTGGTCCAGACACCTCCCCAGGGCTTGATACCAGCCCCAGTAATGCAGCTCAGCCTGCATCTCTGTCAGGACCACGGCCTGGACTCCAATACGGCCCAGAGCATCGTCATCCACTACCTTAGCACCTGCAACGTGGCTAGCTCCCACTTCAGCTCCCCCAACCTGCGCATCTCCAACCCTGAGCCTAGAAGAAAACCCACCTGACTGAAACCAGCAGTAGTTTCACTGTGTCCTCCGACTGTAACATCCTTGAGAATGGTCTACAGTTTTAGTTTCGTTTTCTCTGTACTGAATCTGTATACTTAGTGGTCAGTTGTATTGCATTGGGTTCAATAGGTAAATTAAATTGATCGTTTGGGATGGAGATCCGTTCATTTTGTTGAATTGTTAGAAGAAATGTCTTTAGAAAATGCCACAATGTCCATAATATCTACTTCATAAATGCGACCAGTTCCTATAATGTAATACTTGGGAGCCTGAGACAATCCCAAGCTTTCAAGTTGAAGGACAAAGAGGAGACAAACTGTAAGGTGAGGGATAACTTAGCATCTTGGTTCTTGTTTCTGAGAAATTATTCCTCACAGATATTGCAGATCTGAAATTATATTGTCATAACCACAGACTATTACAAAACAGTAAAAAATAGCTATTTTGCTATCTTGGTTGTCAGAAGAAGTTGGAAAATATTGACACCTGCTGTCATACACTAACATTGCATGTTAACTGCAAGTGTCACATAACATTTTGACAAGAAAGCACATTACACAACATCGTTATCAGATCAACATATCAAGCTCTGCCAAATTTGAAACGCTTTTTAATCTTAGATGCAACTGACTGAATTGAATACATGAATATGCTAAAGCACTGAGCTATTGCCATCATGTCTTGTGGAGAATAAACTGGCCATTGGAATGGGTAGTGAAATGGACTACACAGTGTACAAAACATTAAGAACACCTTCCTACTATTCAGTTGCACCCTCCACCCCCCTTTGCCCTAAGAACAGCTACAATTCATTGGGGCATGGACTCTACAAGGTGTCGAATGCGTTCCACAGGGATGCTAACCCATGTTGACTCCAGTGCTTCCCACAGTTGTGTCAAGTTGGCTGAATGTCCATTGGATGGTGGACCATTCTTGAAACACACAGGAAACTGTTGAGTGTGAAAACCCAGCAGCGTTGCAGTTCTTAACACAAGCAGGTGCGCCTGGCACCTACTACCATACCCCATTCCAAGGCACTAAAATATTTTGTCTTACCCATTCACCCTCTGAATGGCACACATACACAAGCCATGTCTCAATTGTCTCAAGGCTTAAAAATCCTTCTTTAACCGGTCTCCTCCCCTTCATCTACACTGACTGAAGCGGATTTAACAGGTGATACTAATAAGGGATCATAGCTTTCACCTGGATTCACCTGGTCAGTCTATGTCATGGAAAGAGCAGGTGTTCTTAATGTTTTGTCCACTCAGTGTATAAAAGTATACTAAACATAAGGTGCATATCAGACACTTTCTGGTTTAGCCATGACAGATTGTTATTTTACCTCTGAGGAGGCCTATCCATCTAGATCACTGTCAATCATATCAAGTGAATGTCATGACTCAGGTGGGTAGCTTCATTTCAGAAATCCCCCTCTTAGGCATCAAAGGCAGGGATTTATGACTGGTAAGGTTTATGTGGGTGTGACTATATGATAGCATGTGCTAGATATGCATGCATTTTTCTTTTAGATGGGTGCATCTAATGTGAAAACCAGTATCGAGTGACTTTAAGCACGGTTAGTATATGCTGCTTGGGAGAGGATTAACAGTAAACCTGTGTGTGTGGGGAGAAAGTGCCAATGCCACCACTTCACACCCTGTCGGGAGCCACTGGGTCATACACCAGCCAAGCCAAGGACTATTAGCATGGCACTGTTAGAGCAGCATAGGAGTGGGTAATGGTCAGGGATTGTGGTGCCCATGCCTCTGATAATTTACCAGAACCAAATGTTCAAGTTTTGGAAGTTTGATGCCATTTTACACCATATAGTGAGACATATGGGGAGACTTCAATAAAGATACAAGAAATGGGCAGATCTCCAAAGAGTCGGTAATAGGCTTAGCAGGTAAAGATGTGTCATCATCACCCAGCACAGTGAGGACTGAATTATTAACCATATCCTGGTGGGACTCAGTGGAATGAATTTTGAGGACCTGTAGAGATTGTTGTGATGTGTTGTGGAACATAATCATGTAGTGTGCTCACACACCACATATAGTTGATTGTAGTTGTAGTAGTTATTTTGGCTATAGGTTGATAAGTATCTACAAAATGTGTCTTTTCCATATAATAAAACATGGGAACATCAGAAAGAAGTGATAAGCACATACCCCAGCATTTGACTCTGTCATTCAATTGTATCTTACATGATTTGTTTGAGTCATTACTTCAATGTAAATTGCAGGGTGACCCAGTTTTAATATGGTTTCCCCCCATACTGTATAGCCCCCCCATACAGGCATTGATGCAAGCATCACTAGGTTTCTATTGGTTAAAACACAATGGCTTCGGTTCTGTTCCTATTCATATTGGCTGGAACTTGAAACAGTTAAGGGGGTGAACATATTCCTGATACAAAAGGTAAAAAATATAAGAATATACTTAATTGTTATGCCTTACGTTCAGCTGCCAATGTTTCTGTATAAAGGCATCAGGTAATTCTATATTATTGCACCATTCCCTGTGTCTCTGGAATGAAGCATGTGATGCTGCGGTGTGCAGGGGAGGGAGGGGTTGCAAGACTTTCTCACTCAGAGACTCGCTTCTCTACACAGTACAGTGGGGTCGGCAGGTAGGCTACTGTTGAGTGTGTGTGTGTGTGTGTGTGTATGAGAGAGAGAGCGAGAGAGAGAGAGAGAGAGAGAGAGAAAGAGAGAGAGAGAGGCGGCTGAGTCGTTTCTGTGAGCGCGTGGACTGCACCATAGCATTCCGTACCCAGGATACTGTCACCAGCCATGCCTTTACCCAAGAAGGTGCACCTATGTTATTTGATCTCTGGTATACCGATGCAACATTTCTGATTTGCGACACCCGATTTTCATGCTCGATCAAGTCCTTGTTTGAAGGATTTGAAGACATCGATGATGGCCCTCGTGATGGAACCTATAAGCAAATGGACACCTAAGCAAGTGCTGGATTGGATGAAAGGTAATGATTATAAAACATGTTTCTTTTCATTTGCATGATACTGACATAATACAGTTTGAAGCGACTAACATGTATAGGTGTACATTTGTTATCTTTTATCTGAATACGTGGTTTAATAAATTGGGGCTGATTTGAGCTAAAACGCTGCTATTCTTTGCATTGAAATATTGATCGTGTGCCATTTTGTGTATCCGACCCTGATGTAGAAGCGCGCTATTCAGTGTTGCCTAATTATCGCCCTGGCCTGATGTAGGCTACGCATTTGTAGAACACCAACCAGATACTCAGACCAACTTATTATGTTACGTGTAAAGGTGATCAACAATCAGTTTACCTATATAAGGTTCACATGTAGATTACCTCATACCATAAAGACTGCGTGCCCCCCCCCCCCCTCTAACACACACACACACACACACACACACACACACACACACACACACACACACACACACACACACACACACACACACAGATTGAATAAGTGTTGGCATCAATTGAGGCGTTTGGTAAACTAGCACCATGGACAGCAAACCTACCTTATTTGATAATGCGTTGACAGGGACTATGATTTACATTGTTACATTGCTACAAAAATCCACCATTGTAGGTAGTGATAAGGAACACATTGCAGGTTGCAAGCTAATCGAACTGGACAGCAGCTTTTGCAACCACAATAGTCAATTTTACCTTTAAGATATGCTGTTAACTGAACTCAAAATGGTTGGCATGTTCAGTGTGTTTTGAAGAGTTCTCCACTATCTGCCATAACATTCATATTTTTATGAGAGAAAATATACCTACCTATAGTTGCTTTTATTATATAGTGTGGGCTAAGAGTACAGCAGAGGTAAAGTACCCCTTAGGTAAGACCAAATGACAAAACAATTGTTGCGCTACATTACCTGCCATAATAAGATTGTGTGCAGTGTTATGTTAGTAGTGGCAGACTTCTGTCATTCTGGAGGTGAAACACTAATTGACAACAAGCCTTCATTGGAAAGAAAGGTGAGCATGAGAAACTCCATGCGTATACATCCAAATGGTTGAATGACGATCAAAAGAAACACCTATTAGTTACTGTAACAACCAAACACAAGTGAGATAGATCTGATCACGTTCTCTCTCACCAGGGTACAAGGATTTACTGTCATCCAACTAAAGAAGCTGTGATGTCAACCCAGACATGGGATATGTTTTCCCACATACAGTAGTTTCTGCCAGCCAAGTGTCAGTCCAGAAGTGCATAACCGTGCTTGCTTCTGGCGCTGCTGTCACAGATGTGTTTACAGCCTTCGCAGCAGGGCAGGGCTCGCCTACGGCACAACTTCTGTACAGCTGATACACAACACAACTAGAAGAACTTCAGTTCAGCCTCAAATTCTCCACCCCAAACACCATGGAAAGTGCATAGGCAAAGTGACATCTTTGTCATCTGTTTTATTCAATGCTGTAGGCCAACGGATGACGCCAATACACAGCAACATCTTGACAGTCTATAAGACTGGTAGAATACAACTGACATAAAGAACAGAGCCGGTCTAATATCTATCCTAAGGTCATTTGAGACAGAATGGTTGCTGATGTGCAATCTGAGACACAAAGAATGCTGATATGCAAGTTGATAAATGTCTTTGTGCTGCCACAGCTGCAAAGAATATCCACACCCTCTCCACACTGTTAACTGTGTGTTATTGGTTGCTTTTAATCTCTTGTTCTTGAGTGGTTTTTGAAAGGTGGCCAGTGGACACAGTCGTGAGGGGGAACTCTCACCTGATTTTCCTAATATAATGATCATTAGGGCAATAGAGATTCTATAATTGTAATTATGTAATTCTATAATAAGGGCTTTACACTCCTTGTTACAAAGAACATTGTCTAAATATTAGACACTACACACACAAGTAGGCACAGCATGACATGCACACACACACACACACACAGACACACACCAATGCACCAGTTGAGGCGTTCATGAAAAACTAGCACCATGGACAGCGAACTTGCCTTGGTAATGCGTGCCTTGCATTCATACTACGCTCCAACTTTGTGGATCAGGGTAGGGCAGTTGGCACACTAATTGAACTGTACCTCATCTATTTCATAACCACAATTATCTGTGTGTGAGAATAGGTTCAATGCCAATGAGAGTAAGAGGGAGTAAGAGAGAGTAAGAGGGACTGACCTGTTTTTGAGGGCATTGAGGACTCTGGATTATTCCTTTGGGTAAAATGTCGATATCATTTAGAATGAATATTATATACCTGTTGTATTTCATTCTGTGATAGGTCTGAGGGCAACAATTAAGAAATATACTGCGAATAATTAACTTCTTCAAAGGGGCTTGCCTCTTGGTCACCAGGAAACTGTTGCCATGGAGCCTTGATAGCTAAAGGAAGGCAACAGAATGGATATCCCACATGCGGCAAGCTATCAAATAACAGCACCCTTACAAGAAAAGCATGAAAAAAATTCACATGTGGGAAAAAAATGATGTGAAAGTTTCACAAGTCAGACACGGGGTTTTCAGAAAACAACGTTTCACATGAATTTTCACCTGAACAAATCACATGGAAAAAATGTCAAGTAGGAAAAACATAGCCTACGTATGATGTTTCACATACAGTGCACTCGAAAAGTATTCAGACCCCTTGACTTTTTCCACATTTGTTATTCAAAAATTGATTAAATCGTTTTCCCCCCTCATTAACCTACACACAAGACCCCATAATGACAAAGCAAAAACAGGTTTCTATTTTTTTTCTTCAAATTTCTTCAAGTATTCAGACCCTTTACTCAGTACTTTGTTGAAGCACCTTTGGCAGCGATTACAGCCTTGAATCTTCTTGGGTATGACGCTACAACCTTGGCACACCTGTATTGGGGAGTTTCTCACATTCTTCTCTGCAGATCCTCTCAAGCTCTGTCAGGTTGGATGGGGAGCATTGCTGCACAGCTATTTTCAGGTCTCTCCAGAGATGATTCGATTAGTTTCAAGTCCGGATTCTGGCTGGGCCACTCAAGGACATTCAGAGACTTGTCCCAAAGCCACTCCTGCATTGTCTTGGCTGTGTGCTTAGGATCGTTGTCCTGTTGGAAGGTGAACCTTCACCCCTCTCTGAGATCCTGAGCGCTCTGGAGCAGGTTTTCATCATGGGTCTCTCTGTACTTTGCTCCGTTCATTTGTCCATCAAACCTGACTAGTCTCCCAGTCCCTGTCGCTGAAAAACATCCCCGCAGCATGATGCTGCCACCACCATGCTTCACCATAGGGATGGTGTCAGGTTTCCTCCAGATGTGACGCTTGGCATTCAGGCCAAATAGTTTAATTTTGGTTTCATCAGACCAGAAAATCTTGTTTCTCATGGTCTGAGAGTCCTTTAGGTGCCTTTTGGCAAATTCCAAGCGGGCTCACATGTGCCTTTTACTGAGAAATGGCTTCCATCTGGCCACTCTACCATAAATGCCTGATTGGTGATGTGCTGCAGAGATGGTTGTCCATCTAGAAGGTTCTCCCATCTCCACAGAAGAACTCTGGAGCTCTGTTAGAGTGACCATCAAGTTCTTGGTCACCTCGCTGACCAAGGCCCTTCTCCCCCGATTACTAAGTTTGGCTGGGCGGCCAGCTCTAGGAAGAGTCTTGGTGGTTCCAAACTTCTTCCATTTAAGAATGATGGAGGCCACTGTTTTCTTGGGAACTTTCAATGCTGCAGACATTTTTTGGTACCCTTCCCCAGATCTGTGGCTCGACACAATCCTGTCTCAGAGCTCTAAGGACAATTCCTTCGACCTCATGGCTTGGTTTTTGCTCTGACATGCACTGTCAACTGTGGGACCATTGACAGGTGTGCGCCTTTCCAAATCATGCCCAATCAATTGAATTTACCACAGGTGATCTCCAATCAATTTGTAGAAACATATCAAGGAAGATCAATGGAAGCACGATGCACCTGAACAAGGCTGTAAATGTAACAAAATGTGGAAAAGGGAAGAAGTCTGAATACTTTCCGAATGCACTGTAGTGGTCAGGTTGTTGGCTTCTCCCATGGGAGACCTGTGATATTATCTATATCAAATATTCTTTTTCAGCTGGTGTGACATTAGTGCCCCGATGTCCCATGGGAGAAGCCAACATGTTGTCCATTAGACCAATAGGGACAACACTCATTTTGAAGTCGCCATGAGAAA
The DNA here is from genome assembly GCF_901001165.1 of Salmo trutta. Taxonomy (NCBI): domain Eukaryota; kingdom Metazoa; phylum Chordata; class Actinopteri; order Salmoniformes; family Salmonidae; genus Salmo; species Salmo trutta. Next base: position 37,118,656 of record NC_042975.1, read on the forward strand.
CCACTACTCTTTCATGTGCATTTTCACATTTTAATGTCAAGTAGGGCTGTCAATTGATACAAAATGTAATTGAGTTATTGCAGTATTTGATGTGATTAATCATGACTAATTGCATATTGACATATTTGATTTGTCCAAAGTAACAGTAAGCAAAATCAGTTTAATTGGTAAACACACTTTCTTTAACCTCAAAGTCAGTTTGTTTTGACATCGCATAGTTTTTTTAGTTGTATAGGTTATGTATCTTGGATGTTTTCAGTGAATTTTGAAAGCTTTCAGACAATGCAATAAAAAAGTGCACAAAAATGACAGAAAGTGAACTTGAGTTTACTGTCAAGATAGCACTAGTTTTAACATGGTAGCCCTTTACACCTATATACGGGTTGAAAATGGCAGATATGAGCACTGATAAACGCAGTTGCTGTACAGTAACACGCTTTAAATTACGTCAGAGTTCAGGCTCTTTACTTCACAGCGCTCTATGGGTTTTGACTAATGATGTGTATGAACGCTAGATTGCCTTGCTATGTATTGGCAATTGAGAGACGCTGAAGACGCAAGTCGGCCATATTGGTACTCCCCAGTAAAAGCAGTCCTCCATAGGAATGAATGGAATTACATGTATTTAAGTATTTACTTGCTGTACTGGGGACAGTAACATTAGTACTCTCCAAAAAAATTAAGGAATGTCATTTTTTATTTTTTATGTTTAGCTAACATAATATAAATGAAAAGTATGCATTACGTTTTCTGTAATAGAATACATGTGTCAAATGAATGTAGACATTCATAAATGCATTTATATATACTGCTCAAAAAAATAAAGGGAACACTTAAACAACACATCCTAGATCTGAATGAAAGAAATAATCTTATTAAATACTTTTTCTTTACATAGTTGAATGTGCTGACAACAAAATCACACAAAAATAATCAATGGCAATCCAATTTATCAATCCATGGAGGTCTGGATTTGGAGTCACACTCAAAATTAAAGTGGAAAACCACACTACAGGCTGATCCAACTTTGATGTAATGTCCTTAAAACAAGCCAAAATGAGGCTCAGTAGTGTGTGTGGCCTCCACGTGCCTGTATGACCTCCCTACAACGCCTGGGCATGCTCCTGATGAGGTGGCGGATGGTCTCCTGAGGGATCTCCTCCCAGACCTGGACTAAAGCATCCGCCAACTCCTTGACAGTCTGTGGTGCAACGTGGCGTTGGTGGATGAAGTGAGACATGATGTCCCAGATGTGCTCAATTGGATTCAGGTCAGGGGAACGGGCGGGCCAGTCCATAGCATCAATGCCTTCCTCTTGCAGGAACTGCTGACACACTCCAGCCACATGAAGTCTAGCATTGTCTTGCATTAGGAGGAACCCAGGGCCAACCGCACCAGCATATGGTCTCACAAGGGGTCTGAGGATCTCATCTCGGTACCTAATGGCAGTCAGGCTACCTCTGGCGAGCACATGGAGGGCTGTGCGGCCCCCCAAAGAAATGCCACCCCACACCATGACTGACCCACCGCCAAACCGGTCATGCTGGAGGATGTTGCAGGCAGCAGAACGTTCTCCACTGCGTCTCCAGACTCTGTCACGTCTGTCACGTGCTCAGTGTGAACCTGCTTTCATCTGTGAAGAGCACAGGGCGCCAGTGGCGAATTTGCCAATCTTGGTGTTCTCTGGCAAATGGCAAACGTCCTGCACGGTGTTGAGCTGTAAGCACAACCCCCACCTGTGGACGTCGGGCCCTCATACCACCCTCATGGAGTCTGTTTCTGACCGTTTGAGCAGACACATGCACATTTGTGGCCTGCTGGAGATCATTTTGCAGGGCTCTGGCAGTGCTCCTCCTGCTCCTCCTTGCACAAAGGCGGAGGTAGCGGTCCTGCTGCTGGGTTGTTGCCCTCCTACGGCCTCCTCCACGTCTCCTGATGTACTGGCCTGTCTCCTGGTAGCGCCTCCATGCTCTGGACACTACGCTGACAGACACAGCAAACCTTCTTGCCATAGCTCGCATTGATGTGCCATCCTGGATGAGCTGCACTACCTGAGACACTTGTGTGGGTTGTAGACTCTGTCTCATGCTACCATTAGAGTGAAAGCACTGCCAGCATTCAAAAGTGACCAAAACATCAGCCAGGAAGCATAGGAATTGAGAAGTGGTCTGTGGTCCCCACCTGCAGAACCACTCCTTTATTGGGGGTGTCTTGCTAATTGCCTATAATTTCCACCTGTTGTCTATTCCATTTGCACAACAGCATGTGAAATTTATTGTCAATCAGTGTTGCTTCCTAAGTGGACAGTTTGATTTCACAGAAGTGTGATTGACTTGGAGTTACATTGTGTTGTTTAAGTGTTCCCTTTATTTTTTTGAGCAGTGTAGTTTCCTAAATCTTTTTTACAACGGAGGAGGAGTACCAATGTGGCTGCGCAGTGATTTCAATACAGCGCCCCCTGTTAGTCATCCAGGGTTTATATACATCATTGGTTTTGACTGACAGCTGTTCTGAATTTGAGCATCGCACACGACAAGAAGTAACCCCTATCCCTCCCACTAATTGGGCAACTTTAGTAAATGTTTTGTTGTCTGAGTGAGGGAAATGTTGTAAATTAATAGGACTCGATGTATTTTGAAAGATGATACGGTGAGGATTATAATAAATACCGCTTTGATGTCATACAAGCAGCCAAACACCTGTCTAAATGTGCACTTCACATTTCCATATAATTAAATTCATGTCATTGTGATTATGATATTCTATGATTAGGGCTTTACACTTGTTGTTACAAAGAACATTGTCTATATATTACACACTACACACACAGGTAGGCACACACACACCAATGCACCAGTTGAGGCGTTCATGAAAAACTAGCACCATGGACAGTGAACCTGCCTTGGTAATGTGTGCCTTGCATTCATACTACGCTCCAACTTTGTGGATCAGGGTAGGGCAGTTGGCACACTAATTGAACTGTATCTCATCTATTTCATAACCACAATTATCTGTGTGTGAGAATAGGTTCAATGCCAATGAGAGTAAGAGGGAGGGACTGACCTGTTTTTGAGGGCATTGAGGACTCTGGATTATTCCTTTGGGTAAAATGTCGATGTCATTTTTGATCAACGTTTCTGATCACTATTTTTGATGTAAAGTTACAAGGTGACATGGCGTCGTACCCTGGCTTGTTTTGAACAGAATTAGCGTATGTTTGTCTATTGTCAAGAACATTCGCAGCGGAACACACCTGAATTCACTCATGACTCTTTTCAACACGCACCAAAATTACGATATTTCTCTCAATTGCCTTGTGAAAGAGCAACACTGCAAGGTCGTATTTTATAACTTAGCTAGTCATTTTGGCAATGTAATAAGCTTTCAAATGATGCCCACTTGACCCAGATTGCGATTTATAATGGGCCATTTGTGGGTTGTGTAAACAACAAAAGTAATTGTATGATCGCGGGCATGCAGCGTTGTGTTCCAAACAAAACAACTACAAGTGTGCTTGCCCTAGTTCCGCAACGGTACAGCTAGGAGAGCTCAAAACAGCACCTTATAGTTGAAGACTCTTCTTTAAGTCATAAAAGTGCATTGAAATGACTTAGGAACTGTGCACACTTTGGAGAGGTGTGTGGCCACTTGGAGATACCAGTTAGTCCTCTCACTCAAATCCTTGTCATTTTTTTGTCTTATGTTGCACCTATCCCACATTTTCCAGGAATATTCTTATCATGTTATTGAATGTATCCAGAGTATTTTCAGAATTCGTTATAAAAGTAGAGTGAATGTACAGTATAATATAATCAACAGTGTAATGTTTGGATTCAGTCTTGTTTCAGGTGAACCGTTGGGTCCTCAACTTTGGTCTAATAATTTTCCAATAATCTCCAAGCTGTTCCGTTTCAATGGCAAAAGTGCATATAGATTTCAGAATTCAGATATGACGTCATTGTTTTGTCGGTATCCGCTGAGTTTTGTTAACGAAGATATGTGTGGTAAATACATGTGGGCCTCCATCTTTATGTACCTCCGCTGTTGCTACCATGCTTATGCAAATGCTTTTCAGATTTCTTCTGTGAAGAATCATTTCAGTTTAGTCCTATCCATATAGGCCAATTCCAACGAGTGTAAAGGGTTAAACAGGATAGATAAGGAGGCAGAGCGCTAGCCACTCTGTTCATTTCTCTAGGCTTCTTCTAACAGTCACTAACCAAGGTATGAAGAAGAGTGGCGTGCGGCTGCAACAGTAACACTCCAAATGAATGGCTCAGAAATCATTATAAAAAAATGTTTTTAACGCACTTCAATTGTTATACTCAGGTAGGCTAAGTTAACTTTTTACAGAATGGCATTACATAATTTTCAATTCCATATGTGGAAACATTGCTACACCACCTTTTCATGTTTGGTGAGTAACACTATTTCAACACCACATGTTAACTTGCAATTACTTGCTATACTTTATTTACTTTGCCACCATGGCCTTTTTTGCCTTTACCTCCCTTATCTCACATCATTTGCTCAAATTGTATATAGTCTTATTTTTTTTCTACTGCATCATTGATTGTATGTTGTTTTACTCCATGTGTAACTCTGTGTTGTTGTATGTTGTCGAACTGCTTTGCTTTATCTTGGCCAGGTCGCAATTGTAAATGAGAACTTGTTCTCAACTTGCCTACCTGGTTAAATAAAGGTGAAATAAAAAAAATTAAAAAATTAAAATTCCAAATGTAGAAGTTAGATTTTCACATGTGCCTGTTTCTTACATGCGAAACTGCAAATTTGATTTTCACATGTGAATGTTTTTCACATGTGAAACAACAAATTAGATTTTCACGTGATTGTTTTCTACTTGTTAAAATGCAATTCCATATGTGAAAGTGAGAATTTCACATGTGCAACTGTAATTCACATGTGAGGTGAGAACTTTTTTTTCTCACATGTGAAGAGGTGGTGTTAACATGTGACCTTTAAATTTAATACATGTGAAAATATGACTTCACATGTGAAATTTAAGCTCAACATGTGAAAACAGCTATTCCACATGTGAAACTGCAAACAAGACATGACATGACATGATCATTATTGTATATGGATGCATAAACGTGTGTGCACCACACACAAAAATGCACATGCATACAGAAACAACCCCCCCCCCCACACGCACACACATACGCACATGCTTTCACAAATTTCACTCCCACGAACGTACTGTGGAGACACAAACACACCCACACACAAGGCCATCAATTTTTATGTCAAGGCCACTGTGTGCTCAGAGAAACATTTCTTAGGACCCGTATTGAGCCTCGATTCAGTTACTTAGAATGAGGTCGGTGCAGCAGCACACAAGACGGCAAGACAAGTGTTCGCCACATACAAATGGGGAACTTAGTTCAGATGATTTGCCTGACTATACAGACTGTATAGATCGAGGTCGGTATTGAATAGATGTACCCTGAGTCATCTGTATATGGCTCTGAATGTATCATCCTTTGATCTACCTAGGCAACATCAAGCTGGCTAATTTGGCCCCTGTTGAATGCCTGTGGCCATGGATGTGTGTGTGCTGGGCTTTGGTGTGTTGACATGGCCCAGCCGGTGTGTGCAATGTGGGTCAGCTCTGTGCTGTGGCCTGCTCTGCTCCACTATGCTCTGTGGCTGGAGATGACTCATCTCCCGACTCTGCTAGTCTGCTCTGCTGCTTTCTGGGCTCCTCTCTCTCTCTCTCTGTGCCGCCTGGCCAGCTGTACATGGCTCCAACACAGAATGCTGCAGTGGACTCTGTGTGTCTGTGTGGCTCTGCTGTGCTCTGATAAGGATGGCTTTAATACACTGTGGTGAGAGGGGTTTATCTCCTAGACTAGTCCCGTTTCTCTCTGCCCCCGTTCTGTTCTGCTCTACACAAAGAGCAGCTCAACTGGTAGACTGGTTCTGTTCAGTTCTCTGGAGTTGAAACGTGAATGGTTGAAAGCATGCTCCTGGTATTATGTAGGAATTAACACAAAAAATGACTGAAATGGAAAATGAGTTTTTAGAGTCAAAGTAGCCTGGTAGGGGTTACAAATCTTTTTTAACAGCAATTAGTCTGAATCTGCCAATCACACAGCACTTTATACAACTGTTATATTTATAGCTTTCATGGTATATTTCAAACGTAAATAATTCTAAATAAATCAGCACAATCTGCATTCCATACACCTAGTGAATGAGTTAGATGTTGACAGTAAAGAAGACAAAGACATACTATTAGAACAAAGGTGTGCCTAACATAGTTTCCCGCCTCGTTGTGTGTCCCCCATGCAGGCCTGGATGACTGTCTACAGCAGTACATTAAAAACTTTGAGAGGGAGAAGATCAACGGGGAGCAGCTTCTCCACATCACCCACCAGGAGCTGGAGGAGCTGGGGGTCACCCGCATCGGACACCAGGAGCTCATCCTGGAGGCTGTGGACCTACTCTGTGCCCTGGTGAGGAGTTCATCAAGACATGCAGGGCTGGAGTCAGGAGGGATGGTCAGGGCAAAGGGCTGTAGAGTTAGTCCTCTTGTTTGTAGACACGACAGAATCACTTTACTAAAGATGCCTTCTAGTGCAACCAAGCCAGTGCAGTCAAAGTGCTCCAACTAGAGAAACACGGTGGACGTGCAGGAGATGTCCAGCTAGCCTAGATACTAGATCTGTTTGTGCACCGTTTGAGAGACAAGGCATGGCAAGGCATGACAGACAAGATTGAAGACAATAAAAGGTCAGTAGAAAGTGTCACTTTATTATCTACAGCCGTCATCAGTGTTATCTGCTGAGTAACAAGCAGAAGAGGAGAGAGGCAGCAGCAGTGCTCAGTGAACAGGGCTAGAGAGGTAGAGCTGAGGCTAGGGCCAGAGTCACGGCAATGATTTGTGTCCGTTGGAGCTAAAGGCTAATTCAGATTCATTGGTGAATTGTATCCTTATATCCTAGATAGAGGTGGAGTGGGAGGAGACTGTGCTGATAGAGGTGGAGCGGGAGGAGACTGTGCTGATAGAGGTGGAGCGGGAGGAGACTGTGCTGATTAGAGGTGGAGCGGGAGGAGACTGTGCTGATAGAGGTGGAGCGGGAGGAGACTGTGCTGATAGAGGTGGAGTGGGAGGAGACTGTGCTGATAGAGGTGGAGTGGGAGGAGACTGTGCTGATAGAGGTGGAGCGGGAGGAGACTGTGCTGATAGAGGTGGAGCGGGAGGAGACTGCTGATAGAGGTGGAGCGGGAGGAGACTGTGCTGATAGAGGTGGAGCGGGCGGAGACTGTGCTGATAGAGGTGGAGCAGGTGGAGCCTGTGCTGATAGAGGTGGAGCGGGTGGAGACTGTGCTGATAGAGGTGGAGCGGAAGGAGACTGTGCTGATAGAGGTGGAGCGGGGGGAGACTGTGCTGATAGAGGTGGAGCGGGCGGAGAATGTGCTGATAGAGGTGGAGCGGGTCGAGACTGTGCTGATAGAGGTGGAGCGGGAGGAGACTGTGCTGATTAGAGGTGGAGCGGGAGGAGCCTGCGCTGATAGAGGTGGAGTGGGCGGAACCTGTGCTGATAGAGGGGGAGTGGGAGGAGCCTGTGCTGATAGAGGTGGAGCGGGTGGAGCCTGCGCTGATAGAGGTGGAGCGGGTGGAGACTGTGCTGATAGAGGTGGAGCGGGAGGAGACTGTGCTGATTAGAGGTGGAGCGGGCGGAGACTGTGCTGATTAGAGGTGGAGCGGGTGGAGCCTGTGCTGATAGAGGTGGAGCGGGTGGAGACTGTGCTGATAGAGGTGGAGCGGGAGGAGACTTTGCTGATAGAGGTGGAGTGGGAGGAGACTGTGCTGATTAGAGGTGGAGCGGGAGGAGGCTGTGCTGATTAGAGATGGAGCGGGCGGAGCCTGTGCTGATTAGAGGTGGAGCAGGAGGACACTGTGCTGATTAGAGGTGGAGCAGGGGGAGACTGTGCTGATTAGAGGTGGAGCAGGTGGAGCCTGTGCTGATAGAGGTGGAGCGGGTGGAGACTGTGCTGATAGAGGTGGAGAGGGAGGAGACTGTGCTGATTAGAGGTGGAGTGGGAGGAGACTGTGCTGATTAGAGGTGGAGCGGGAGGTGGCTGTGCTGATTAGAGGTGGAGTGGGAGGAGACTGTGCTGATTAGAGGTGGAGTGGGAGGAGCCTGTGCTGATTAGAGGTGGAGTGGGAGGAGCCTGTGCTGATTAGAGGTGGAGTGGGAGGAGACTGTGCTGATTAGAGGTGGAGCGGGGGGAGACTGTGCTGATAGAGGTGGAGCGGGGGGAGACTGTGCTGATAGAGGTGGAGTGGGAGGAGCCTGTGCTGATTAGAGGTGGAGCGGGAGGAGACTGTGCTGATTAGAGGTGGAGCGGGAGGAGACTGTGCTGATAGAGGTGGAGAGGGAGGAGACTGTGCTGATTAGAGGTGGAGTGGGAGGAGACTGTGCTGATTAGAGGTGGAGCGGGAGGTGGCTGTGCTGATTAGAGGTGGAGTGGGAGGAGACTGTGCTGATTAGAGGTGGAGCAGGTGGAGCCTGTGCTGATAGAGGTGGAGCGGGTGGAGACTGTGCTGATAGAGGTGGAGAGGGAGGAGACTGTGCTGATTAGAGGTGGAGTGGGAGGAGACTGTGCTGATTAGAGGTGGGTTCGGGAGGTGGCTGTGCTGATTAGAGGTGGAGTGGGAGGAGACTGTGCTGATTAGAGGTGGAGTGGGAGGAGCCTGTGCTGATTAGAGGTGGAGTGGGAGGAGCCTGTGCTGATTAGAGGTGGAGTGGGAGGAGACTGTGCTGATTAGAGGTGGAGCGGGGGGAGACTGTGCTGATAGAGGTGGAGCGGGGGGAGACTGTGCTGATAGAGGTGGAGTGGGAGGAGCCTGTGCTGATTAGAGGTGGAGCAGGGGGAGCCTGTGCTGATAGAGGTGGAGCGGGAGGAGACTGTGCTGATAGAGGTGGAGCGGGGGGAGACTGTGCTGATAGAGGTGGAGTGGGAGGAGCCTGTGCTGATTAGAGGTGGAGCGGGAGAAGCCTGTGCTGATAGAGGTGGAGCGGGGGGAGACTGTGCTGATAGAGGTGGAGCGGGAGGAGACTGTGCTGATTAGAGGTGGAGCGGGCGGAGCCTGTGCTGATTAGAGGTGGAGTGGGAGGAGCCTGTGCTGATTAGAGGTGGAGCGGGAGGAGACTGTGCTGATAGAGGTGGAGCGGGAGTAGACTGTGCTGATAGAGGTGGAGCGGGAGGAGACTGTGCTGATAGAGGTGGAGCGGGAGGAGCCGGTGCTGATAGAGGTGGAGCGGGAGGAGACTGTGCTGATTAGAGGTGGAGCGGGAGGAGACTGTGCTGATAGAGGTGGAGCGGGAGGAGCCTGTGCTGATTAGAGGTGGAGCGGGAGGAGACTGTGCTGATAGAGGTGGAGCGGGGGGTGGCTGTGCTGATTAGAGGTGGAGCGCGGGAGGAGCCGGTGCTGATAGAGGTGGACCGGGAGTAGACTGTGCTGATTAGAGATGGAGCGGGAGGAGACTGTGCTGATAGAGGTGGAGCGGGAGAAGCCTCTGCTGATTAGAGGTGGAGCGGGAGGAGACTGTGCTGATTAGACGTGGAGTGGGAGGAGACTGTGCTGATAGAGGTGGAGCGGGAGGAGCCGGTGCTGATAGAGGTGGACCGGGAGGAGACTGTGCTGATTAGAGGTGGAGTGGGAGGAGACTGTGCTGATAGAGGTGGAGCGGGAGGAGACTGTGCTGATTAGAGGTGGAGCGGGAGGAGCCTGCGCTGATAGAGGTGGAGCGGGCGGAACCTGTGCTGATAGAGGGGGAGCGGGAGGAGCCTGTGCTGATAGAGGTGGAGCGGGTGGAGCCTGCGCTGATAGAGGTGGAGCGGGAAGAGCCAGTGCTGATAGAGGTGGAGCGGGTGGAGCCTGTGCTGATAGAGGTGGAGCGGGAGGAGCCTGTGCTGTGTGCATCAGTAAGGGTGGCATGTAATGGGTGTCGTTAGTCTTGGTGTATGATGACTCATACAGAGAGAATCAGGCGTGGGCATGGGAAGAGCCCTGTTAGAGCGAGCTAAGAGCTCTGTATTAACTTGACTGATTCAGAGAGGGGCCACACAGCACACGTCCTCTCTGATGGGCTGGGGAAGTGTCTGATAATAGATCCATAGGCCTAGACAGCAGCAGCTGGGAGGGAGTGTGTGTGTGCTTGTGTGTGATTCCCTGTGACAGAGCGGCCTGCAGCAGAGCATCATTAGAGTGCCTGGACTGCCTGAGACCCTGTCTGATCAACATCTCCACACAGACAACCACACACATGAAATCTGTGTCTGTTAGATGGTCCGGTGGGGGCTGCCTGGGTGTGTGTGTCAGAATGTGTGTGAATGTTGAGCAGAATGTTCCTCCTTTATGTTCACATAGGGGGCTATAGTATATACGTTTGCGACTGTGTGAGTCTGTGAACATGTGCATATGTGCTAAGACAGTATAGTGTGTGTTCTGCGTCCCATCTCCATTATAGTGATGTGCTGTGATTATCATTGGATGCTGGGACATGTCCCCATTGATCCTGGCAAAGTGCACTAGAGCTGAACATTGCGTCACTCTGCTGAGAGGAGGCTGACATGAGTAATGACTGTACTGGAGGAGGCCTACAGGTGGAGGGGACAGGAAAGACAGGACACGGACGTGGTCACGCACACACACACGCACACACACACACACACTGCCTTATTAGTGGCCTGATAGGTCTGTCCCTCTGCTCTGCTTGTGTAAGACAAGACTCTCTGCAGATCCATTTTTTAAATGAATTTATCTTTCCTGGGTTGATTATGTGAGTGTGATGGATTGAAAGGCAATGCAGGCTTAGTGTCAGTGTGACCGCTGACTCACTTTGACATCAAACCGAGGGTCGGTTGTTGCTGGGAGTTAGATCATTGTTCATCAGTCGGCAGTGACCAGACAGACAGACAGACAGACAGACAGACAGACAGACAGACAGACAGACAGACAGACAGACAGACAGACAGACAGACAGACAGACAGACAGACAGACAGGGCTCTGCTGCTAAGTTGTTGATGTAATAGGGATTTTGCTCCCACCAAATTACAAAAGACATTACAGCCATCAGAGGAAAGTGTCCCCTCCATGCAGTGACGCCTCTCTCTGCCTGAATGGCTCACTGGAAGGAAGGTAGCAGGGAAATGGCTGAGCTGGTCAGTACTCACCACCACCTAGCAGCATAATGGTGCGTTTCCTCTACAGTGGGTCGACTGCCAAGAACAAGGCCTTATTATTGTGTTGCTTAGCTTAGTTGCATGGATGTACAATATAACATATTTAATTCTCCCCCGCCTTTTATCTCTTGTCATCCTCTGCATTGACGTAATAGGTGACTAGCGATGGAGAAGCCCCTATAAAGAGCAGCCTGAACAGACAGCAGCACATTACTTTGATATTTTGAATGAAAGAGGAAAATCAATAAGGGAAGAAGAAGCTATGGAAACACTGGGCTTGTTGTAATTAAGAGTGACAAAGCCAGGAGTCACCATGGCAACTGGGCTGGGCTGGGCTTAGCTACATTGTTGTGGGTTAGACAGGAAGGAGGTATTTCTCCATGGTGACAGTGACTAATGTTGACTAGACGTGGAGAATCAGAGACAGCTATTCACACACAGGCACACATCTCTAACAGACACACTATTGTGACAACGAGTATGACAGATGAGTGGTCTTCATTGTGTCTCTGATGAGGCAAGCATCCCTTTATGTTAACTTGAATAACTCTAGATCCAAAGGATAAAGCTGCCCACCTGGTTTGGTAGATAAATTAAGAGGGAAATCTGAGATTATCTGAGATTATGTGACTGAAGGGATTTGTCTTTATATATATCTGGCATTTAGATCTTATATGCACTATACATTTGCTGCAGCACTGTTCTGAATGAGCTTTCTAATACAAGTACTATATGTTACTCGCACCACACTGTCAATGCAAGTTACTGTTATTTCTCCACGTGAACTTAATGTATCCACATTTGAACTTTAAAGTCAAACACTTCTGGGAGCATAATGGACCATGGTCTAAGGGTACTGTGCGTTCTGTTCCAGAACTACGGTTTGGAGACTGAGAACCTGCGTACCCTATCCCACAAGCTCAATGCCTCAGCCAAGAACCTGCAGAACTTCATCACAGGGAGGCGTCGAGGTGGCCATTATGATGGCCGGGCCTCACGCAGGCTGCCCAACGACTTCCTCACCTCTGTGGTGGACCTCATCGGAGCAGCCAAGAACCTGCTGGCCTGGCTGGACAGGTGGGTGTTACATATCAGCTTCGGGGGTTGAGATTTATGCATTGGAACATCCCAGTTTTGTTAGACTTAGAGTAGCTTATTTTCCCCAGAGGAACTTCATTTGCGTATGCCTAATAGTTTATATATGGTTCTCTTTCATTGTAAAGTTGTTGGGGAAGGCAAATACTGTCTTAAGATGTTTCTTTTTTATATCTCACTGACTGTTCTGCCCTCTCCCATCCTCTGTCTGACCCCTGCATATTGTACTTTCTTCCCTCTTGCCAGATCCCCATTTGTCAGTGTGACAGAGTACTCCTTGCTGAAGAACAATATTGTTCAACTGTGCCTGGAGTTAACCACCATAGTACAGCAGGTGAGATGTCCAGGGGTTGGTAAAGGTTAGGGAATTAATTAACTAGTTACAAGTGCATCAATATGTCTCTGACAGAACACTTGGCTATATGCCTCCATTTTATAATTCTGTTAGTTTTGTCGGGAATAGATGAAGGCCGACTGAAAATAACTTTCCTGTTTTAAATACTCTCAAGAGACAGTCTGCCAGCTAAATTCATTTCACTGCACTTGGGATACTTGCATCTGTCTCATCTGATAGGGGCTCAGTTTTATTTTAATGTTCTCTAACATTAGTTCTCTAACTGGTTTTAATTGTCTTGCAGGACTGCACGGTGTATGAGACAGAAAACAAAATTCTTCATGTGGTGAGTTTTGAGTTTCCTTCTATGGGGTTGAATGCCCACAAGGACCTACAAATCTTATGACCAATCATTAACTGCCACCTAACAGTCATAACATAAGCAACAGTAGTCAGTAAAAATGATCAAATGTTTTCACAATAAGTGGCATGTGAATCATCCAACATTATGTGGGACAATGATTTAAAACACTCATGAATCTTTACACATTGTTTTTACACACCACACACACACACACACACACACACACACACACACACACACACACAACTTGAATTGGGGCACATGCCCACACTTGAACATGTGATAATACAGTCACACGCGTCCTCCTCATCGACCAGGCAGGAAGCACTATGGAAGAAAAGGGTTTAGATTATTAATAAGAGTGTGTGAGTCTGCCTGTGTATTTCTCAAAAGCCGCAGTTTTAAGGCCTTTGGTTGGCAGTCTGTGTTGAATAATGCAGAACCTCCCTGCTGCTCCCGCGGGCATTCCTGCCTACAGCAATTAGACAGGGAGAGAGATGGTGAGGCAATAATAAAGGAGAAGCTAGGACAAACTATGTACAGGCCAGACGTGTTTGTTTGTTTGTTTGTTTGTTTTGAATTGTTTGTTTGTGTGTGTGTGTGTGTGTGTGTGTGTGTGTGTGTGTGTGTGTGTGTGTGTGTGTGTGTGTGTGTGTGTGTGTGTGTGTCCGAGAGAGAGCAAGAGAGAAAGTGAGAGAGAGCAATGGAGAGAGAGCCCAACTGGAGACTAAGGGAATAGATGGAAGGTCATGGCTGTGTCACTGTATCTATGCTGTTCACTGCCAGCAAGTTCTGATCACTGTGCTACTTTTGGCAGTAACAGAAACCTACGTACAGTACATTTGACATGACATCTGAAGGACATGACAGTATCCAGCAGTGTTCATACAGTGCTGCATAGACCAATGAGAGACCTCTTTTTCCTTAACTTGTTAAACCTGGGAAGGAGACCGTAGCTTACCTTTGAAGAAGGCCTTGTGTGTCTCAGATGATGAATAAACCGAAGAATTGCTCATTAAAAAAACGGGTCAGATTCTCAGATAATTGCATACAGTGCTTCATTCTTGTTTCTCTAAAAATGCAGGCAGGAGAAGAAGAAAGTGACTCCATGCTCTTGTCATCCCCAGTTGGCTCTTTGTCCTTCTCCAACAAAGTGATACTGTTGAACTCCAGGAAGTGATGCACGATGCCGATGCTCACAATAGACAATGTAGCAGACAGTGTAGTAGTAATACCTTACACTGTGTGGCTTCTTTTCCAGGTAACTGCCAAAATAAAGGAAACACTTGATTAAATGAGGATTACATAGTATATTGTAAGCTGGTACTTCCACACAGGTGTGGTTCCATGTATACAAATGCTCAGTTGCCCATTATTTTGGCTACCATGGCTAGAAGAAGAGATCTCAGTGACTCTGAAAGAGGGGTCTCAACCCAGCTAGCACATAACATTCTGAGGTGATTTTTGTGTCCTATGGTTATTTTGCATATAACCTTCCCACAACTTTCTTGGAATGGTGTAGGATAGTTGCTTGGCTTTGGAACATTTAAGGAACATGACAAGAAAACATTGTTTTCTTGGTATTTCATTACTTTAACTGAATGTTTCCTAAAAGTTCAAATTTAAATGTTGGTAATGTTCTAGGAACGTTCTCCAACTGGTTTGTCATGGGGAATGTTCTCAAATAGTTCAGAGAACGTAAAAAAAATATTCTGTGGGAATTTCAGTACTTTAGCATAATGATTTTCTACAAGTTTTCTCATGGTTCTATTTAAAGTCATGCTCTCAAATTGTTCCAAGAACGTTAATAGAAGGTCTAAGGGCCCGGGGCTGGATTTCTACTAAGCTAACATATGGAATTGTTTTAAGAAGGTCATACCAAGGATCATTTAGCTATTTGATTTAGAGTTTTGTTTGATGAAACATTGAATTTGGCTTTACTGCTATTAGCCTATAGAAACACATTGAATAACATATTCATCATGTCAAAACAGATCATTTTTATTTATTTTGAAGTGCTTGTCCTATGTCTCCTATGTCTGAGAGATAAGTTCAGAAAATTATTTATATTGTTTTACCCATATTTATCCCCTTTTTGGCACTAAAGTACTTTCATAATAAAAGAAAACTGGTACAGGGTTACCTTCAGATGAGTGTTGTGAGACTTGTGGGCATCCTAGAGCAAAACATGAGTCTCACCTTTTGATGGTGTGGTCATATTAGTGTGTAGCCCAAACTGTTCAGACACTACTGGCAGATCGGCAGTACCGGCTTCAGACGAGTCCCCTGACACTCGTAGAGCTAAATGGAAAAGACCATTGTGAGAGTCTCATCTTTCCATAGAGGGGAAGACACTTCAGACATTTTCGTGATAAGACCAATTTTTGGGATCTCCTGGTCTGACAAACACGGCTGCAGCTCTGCCACCTTCTACCCCAGATGCGGAAGGGCGACATCGACGAATGCGGTGGATTGAGACGCAGTCCATGCAAAAAAACATCTCTAGCTGAAACGGGATACATTTTTATGGGGATTTTTTTTAAAATGCTAATCAACTGTAGGTTAAGAGGGAACTTTCTTCTGTGGGAAATTCAGTACTTCAGCATATCATTTCCTACAGATTTCCTCATGGTTGGGGCGGCAGGTAGCCTAGTGGTTAGAGTGTTGGACTAGTAACTGGAAGGTTGCAAGATCGAATCTTCGAGCTGACAAGGTTCCTAGGCTGTCATTGAAAATAAGAATTTGTTCTTAACTGACTTGCCTAGTTAAATTAAGTAAAAAAAAAAAAGGTTCTATTTAAAGTAATGTTCCCAAGTTGTTCGCATAACGTTAAGAAAACTTTCCATAAAAACCACAAGTAAACTTTAGTAATGTTCTGAAAATGTTTAGTAATGTTATAAAAAAATAAATCCATTCTGTTCTCAGCATCAACAAAACTCTTTCTATCTTATATCTTGTTAAGTGTGGTCAGGTGTGTTGGCCGCGTCCACTAATTGGCCAAACCTGATCTTAATGAGTGCTTTTTTCCTTTGAAATTAACAGATTTGTTTGCGTAAAAAAACATGGCTTGCTAGCTCCTTCCTAGTGTTGCCTAAGACTAATTCCATGGATAGAGAACAGAAGATTATAGGTTGAAAAAGAAATGTGTTGGCATGATTAATAGCTAAGGAAATTATTTTCCATGTGTCCTATCTGTGCTTGGAGTTAAAAAATACAGATGAAGTCGGAAGTTTACATACACTTAGGTTGGAGTCATTAAAACTCGTTTTTCAACCACAAATTTCTTGTTAACAAACTATAGTTTTGGCAAGTCGGTTAGGACATCTACTTTGTGCATGACTGTCACAGTTGACTTGGACTGGTGTAAGGCGGAATCAGATGCAGGAGACAGGTGCTGGAGTTGAGTGTCCTTTTAATAATTTGACACACAAAAAACAAAACCCCGAGGCACAGGGCGCTACAGACAGACTGCCTGGGAAAAACGCATTCCCGATATGGCGAACAAACTATAAATATTAGCGGCACAAAAAGGCACGGGGCGCAGCCCGGTAAAATTCTCTCCTCCTTAAACTGTCAGATAACAACCCGTAATAAAAACACGGACCACCGTCCTGAGTGGACAATCAACAATCCCGCACAAAATCCCAACTGAAAACACACCTTAAATAAATCCCCACTAATGACAACACAAAACAGGTGCGGAACAGACAGACAAAACTAAACGACAGAAACGACGATCGATGGCAGCTAATAGGCCGGCGACGACGACCGCCGAGCGCCGCCCGACCGAGGAGGGGCGCCACTTTCGTTGGATCCTGTGACAGTACCCCTCCCCTGACGGCCCTCCCCTCGGGGACGGCCCGGAGGGCGAGGCGCCGGCCGATCCGTTCGGCGACGGTGGAAGTCCAGCAGCATAGAGGGGTCCAGAACGTCTGCCGCCGGAACCCAGCACCTCTCCTCCGGACCGTACCCCTCCCAGTCCACGAGGTACTGCAGGCCCCCTACCCGACGTCGGGAGTCCAGGATGGCTCGGACTGTGTACGCCGGGCTCCCCCCGATGTCCAGGGGGGGCGGGGGGGCCTCCAGCACCTCACTGTCCTGCAGCGGACCAGCTACCACCGGCCTGAGGAGAGACACATGAAACGAGGGGTGAATACGGTAATACGAAGGAAGTTGTAACCTGTAACACACCTCGTTTATCCTCCTCAGGACTTTAAACGGCCCCACAAACCGCGGACCCAGCTTCCGGCAGGGCAGGCGGAGAGGCAGGTTCCGGGTCGAGAGCCAGACTCTATCCCCCGGGTTAAACACGGGGGCGTCACTGCGGTGGCGGTCAGCGCTCTCCTTGTGCCGTTCGCTCGCCCTCTTTAAACATTCCTGGACCGCGTTCCAGGTCTCCTGAGAGCGCTTGACCCATGCCTCCACCGCAGGAGCCTCCGTCTGGCTCTGTTGCCATGGCACCAGGACCGGCTGATACCCCAGCACCACCTGGAAGGGTGACAGATTAGTGGAGGAGTGGCGCTGAGAGTTCTGGGCCATCTCGGCCCATGGCACGAACTGCGCCCACTCCCCTGGCCGGTCCTGGCAATACGACCGCAGGAACCTGCCCACATCCTGGTTAATGCGCTCTACCTGCCCATTACTCTCGGGGTGGAACCCCGAGGTCAGGCTGATCGAGACCCCCAGCCTCTCCATAAACGATTTCCACACCCTGGACGTAAACTGGGGACCCCGATCAGATACGATGTCCTCGGGCACCCCATAGTGCCGGAAGACGTGAGTGAACAGGGCCTCCGCGGTTTGCAGGGCCGTAGGAAGACCGGGCAAAGGGAGCAGACGGCAGGACTTAGAGAACCTGTCCACAACGACCAGGATCGCCGTGTTCCCCTGAGACGGCGGGAGATCCGTAAGGAAATCCACCGAGAGGTGAGTCCAGGGCCGCTGTGGAACAGGGAGGGGCTGTAATTTCCCTCGAGGTAGGTGCCTAGGAGCCTTACACTGAGCGCATACTGAACAGGACGAGACATAACGCCGGACATCCTCAGCCAAGGTGGGCCACCAGTACCTCCCCTTCAGGCCCCGCACTGTCCGTTCCACCCCAGGATGACCCGAGGAGGGTAGAGTATGGGACCATCGGATCAGGCGATCGCGAACATCAAGCGGAACGTATTTCAGGCCCACGGGACACTGCGGCGGAGTAGGTTCTGACCGACCCGCCCGCTCGATGTCCGCATCCACCTCCCATACCACCGGTGCCACCAGACAGGAGGCGGGAAGTATGGGAGTAGGATCGATGGTCCGCTCCTCGGTGTCGTAGAGACGTGACAGTGCGTCAGCCTTCCGGTTCCGGGAACCTGGAATGTACGAGAGAGTGAAGTTAAACCTCGTAAAAAACATGGCCCACCTCGCCTAACGGGGATTAAGCCTCCTCGCTGCCCGAATATACTCCAGGTTACGGTGGTCGGTCCAGATGAGAAAAGGGTGACGTGCCCCCTCAAGCCAATGTCTCCACACCGTCAAAGCCCTGACCACGGCTAACAGCTCCCGGTCCCCCACATCATAATTGCGCTCCGCCGGGCTCAGCTTCTTAGAAAAGAACGCGCATGGGCGGAGCTTCGGAGGAACGCCCGAGCGCTGCGATAGCACAGCTCCTACCCCAGCCTCGGACGCGTCCACCTCCACTATGAATGGCAAAGAGGGGTCCGGATGCGCCAGGACAGGTGCATTGGTAAACAGAACCTTCAGACGATGGAAGGCTCTGTCCGCCTCTGCTGACCATCGTAGCCGCACCGGCCCCCCCTTCATCAGTGAGGTAATGGGAGCTGCCACCTGGCCAAAACCCCGGATAAACCTCCGATAATAATTAGCGAACCCCAAGAACCGCTGCACCTCCTTCACAGTAGCTGGGGTTGGCCAATTACGCACAGCCGTCACGCGGTCACACTCCACCTCCACCCCCGAGGTGGAAATGCGATATCCTAGAAATGAGACGGCTCTTTTGAAGAACTCACATTTCTCAGCCTTGACGTATAGGTTATGCTCCAGCAGCCGCCCAAGCACTTTACGCACCAGGGACACATGCTCGGCGCGTGTGGCGGAGCAGATCAGGATGTCATCGATGTACACCACCACACCCTGCCCGAGCATGTCCCTAAGGACCTCGTCCACAAAGGATTGGAAGACGGCGGGAGCATTCTTTAACCCATACGGCATGACGAGGTACTCATAATGGCCAGATGTGGTACTAAATGCGGTTTTCCACTCGTCTCCATCTCGGATACGCACCAAGTTATACGCACTCCTGAGATCCAATTTCGTGAAGAAGCGCGCCCCGTGAAATGACTCCACTGCCGTAGCAATGAGAGGTAGCGGGTAACTGAAACCCACTGTGATAGCATTTAGACCTCTATAGTCAATGCACGGGCGCAGACCTCCCTCCTTCTTCTTCACAAAAAAGAAGCTCGAGGAGACGGGGGATTTAGAGGGCCGAATGTATCCCTGTCTCAAGGACTCAGTGACGTATGTATCCATAGCCACTGTCTCCTCCTGAGACAAAGGATACACGTGACTCCTAGGAAGAACCGCGTCAGCCTGGAGGTTTATCGCACAATCCTCTCGTCGATGGGGTGGTAATAGAGTCGCCTTCGTCTTACTGAAAGCGATAGCCAAATCGGCATACTCTGAGGGAATTTGCACGGTGGAGACTTGGTCTGGACTCTCCACCGTAGTCGCACCGATGGAAACTCCTATGCACCTACCTGAGCACTCCCCCGACCACCCCGTTAGAGCCCTCTGCCCCCACGAAATCTGGGGGTTGTGTGTGGCTAGCTAGGGGATTCCCAGTACCACTGGGAACGCTGGGGAGTCAATGATGAACAGGCTGATACGCTCCA
This sequence comes from Salmo trutta, assembly GCF_901001165.1. Lineage (NCBI taxonomy): Eukaryota > Metazoa > Chordata > Actinopteri > Salmoniformes > Salmonidae > Salmo > Salmo trutta. Next base: position 37,138,563 of record NC_042975.1, read on the forward strand.
CATGACCCCCCCACGTCTGCATAACCAGTGGCACTGTGATCTCCCCTACTTGGCCTGACCCTAGCGGTCGACTATCTAGGGCGTGCACGGGGAAGGGGTGGTCCAGCTGAACCAGGGGAATCCCTAACCTCTTCGCTAACCCATGGTCCATAAAACTCCCAGCTGCACCTGAATCGACTAGCGCCTTATACTGGAAGTGAGGGGAAAAATTAGGAAAACAAACGGAGGTGTACAAGTGGTCGACAGGGGGCTCTGGGTGTGGCTGGTGCGGACTCACCTGGGGGGCCGAAGCAGTGCTCTGCCTGCCCTCCGAACTCCCGGAGGGACCTCTCCAGCACCGGTCCACAGTGTGTCCTCTGTGTCCACATCGGGTGCAAGAGAGACCCCTCCCTCCGGTCCTCCTCGGTGCAGCCCCCCCTATCTCCATGGGCTGTGGAGCGGGAGGACTGGTAGGCGGAACGAACAGGCCCCGACTGGAACGTCCCCGGGCAGCCAGCAGGTTGTCCAATCTAATGGACAAATCCACCAGTTGGTCCAGAGTGGAGGTGTTGTCCCTACATGCCAGCTCCCGGCGGACGTCCTCGCGAAGGCTGCACCTATAGTGGTCTATCAGGGCCCGCTCGTTCCACCCCGATCCAGCGGCGAGAGTCCGGAATTCCAATGCGAAATCCTGAGCGGTCCTCGTCTCCTGTCTCAAATGGAATAGTAGCTCACCCGCCGCCCTGCCCTCCGGGGGATGATCGAAAACCGCCCGGAAGCGGCGGGTGAACTCCGGGTAGTCACCCCGGGCCGAGTCTGGACTATCCCAGACCGTATTGGCCCATTCCAGGGCTCGACCCGTGAGACACGAGACGAGGACGCTCACCCTCTCTTCGTCGGAGGGAGGGGGGCGGACGGTCGCCAGGTACAGTTCCAGTTGGAGCAAGAACCCCTTGCACCCAGCGGCCGTCCCATCGAACTCCCTGGGCGGTGAAATCCGGATCCCGCCGGCACCCGCTTCAGTGGGTGTGGGTAGGGGCGCAGGGTGAGGGACCGGAGCTGGTCTGGCTGGGGAGGCCCCTCTCTCCCAGCTCTCCAACCGGGCCAACACCTGATCCATGGCCGAGCCTAGGCGGTGGAGGAGGCCGGCATGTTGGGAGACCTGCTCAGCCATGGATGGCGCTTCTGCTCCTGCTGACTCCATAGGTTGTGGGTGCGGGATTCTGTCACAGTTGACTTGGACTGGTGTAAGGCGGAATCAGATGCAGGAGGCAGGTGCTGGAGTTGAGTGTCCTTTTAATAATTTGACACACAAAAAACAAAACCCCGAGGCACAGGGCGCTACAGACAGACTGCCTGGGAAAAACGCATTCCCGATATGGCGAACAAACTATAAATATTAGCGGCACAAAAAGGCACGGGGCGCAGCCCGGTAAATTCTCTCCTCCTTAAACTGTCAGATAACAACCCGTAATAAAAACACGGACCACCGTCCTGAGTGGACAATCAACAATCCCGCACAAAATCCCAACTGAAAACACACCTTAAATAAATCCCCACTAATGACAACACAAAACAGGTGCGGAACAGACAGACAAAACTAAACGACAGAAACAACGATCGATGGCAGCTAATAGGCCGGCGACGACGACCGCCGAGCGCTGCCCGACCGAGGAGGGGCGCCACTTTCGTTGGATCCTGTGACAATGACACAAGTAATTTTTCCAACAATTGTTTACAGACAGATTATTTCACTTATAATTCAGAGTATCACAATTCCAGTGGGTCAGAAGTTTACATACAAGTTGACTGTGCCTTTAAACAGCTTGGAAAATTCCAGAAAATGATGTCATGGCTTTAGAAGCTTCTGACAGGCTAATTGACATAATTTGAGTCAATTGGAGGTGTACCTGTTGATGTATTTCAAGGCCTACCTTCAAACTCAGTGCCTCTTTGCTTGACATCATGGGAAAATCAAAAGAAATCAGCCAAGACCTCAGAAAAACAATTGTAGACCTCCACAAGTCTGGTTCATCCTTGGGAGCAATTTCCAAATGCCTGAAAGTACCACGTTCATCTGTACAAACAATATTATGCAAGTGTAAACACCATGGGACCACACAGCCATCATACCGCTCAGGAAGGAGACGCGTTCTGTCTCCTAGAGATGAATGTACTTTGGTGCGAAAAGTGCAAATCAATCCCAGAACAACAGCAATGGACCTCGTGAAGATGCTGGAAGAAACAGGTACAAAAGTATCTATATCCACAGTAAAACAAGTCCTATATCGACATAACCTGAAAGGTCGCTCAGCAAGGAAGAAGCCACTGCTCCAAAACTGCCAAAAAACTAGACTACGGATTGCAACTGCACATGGGGACAAAGATGGTACTTTTTGGAGAAATGTCATCTGGTCTGATGAAACAAAAATAGAACTGTTTGACCATAATGACCATCGTTATGTTTGGAAGAAATAGGAGGAGACTTGCAAGCTGAAGAACACCATCCCAACCATGAAGCACCGGGGTGGCAGCATCATGTTGTGGAGGTGCTTTGCTGCAGGAAGGACTGGTGCACTTCACAAAATAGATGGCATCATGAGGAAAGAAAATTATGTGGATATATTGAAGCAACAACTCAAGACATCAGTCAGGAAGTGGACGAAAATGGGTCTTCCAAATGGACAATGACCCCAAGCATACTTCCAAAATTGTGGCAAAATGGCTTAAGGACAACAGAGTCAAGGTATTGGAGCGGCCATCACAAAGCCCTGACCTCAATCCTGTAGAACATTTGTGGGCAGAACTGAAAAAGCGTATGCGAGCAAGGAGGGCAAAATTCACCCAACTTATTGTGGGAAGCTTGTGGAAGGCTACCCGAAACATTTGACCCAAGTTAAACAATTTAAAGGTAATGCTACCAAATACTAATTGAGTGTATGTCAACTTCTGACCCACTAGGACTGTGATGAAAGAAATAAAAGCTGAAATAAATCATTCTCTCTACTATTATTCTGACATTTCACATTCTTAAAATAAAGTGGTGATCCTAACTGACTTAAGACAGGGAATTTTTACTTTGATTAAATGTCAGGAATTGTGAAAAACTGAGTTGAAATGTACACTGCTCAAAAAAATAAAGGGAACACTAAAATAACACATCCTAGATCTGAATGAATGAAATAATCTTATTAAATACTTTTTTCTTTACATAGTTGAATGTGCTGACAACAAAATCACACAAAAATAATCAATGGAAATCCAATTTATCAACCCATGGAGGTCTGGATTTGGAGTCACACTCTAAATTAAAGTGGAAAACCACACTACAGGCTGATCCAACTTTGATGTAATGTCCTTAAAACAAGTCAAAATGAGGCTCAGTAGTGTGTGTGGCCTCCACGTGCCTGTATGACCTCCCTACAACGCCTGGGTATGCTCCTGATGAGGTGGCGGATGGTCTCCTGAGGGATCTCCTCCCAGACCTGGACTAAAGCATCCGCCAACTCCTGGACAGTCTGTGGTGCAACGTGGCGTTGGTGGATGGAGCGAGACATGATGTCCCAGATGTGCTCAATTGGATTCAGGTCTGGGGAACAGGCGGGCCAGTCCATAGCATCAATGCCATCCTCTTGCAGGAACTGCTGACACACTCCAGCCACATGAGGAGGAACCCAGGGCCAACCGCACCAGCATATGGTCTCACAAGGGGTCTGAGGATCTCATCTCGGTACCTAATGGCAGTCAGGCTACCTCTGGCGAGCACATGGAGGGCTGTGCGGCCCCCCAAAGAAATGCCACCCTACACCATGACTGACCCACCGCCAAACCGGTCATGCTGGAGGATGTTGCAGGCAGCAGAACGTTCTCCACGGCGTCTCCAGACTATCACGTCTGTCACATGTGCTCAGTGTGAACCTGCTTTCATCTGTGAAGAGCACAGGGCGCCAGTGGCGAATTTGCCAATCTTGGTGTTCTCTGGCAAATGCCAAACGTCCTGCACGGTGTTGGGCTGTAAGCACAACCCCCACCTGTGGACGTCGGGCCCTCATACCACCCTCATGGAGTCTGTTTCTGACCGTTTGAGCAGACACATGCACATTTGTGGCCTGCTGGAGGTCATTTTGCAGGGCTCTGGCAGTGCTCCTCCTGCTCCTCCTTGCACAAAGGCGGAGGTAGCGGTCCTGCTGCTGGGTTGTTGCCCTCCTACGGCCTCCTCCACGTCTCCTGATGTACTGGCCTGTCACCTGGTAGCGCCTCCATGCTCTGGACACTACGCTGACAGACACAGCAAACCTTCTTGCCACAGCTGGCATTGATGTGCCATCCTGGATGAGCTGCACTACCTGAGCCACTTGTGTGGGTTGTAGACTCCGTCTCATGCTACCACTAGAGTGAAAGCACCACCAGCATTCAAAAGTGACCAAAACATCAGCCAGGAAGCATAGGAACTGAGAAGTGGTCTGTGGTTACCACCTGCAGAACCACTCCTTTATTGGGGGTGTCTTGCTAATTGCCTATAATTTCCACCTGTTGTCTATTCCATCTGCACAACAGCACGTGAAATTTATTGTCAATCAGTGTTGCTTCCTAAGTGGACAGTTTGATTTCACAGAAGTATGATTGACTTGGAGTTACATTGTGTTGTTTAAGTGTTCCCTTTATTTTTTTGAGCAGTATATTTTGCTAAGGTGTATGTAAACATCCGACTTCAACTGTATATGTTTACCCAAAATAAGCTAGCAGTGTTATTGAAACAGAGAAGGTTTTAAGGAAGTTACAAAAGTGCGTTAATAAAACCTCCCAGGAAAACTTTCAAGGAACCAGAGTAAAACGTTCTCAGAACCTCCCTGCAACCTAAAACTAAACGTTTCCAGAACAGATGAAATTTTTACTTCTGTTCTTAGAACGTTTAGAAAACGTTCAGTTTTACCGGTCCGGAAACGTATGGCTTCGTTCTCACAACCAATGTGAAATCAAAAACATTAGTTCCCACAACTTCCAAGGTACCAAATGTGCTAGCTGGGAAAGGAGTATATGGAGTTTAAATGGTGTGTGTGTGTGTCTCAGTTACCAGATCTCAACCCAATTGAATACTTATGGGAGATTCTGGAGCGGCGCTTGAGACGGTGTTTTCCACCACCATCAACAAAACATCAAATGATGGAATTTCTTGTGCAAGAATGGTTTTGCATCCCTTCAATGGAGTTCTGTCAAGGTGCATTGAAGCTGTTCTGGCGGCTCGTGGTGGCCCAACGCCCTATTAAGACACTATGTTGGTGTTACCTGTATCATTTAGGCATCCAAAGAATGATAGTTATTCAGGCAGTAATTCATATTACCCAGTTGTCAGTGTGAGATGCAGCATATAGAATGATCCCTTCCTGTCTTCTTCTGTCGGCAGTGTAAAACATTGTCTGGGATCTGTGACCACATCATCTCGCTGTCCTCTGATTCGCTGGTGTCCCAGTCGGCCCATCTGGAGGTGGTGCACCTGACCAACATCATGCCCAGCGAGGGCCTGGTTAGTACTCACTCTGACTACACTGTAGATGCCTTCAATCATACCTCCACAGGAGCTGAACAAGGAGTTTGTCTAAGATACTCACTCTTTGACAGGATAGTTCTATAACAGAGAAAACAGGCTCACTTTACTTGTTTGCTGTTGCTTACAAATTTCATAACAAGATATTGGGAAGTGTAAGTCTCATCATTATTACTACATTATTCTCCTGTTAAGTTTAATAAAGTTCAGCCTTTTTCCTCTCATTTAGGGAATGTACATCAAATCTACATACGACGGCCTTCATGTCATCACTGGGACCACTGAGAACGTAAGTCTACTTTCTGGACCCTGTTACCCTGAAGTAAAACAAATGTTTTACTTTAAACATTCTCTGCTAACCATACCCACTCTTGCCCCATACCTTTAATCTCGTTTAACCCAGAACTAAAGTCTTGTGTAATTGGTCAGATGCTCGATTAAGTTCTGGGTCCATATGTGTTGAGAAGAGATCGGAACCGGCAACTCTATGGGCCAAATGTCCCCTCCCCTTCTTAAATTGAAAAGATGCTAACAGCTGCGAAATCGTGATTTGTCCAAAGCACCGGAACTAATGCTGCTCGTTATCTCATGCATCCCATTCTATCATGAAAGATCTACGGTACCATTTATGTTTACGTACTATAGTCTATCCATGAGAGATTACCATACCTTTGTTTTTGTCTCCTAGCGTTGGCTTGCTTCTTTGACCCATGAGCTTCTTGTAGTGCTATAAAGATCAGCTCCTCTGGTTGGGGTTCTGGGATAACTGTTCAATTAGTGAACACCCTAATTAACATCTGGGTGTTTAATTGGGGGTGAAACAGAGGAGGGGTGACAGAGGCTTACAGATGGTAGTATGGCACAGAGAACCACAGCTCTTCTAATTAGCAACACTTTCAAAGCAGGACTGGTATGGGGAGGATTCTCTGTAGGAGATGGAGAGGGAATGGGTGCTGCTGTTTAATGTGATGTTTAAGTTTTACTCAGACACATACTGTGACTGATCATTTTTGTTATTTCTGAGCCCCTATGGAAGGAAAATATTGGAGATATTGTACAAAGTGTGCTGTCGTAGTACCACGGTATGAAGGGAGGAATAGAGGCTGGTGATGTCTCTGCCAAGTGATATGACTCATCTGGTACTTTCAATTGCTGCTAAATGGTGGCTGGGATTTTAATTTTTTATTTAATTTTATTAGGATCCCCATTAGTCGACGCCAATGGCAACAGCTAGTCTTACTGGGGTCCGACACATAACGAAAAATACATTACAGACAAAATACTTTTAGCATTTTACATATTTTTTTAAAATGTATGTTTTTAAATGTAACACTCTTTAGACTGTTAATGGACATTTTGGGGGAAACCATAATTTACCTGTCTTCTAAAGCTGTGCCAGCATAGCCTCCCCTTGCAGATCAGTCTGTGCTTTAGCCAACTCCTTTGTTCTGTTCATTATCATGCCATGTACAGCGCATTCAGAAAGTTTTCAAACCCCTTGACTTTTTCCACATTTTGTTAAGTTACAGCCTAATTCTAAAATTAATGAAATAGTCCCCCCCCACCACTTCAACTTACACACAATACCGATAACCACAAAGCAAGGTTTATAGACATAAAAAAACCGGAAATATCACATTTACATAAGTATTCAGATCCTTTACTCAGTACTTTGTTGAAGCACCTTTGGCAGTGATTACAGCCTCGAGTCTTCGTGGGTATGACTCAACAAGCTTGGCTCACCTGTATTTGGGGAGTTTCTCCCATTCTTCTCTGTAGATCCTCTCAAGCTCTGTCAGGTTTGATGAGAAGCGTTGCTGCAAAGTTATCTTTAGGTCTCTCCAGAGATGTTGGATTGGGCTCAAGTCCGGGCTCTGGCTGGGCCAATCAAGGACATTCAGAGACTTGTCCCTAAGCCACTCCTGAGTTGTTTTGGCTGTGTGCTTAGGATCGTTGTCCTGTTGGAAGATGAATCTTCGCCCCCAGTCTGAGATCCTGAGCGCTCTGGAGCAGGTTTTCATCAAGGATCTCTCTGTACTTTGCTCCGTTCATCTTTGCCTCGCTCCTGACTAGTCTCCCAGTCCCTCCTGTTGAAAAACATCCCAACAGCATGATGCTGCCACCACCATGCTTCACAGTATGGATGGTGCCAGGTTTCCTCCAGAGGTGACGCTTGGCATTCTGGCCAACGAGTTCAATCTTGGTTTCATCAGACCAGAGAATCTTGTTTCTCATGGTCTGAGAGTCTTTAGGTGTCTTTTGACAAACTCCAAGCAGGGCTGTCAGGTGCCTTTTACTGAGGAGTGGCTTCCGTCTGGCCACTCTACCATAAAGGCCTGATTGGTGGAGTACTGCGGAGATGGTTGTCCTTCTGGATGGTTCTCCCATCTCCACAGAGGAACTCTATAGCTCTGTCAGAGTGACCATTGGGTTCTTAGTCACCTCCCTGACCAAGGCCTTTCTCCCCCGATTGCTCAGTTTAGTCGGGCGGCCAGCTCATTTAAGAATGATGGAGGCCACTGTGTTCTTGGGGACCTTCAATGCTGCAGACATTTTTTGGTACCCTTCCCCAGATCTGTGCCTCGACACAATCCTGTCTCGGAGCGCTACAGACAATTACTTCGACCTCATGGCTTGGTTTTTGCTCTGACATGCACTGTCAACTGTAGGACCTTATATAGACAGGTGTGTGCCTTTCCAAATCATGTCCAATCAATTGAATTTACCACAGGTGGACTCCAATCAAGTTGTAGAAACATCTCAAGGATGATCAATGGAAGCAGGATGCACCTGAGCTCAATTTTGAGTCTCATCGCAAAGGGTCTGAATACTTATGTAAATAAGGTATTTCTGTTTTTGCTTTGTCATTATGGGGTATTCTGTGTAGATTGGTGAGGATTACATTTAAAAAATTATAATTTTGGAATAACGTAACAAAATGTGGAAAAAGTCAAGGGGTCTGAAAACTTTCCGAAGGCACTGTATGTCATGTTTGGCATGAAAATAAATTCAAAGTAGTTGGCCAAAGCGCATACTTGTAGTTAGTATATGACCTATACTGACAAACCATAGACAAAGGTCTCTGATGACAATGATCTGTCTGTTTATATTGCCATGATGGCACAGTCGATGTGTCCTAACCTCTACTTGTCTTACTTGGATACTGTCTGTCACTGTCTCTGCAGTCTCCAGCTGACCAGTGCAAGAAGATCCATGCGGGAGACGAGGTTATTCAGGTCAATCACCAAACTGTGGTGAGTCCAGACTAAGTGTTCCACTGTGGATACTGAGTACAGCACTGAGTACTGTTATGTCATTTAGTCCTACAGGATCTCTCTCAGGGTCTGGGAAATACATTCTGTTCAGTCTGGGTCAGGAAAGGTCAGCTATCATGAATGAGAAACGTCTGCTTTACTAGACTCTACTCCTCTAGCCCAGCCTGTCTGGGGACTAAACGCTTTGCCTTTGGAAGCCAAGTACAAGGTGCTTATTTAGTTCTTCCTAGTACCTAATTAGTCCTCAATTAATCATTTAGTATCTGGTAGTTAGGGATTTAATGTACTTGTAAGGATACAGGGGTCTGGATAGTCATTAATTGATAATGAGCTTTTAGTTCCCAATGTAACCGAGTCGGTTCATTTAACGCACAGGGGTTGGCAGCACTGGACAATCCATTTAATCTGACCTGATCTCACTTTAAACAGTAAAAAGGACAGTCAAATCACTCCTCTATATTCATCAATAGATACCTATTTATGGTTAATCAAATTATCTACATCAATGTTTTCTCCTCTTTAGTAGATGTATTGAAACACATATCTTTCTTGTGGCTTTCTTTTGTAAAATAACTATGAATTAACTGATTTATTTTCAAACAATTATCAACATGTAACATCACATTAAGGTGTGGGACGTTCACTGTATTACAAGGAACAATAGGATATCTATTTCACTCCAGAGAAGTAGCCACGTTGGCGCAGATGCTATCCTACAGTAGCTTCTAACTAACGTTTGCTAGCTATCAAGCTAGCCAGGTTTCCTTAGCAGCTTGTACACCGCCTACTGCCCTTGTGGCTAGGACCACGGATTGTCCCGGGAGTGTGACTGTTTGAATCCCTGCTCTTTGTTGCTGTTTATATCTGTCCTGTGACCTGCCCGGTCTGGAACTGCGAGGAGTAACAGCATAGCCTACATTTCTACCATGACAAAGACCAAAGCCGGAGGGAGCACCGTTGAGGACAGTGGTGTCTCTCTATCACAGGTGAAGGATCTTTTAAACAAACAAAAATAGTTCTACAAGCAGTTGTTACAACAAGAAAAAGTTTCAAGTGTTGTGTCCAAATACTGCTGGAGTCAACTAAGAAAATAATGGATGATCTGACCAGAGAGGTCCAGGACCTGAAGAACAGTTTGCAGTTCTCCCAGGGTCAGATCGATGAGTTTAAAAAGGAGAACAGCAAGATAATAGCAATCTGTAAGTCATTGAGAGAGGACATCCGTTCTGTATTTGAATCCACAATAACAATGACGGAGAACTCCGATTATCTCGAGGGACAATCAAGGCAGAACAACACTGTTGTGGATGGAGTCGCAGAATCTCCACGAGACCTGGACGGAGTCTGAGGATAAAGTGAGGGAAATGATCATTGAGAAACTGAAGATGGACCACAGCAAGATTGAAGTGGAGCACGTACACAGAACTGGAAAACCCAGGTAGATGTTCAGGAAAGAGCAAATAACTTAAGAGGAACGTACATCTTCCACAACGAGGACTATCCTGAAGCTATGCGCCAGAAGAGGAAAGAACTGATCCCAGCCATGAAAACTGCCGGAGCACGTGGGGACATTGCTTACATCTGCTATAACAGGCTCATTGTCCACCCTCCCTCCCAAAAGCCTAGAAAGGATGAGAGAGCCAAGCCTTTGGGTTCATATTTCCAATCCCACAGCACACACACCACCAACTGATTGAAGGACTCCTGAATGTTTTTTCTTGCTTTGTTTGTTATTTTCCATATTACGTCTATCTCTGATAAGCTACCCAGGAAAGGGCAAAAAATAGCCCATATTAATATATGTAGCCTTAAAATATAAGGTTAATGAAATCAATAACTTGCTAAACATCAGCTACATTTCATATATTAGCCATTTCTGATAATTCCTTTGATACAGCAGTATCAATACAAGGATATAACATCTATAGAAAAGACAGGAATGCTTATGGGGAGGTGTTGCTGTATATATTCAGAGCCATATCCCTGTAATGCTTAGAGAGGATCTCATGTCAAATGTTATTGAAATGTTGTGGTTGCAGGTTCATCTGCCTCATCTAAAGCCTATTTTTTTAGGGTGCTGCTGTAGGCCACCAAGTGCTAACAGTCAGTATCTAAATAATGTGTGTGAAATGCTTGATAGTGTATGTGATGTAAACAGAAGTCTACTTTCTTTGGGACTTGAATATTCACTGGTTTTCATCAAGTTGTTCGCTTAAGAGGAAGCTTCTCACTGCAACCAGTGCCTGTAATCTAGTTCAGGTTATTAAGCAACATACCAGGGTGTTTACAAACACTACAGAAACAAGACCCTCTGGATGTATTGATCACGTCTTTGCTAATATTGTAGAACTTTGTTCTAAAGCTGTATCCGTACCCATTGGATGCAGTGATTACAATATAGGGGCTATATCCAGGAAAGCCAAGTTTCCAAAATCATGCACCAGTTAAGAACTGTTAAGGCTCCATGGATTGATGAGCAATTGTAAAATGTATGGTTGACAGAGATGGGGCAAAAGGAGTGGCAAATAAGTCTGGCTGCACATCTGACTGGCTGACTTACTGCAAATTGAGAAATGATGTGACTAAACCCATCACAAAGAAGAAGAAGAAGCCAAAATCAATGATATAAAGAGTGATGGAATAAAAAATTATAATAATAATTATGGGCAGAAACTCAAATTCAACTCCATCTTTCGTCGAATAAGATAATTTATTTATTACAAACCATTTGATGTTGCCAATTATTTTAATGATTACTTCATCGGCAAAGTGTGCAATCTTAGGCAGGAAATGCCAAATACGAACAGTTAGCCATCGTATTCATGCATAAAAAAACGAAGCATTGTAAGTTTCAATTTTGTAAAGTTAGTGTGGAAGAGGTGTTTTTGTTATCGATTAATAATGACAAACCTCCTGGCATTGACAACTTAGATGGAAATCTACTGAGGATAATAGCTGACTCTATAGCCTCTCCTATCTGTCATATCTTTAATCTGGGCCTAGAGAAAAGTGTTTGTCCTCAGGTCTGGAGGGAGGCTAAAGTCATTCTGCTACCCAATAATGGTAAAGCGGCCTTTACTGGTTCCAACAGCCGACCAATCAGCTTGCTGCCAGTTCTTAGCAAAATGTTGGGAAAAATGGTGTTTGACCAAATACAATGCTCTCTTGCTGTAAACAAATGAACAACAGACGTTCAGCATGCTTATGGAGAAGGGCACTCAACATGTACTGCACTGACACAAATGACTGATGATTGGTTGAAAGAAATTGATAATAAGATTGCGATAGCTGTACTGTTAGGGCAGGCTTTTGATCTTATTGACATCACCTGTTTTTTGTTTTTTTACTTCATGTGTTATGGCTTTTCAACCTCTGCCATATCGTGGATTCAGAGCTACATTATCTATCTAATAGAATACAAAGGGGTTTCTTTATTGGAAGCTTCTCTAATGTTAAACATATAAAGTTAGTGTACCGCAGGGCAGTTCACTTGGCCCTTTACTCTTTTCTATTTTTACCAATGACCAGACACTGGCATTAAACAAAGCCTGTATGTTCATATATGATGATGTTTCAACCCTGTACACGTCAGCAACCACAGCTAGTGAAATCACTGCAACCCTAAACAAAGAGTTGCCGTCAGTTTTAGAATGGGTGGCCAGTAATAAACTGGTCCTGAACATCTCTAAAACTAAGAGCATTGTATTTAGTACAAATAATTCCATAAGTTCAATAACTCAGCTGAATCTGGGAATGAATGGTGTGTCTGTTAAGCAAGTTGAGGAGACAAAATTACTTGGTGTTACCTTAGATTGTAAACTGTCATGGTCAAAACATATTGATGTAATGGTTGTTAAGATGGGGAGAGGTCTGTCCGTAATAAAGAGATGCTCTGCTTTTTTGACACTACACTCCACAAAGAAAGTCCAGCAGGCTCTAGTTTTATCTTGATTATTGTCCAGTCATATGGTCATGTGCTGCAAAGAAGGACATAGTTAAGCTGCAGCCGGCCCAGAAAAGAGCGGGAATTGTAATCAGAGGGCTAATACTGTATTAATACTATACATGCCAGTCTCTTTGGCTAAGAGTTGAGAAAAGACTAGCTGCATCATTTCTTTTTATAAAAAACATGAATGTGTTGGAAATTCCCAATTGTTTGCATAGTCAACTTACACACAGCACTGACACACACTTACCCATCAGACACGCCACCAGGGGTCTTTTCACAGTCCCGGGTCCAGAACAAATTCAAGGAAACTTACAGTATTATACAGAGCCATGATTGCATGGAACACCCTTCCATCTCATATAGCATAAGTGAACAGCAAACCTGGTTTCAAAAAGCAAATAAAGCAACACCTCACAATTCCTCTCCCCATGTGACCTACTTGTTGTGTGTATGTACAGTCATGTATATGTAACTGATAGCTGCTCACACACACACCCAACATGTTAATGTTTTTAAATGTATGTAAATTGTAAAGTAGTCTGTAATGTATTTTTCGTTATGTGTCGGACCCCGTTAAGACTAGCTGTCGCCATTGGCGTTGGCTGATGGGGATCCTAATTAAAATCTAATCTAAATCAAAGCTTTTCAGCATTCCTTCTATTTTTGCCAGAAGTAAATGTTTGTTTATCCTACTGTGGCTTCTGACTGTGGCTTCTGCACACATGTACAGAAGCCATAGTAGCTACGTCATCCACTGATGAAACAGTGGCAGCTTTAGAGGTCACGACCTACTGTTTGTGTCACTTTGCATTGAGGTCTGTGTATGTTTCTCCTTGTTGTTACTGCAGAGGCCCTCCAGGCTATTTAAAGTCCAGTAAATATGATTCTAGTGGAATTGGAGATGTAGTATGAAAACAGCTGGCAGGAGATAATAAACTAACATCTAATATAAACAATGGATTGGGAGGACTGTGGTATTTTCTGTAATTTGTTTGGGTTGGTGTCACCATGGTGGATGCATTAATCAGGCCGCTTGTGATGTTGTCATACTGAGCAGGGGCAGTGTCCTAGCTCGGTAGGGGACCATTACTAGTAGGCCTAACTGCACATTTGTGATATATTTTTAAAAGGTAAAGGGCACAGTACTTCCTCCTACCTTAACAAAGATACACTAATAAGTTGTGGTTGCGGTAGCTTGTTTTACTGTGTTTAGAAGAGAACTAATTTACTGTATGATCAGCCAATCACATAGATTATACGTTTTATGACATGACGCTGTGTCCAGAAACATGAGACAGTGGTTGTGCCAATGAACTTTCATAATATTAACTGAATGGTCACATGCCTTGGCAAACATCCAATAGAGGTTTACAACTGGCAAACCTGTCCTGTTGGCCAGAGGCTAGCTAGCTTATTACATGCTTTGTCCCAGCTAGCACATACGTTTATGAGAACCATATGTTTCTTAGAGCTTGGTGAGAACATGGTTGTCCTATGGTTATTTTTGCATACAACCTTCCTACAACTTTCTGGGCATGGTGCAGTATTGTTGCTTGGCTTTGGAACATTCTCAGCACATTAAATGACCCTCACAAAAAAAGTTGATTTTATGGTGTTTCGTTACTTTAAACAGAACATATCCTAAAAGTTACAACATGATTACATTTAGTAACAATTTTGGTTTGTTCTCCAACTGATTTGACATTGGGAATGTTCTCAATTAGTTAAGAGAAAGTTAAGAAACAATGTTCTTATGTGGGAATTTCAGTACTTCAGCAAAATGTTTCCAAAAGGTTTCCTCCTGGTTCTATTTAAAGTCATGTTTCCTAAAAGTTCAACCATGGTTACATTTAATTTCAATTTTGTTAATGTTCTAGAAACATTCTCCAACTGGTTTGACATTGGGAATGTTCTCAAATATTTATTCTGTGGGAATTTCAGTGCTTCAGCATGTTTCCTAAAGGTTTCCTCATGGTTCTATTTAAAGCCATGTTCTCAAATTGTTCAGAGAACGTTAAGAAAGCTATCCACAAATAACGCAAGAAAACTTTAGTAGCATTCAGAGAACATTCTAAGAATGTTATTTAAAACATATACGTTTTGTTCTCAGCGTCAAACAAAACTATTTCTATCCTCTATCTTGTTAAGTGTGTTCTGGTGTGTTTTTTTGACTCATGTCATGTCTATGCTAGTATGGCTTAAATTTGCTAGCTAGTTAACCAATAACTGTAACAATGTAATTGATAGACAACAAGTGCACATTGTGCAAATATATTTGTTTTCAATAAACATTGGAGATTAAATATAGTTTTAAATGTTGCCAACAATCTGAACCAACCCTGTCAGTTTTGCCCCATAGTTGCCCACGCATCGGTTTTGTTTTAATCTCACTTTTGCCGTGTCACATTAAAAAATAAATACATTTGCATGATTAATGCTGAAGGAAAATAATTTCCATGTGTCCTACCTGTGCTTGGAGTTCAAAAAAGTAAACCCAAAATAAGGTAGCAGTGTTATTAAAAGTATTATTGAAACTTTCAGTGAAAGTTTGAAGGAAGTTATACAAAAAACTCAAAATTACCAACAATGGAAATAAAACCTCCCAGGAAAACTTAAAAGGAACCAGAGTAAAACTTTCGTAAAACCTCACTTCAAATGCTCCCAGAACATGTGAAATTATCACTTCTGTTCTCAGAACATTTAAAAAACTTTCAGTATTATCCGGTCTGAAAAACACATGGCTTCGTTCACCACAACCAATATGAAACAAAAAACATACGTTCCCATAACTTCTAAGGAACCAAATGTGCTAGCTGGGGTGTGATCTGCCACTGCAGGCAGTGAATATGCATGTGTGTCACCGCCTGTATTTTTTTTCTTCTAGATGCATCTGCATGTACAGTACCAGTGAAAAGTTTGGACACCTACATTTGAAGTCGGAAGTTTACATACACTTAGGTTGGAGTCATTCAAACTCGTTTTTCAACCACTCCACAAATTTCTTGTTAACAAACTATGGTTTTGGCAAGTCGGTTAGGACATCTACTTTGTGCATGACACAAGTCATTTTTCCAACAATTGTTTACAGACAGATTATTTCACTCATAATTCAGAGTATCACAATTCCAGTGGGTCAGAAGTTTACATACACTAAGTTGACTGTGCCTTTAAACAGCTTGGAAAATTCCAGAAAATGATATCATGGCTTTAGAAGCTTCTGATAGGCTAATTGACATAATTTGAGTCAATTGGAGATATACCTGTGGATGTATTTCAAGGCCTACTTTCAAACTCAGTGCCTCTTTGCTTGACATCATGGGATTATCAAAAGAAATTAGCCAAGACCTCAGAAAAAAAATTGTAGACCTCCACAAGTCTGGTTCATCATTTGGAGAAATTTCCAAAGGCCTGAAAGTATCACGTTCATCTGTAGAAACAATAGTACGCAAGTATAAACACCATGGGACCACGCAGCCGTCACACTGCTCAGGAAGAAGACGTGTTCTGTCACCTAGAGATGAATGTACTTTGGTGCGAAAAGTGCAAATCAATCCCAGAACAACAGCAAAGGACCTTGTGAAGATGCTGGAGGAAACAGGTACAACAGTATCTATATCCACAGTGAAACGAGTCCTATATCGACTTAACCTGAAAGGCCGCTCAGCAAGGAAGAAGCCACTGCTCAAAAACAGCCAAAAAAAGCCAGACATTGTTTGCAACTGCACATGGGGAGGCTTGCAAGCCGAAGAACACCATTCCAACCATGAAGCACGGGGATGGCAGCATCATGTTGTGGGGGTGCTTTGCTCTAGGAGGGACTGGTGGACTTCACAAAATAGATGGCATCATGAGGGAGGAAAATTATGTGGATATATTGAAGAAACATCTCAAGACATCAGTCAGGAAGTTAAAGCTTGGTTGCAAATGGGTCTTCCAAATGGACAATGACCTCAAGCATACTTCCAAAGTTGTGGCAAAATGGCTTAAGGACAACAAAGTCAAAGTATAGGAAAAGCCCTGACCTCAATCCTATAGACAATTTGTGGGCAGAACTGAAAAAGTGTGTGCGAGCAAGGAGGCCTACAAACCTGACTCAGTTACACCAGCTCTGTCAGGTGGAATGGGCCAAAATTCACCCAACTTATTGTGGGAAGCATGTGGAAGGCTACCTGAAACGTATGACCCAAGTTAAACAATTTAAAGGAAACGCTACCAAATACTAATTGAGTGTATGTAAACTTCTAACCCACTGGGAATGTGATGAAAGAAATAAAAGCTGAAATAAATAATTCTCTCAACTATTATTCTGACATGTCACATTCTTAAAATAAAGTGGTGATCCTAACTGACCTAAAACAGGGAATTTGTGCTAGGATTAAATGTCAGGAATTGTGAAAAACTGAGTTGAAATGTATTTTGGCTAAGGTGAATGTAGACTTCTGACTTCAACTGTACTTATTCAAAGGTTTTTCTTTATTTTTACAATTTTCTACATTATAGAATAATAGTAAGACCTCAACTATGAAATAACACACATGGAATCATGTAAACAAAAAAGTGTTTTATATTTGAGATTCTTCAAAGTTGCCACCCTTTGCCTTGATGACAGCTTTACACACTCTTGACATTCTCTCAACCAGCTTCACCTGGAAAGCTTTTCCAACAGTCTTGAAGGAATTCTAACATATGCTGAGCACTTGTTGGCTGCTTTTACAACATTTGTATGTTTTACAACATTCCAAGATGGCGTAGCAGTCAGGCATCTTCCTCTTCGTCTGGTCTTCGTCTTGTCATGTCCCGTGTATATATCTTTTTTCTTTGCATATATTTAGTATATATTTTCTAAATATTTTTTAACCTCAACTCCAACATTCTCTCCTGCAACCAGCCTCACCCAATGTGGTATGGATCTGCTAGTATGGATCTGCTATTTTCTTTAATTTAGAACTGGAAGCCCCAACTGTGGCTAGCCAGCTAACTAGCTACTAGCTAGTAGTCAGCTAGCCACTGCTAGCTCATCAGCTAACCTTTAGCCTGGACAACTCCTGCCTGTCTGCACAGCGTGATTCATCCCAGAGCATACCGGACTCTTTTCCCCACATCTCCGGATTCCTACTGCAAGCTCTAAACCTTTTCAACTGGATCATCGCAGCTTTCTAGCTGCTATCCGAGTGGCTACTCCTGGCTAACGTATCTGTCCCGAAGCAAGCACCAATTTGCCTGGAGCTAGCTTATGCTAGGCCCATCTCATAGCTGAAGAGGTCCATCACTCCTTGGGCTACAATACCTATTTTGCCAATTGGCCTGGACCCCTTTTACTGCCGATATGGAGCCCTGCCGATCCTTCACGACTGGTCTGCCAACGTAACCGCCCGAGGGGCTACAACTGACTTCTTCCATTCCGACGTCCCTCTAAGGCCCTTCTGCTAGCCTGCTAGCCCAGGCCTGCTAGCTGTCTGAATCGCTGTGTCTCCAGCACGCTTAGCTACTCACTAGACCCCATGATCACTCGGCTACGCATGCCTCTCCCTATGTCAATATGCCTTGTCCATTGTTGTTTTGGTTAGTGATTATTGTCTTATTTCATTGTAGAGCCTCCAGCCCTGCTCAATATGCCTTAGCTAACCCTTTTGTTCCACCTCCCACATATGCGGTGACCTCACCTGGTTTAAATGCTGTCTCTAGAGACAATACCTCTCTCATCGTCACTCAATGCCTAGGTTTACCTTCACTATATTCACATCCTACTATACCCTTGTCTGTACATTATGCCTTGAATCTATTCTTCCATGCCCAGAAACCAGCTCCTTTTACTCTTTGTTCCGAATGCACTATACGACCAGTTCTTATAGCCTTTTGCCATACCCTTAACATACTCCTCCTCTGTTCCTCTGGTGATGTATATGTTAATCCAGGCCCTGCAGTGCCTAGCTCCGCTCCCATTCCCCAGGCAATCTCATTTGTTGACTTCTGTAACCGTAAAAGCCTTGGTTTCATGCATGTTAACATTAGAAGCTTCCTCCCTAAGTTTGTTTTATTTACTGCTTTAGCACACTCTGCCAACCTGGATGTACTTGCTGTGTCTAAATCCTGGCTTAGGAAGGCCACCAAAACCCCTGACATTTCCATCCCTAACTATAACATTTTCCGACAAGATAGAACTGCCAAAGGGGGTGGAGTTGCAATCTACTGCAGATAGCCTGCAGAGTTCTGTCATACCATCCAGGTCTGTGCCCAAACAATTTGAGCTTCTACTTTTAAAAATCCACCTTTCCAGAAACAAGTCTCTCACCATTGCTGCTTGCTATAGACCACCTTCTGCCCCCAGCTGTGCCACGGACACCATATGTGAATTGATTGCCCCCATCTATCGTCAGAGCTCGTACTGTTAATGTGACCTAAACTGGGACATACTTAACACCCCGGCTGTCCTACAATCTAAACTAGATGCCCTCAATCTCACACAAATTATCAATGAACCTACCAGGTACAACCCCAAATCCGTAAACACGGGCACCCTCATAGATATCATCCTAACCAACCTGCCCTCCAAATACACCTCTGCTGTCTTCAACCAGGATCTCAGCGATCACTGCCTCATTGCCTGCGTCCGTAATGGGTCCGCGGTCAAACAACCACCCCTCATCATTGTCAAACGCTCCCTAAAACACTTCGGCGAGCAGGCCTTTCTAATCGACCTGGCTCAGGTATCCTGGAAGGATATTGACCTCATTCCATCAGTAGAGGATGCCTGGTTATTCTTTAAAAGTGTTTTCCTCACCATCTTAAAGAAGCATGCCCCATTCAAAAAATGTAGAACCAGGAACAGATATAGCCCTTGGTTCACTCCAGACCTGACTGCCTTTGACCAACACAAAAACTTCCTGTGGCATACTGCATTAGCATCGAATACTCCCCGCGATATGCAACTTTTCAGGGAAGTTAGGAACCAATATACACAGGCAGTTAGGAAAGCAAACGCTAGCTTTTTCAAACAGAAATTTGCATCCTGTAGCACAAACTCCAAAACATTCTGGGACACTGTAAAGTCCATGGAGAATAAGAGCACCTCCTCCCAGCTGCCCACTGCACTGAGGCTAGGAAACACTGTCACCACCGATAAATCCATGATAATTGAGAATTTCAATAAGCATTTTTCTACGGCTGGCCATGCTTTCCACCTGGCTACCCCTACCCCGGTCAACAGCCCTGCACCCCCCACAGCAACTTGCCCAAGCCTCCCCCATTTTTCCTTCAACCAAATCCAGATAACAGATGTACTGAATGAGCTGAAAAATCTGGAGCCATACAAATCAGCTGGGCTAGACAATCTGGACCCTCTTTTTCTAAAATTGCAATTGTTGCAACCCCTATTACTAGCCTGTTCAACCTCTCTTTCGTATCGTCTGAGATCCCCAAAGATTGGAAAGCTGCCGCGGTCATCCCTCTCTTCAAAGGGGGAGACACTCTAGACCCAAACTGTTACATACCTATATCTATTCTACCCTGCCTTTCTAAGGTCTTCGAAAGCCAAGTTAACAAACAGATCACCGACCATTTCGAATCCCACCGTATCTTCTCCACTATGCAATCTGGTTTCTGAGCTGGTCATGGGTGAACCTCAGCCACGCTCAAGGTCCTAAACGATATCATAATCTCCATCGATAAGAGACAATACTGTGCAGCTGTATTCACCGACCTGGCCAAGGCTTTCGACTCTGTCAATCACCACATTCTTATCGGCAGACTCAACAGCCTTGGTTTCTCAAATGACTGCCTCCCCTGGTTCACCAACTACTTCTCAGACAGAGTTCAGTGTGTCAAATCGGAGGGTCTGTTGTCCGGACCTCTGGCAATCTCTATGGGTGTGCCACAGGGTTCAATTCTCTGGCCGACTCTTTTCTCTGTATACATCAATGATGTTGCTCTTGCTGCTGGTGATTCTCTGATCCACCTCTACGCAGACGACACCATTCTGTATACTTCTGGGCTTTCTTTGGACACTGTGTTAACTAACCTGCAGATGAGCTTTAATGCCATATAACTCTCCTTCCTTGGCCTCCAACTGCTCTTAAATGCAAGTAAAACTAAATGCATGCTCTTCAACCGATTGCTGCCCGCACCTGCCCGCCCATCCAGCATCGCTACTCTGGACGGTTCTGACTTACAATATGTGGACAACTACAAATACCTAGGTGTCTGGTTAGATTGTAAACTCTCCTTCCATACTCACATTAAGCATCTCCAATCCAAAATTAAATCTAGAATCGGCTTCCTATTTTGCAACAAAGCATCCTTCACCCATGCTGCCAAACATACCCTCGTAAAAGTGACTATCTTACTGATCCTTGACTATGGCGATGTCATTTACAAAATAGCCTCCAACACTCTACTCAGCAAATTGGATGTAGTCTATCACAGTGCCATCCGTTTTGTCACCAAAGCCCCGTATACTACCCACCACTGCGGCCTGTATGCTCTCATTGGCTGGCCCTCGCTTCATATTTGTCGCCAAACCCACTGGCTCCAGGTTGTCTATAAGTCTTTGCTAGGTAAAGCCCCGCCTTATCTCAGCTCACTGGTCACCATAGCAGCACCCACCCGTAGCAGGCGCTCCAGCAGGTATATTTCACTGGTCACCCCCAAAGCTAATTCCACCTTTGGCCGCCTTTCCTTCCAGTTCTCTGCTGCCAATGACTGGAACGAATTGCAAAAATCACTGAAGCTGAAGACTCATATCTCCCTCTCTAACTTTAAGCACCAGCTGTCAGAGCAGCTCACAGATCATTGCACCTGTACATAGCCCAACTGTAAATAACCCATCCAGCTACCTCCTCCCCATACTGTTATTTATTGTTTTGCTACTTTGCACCCCAGTATCTCTACTTGCACATTCATCTCTCCAGTGTTTAATTGCTAAATTGTAATTATTTTGCCGCTATGGCCTATTTATTGCCTTACCTCCCTTATCTAACTTCATTTGCACACACTGTATATAGAGTTTTCTATTGTGTTATTGACTGTATGTTTGTTTATTCCATGTGTAACTCTGTGTTGTTGTTTGTGTCGAACTGCTTTGCTTTATGTTGGCCAGGTTGCTGTTGTAAATGAGAACTTGTTCTCAACTGGCCTACCTGGTGAAATATATATATTTTTTTTTAAATTTAAAAAAACTTTGCGGTCCAACTCATCCCAAACCATGTCAATTGGGTTGAGGTTGGGTGATTGGAGGCCAGGTCATTTGATGCAGCACTCCATCACTCTCCTTCTTGGTGAAATAGCCCTTACACAGCCTGGAGGTGTGTTGGGTCATTGTCCTGTTGAAAAACAAATGATAGTCCCACTAAGCGCAAAACAGATGGGATGGCGCATATCTGCAGAATGCTGTGGTAGCCATGCTGGTTAAGTGTGCTTGAATTCTAAATAAATCACTGAGTGTCACCAGTTGCGTCACACCTCCTCCTCCATGCTTCACGGTGGGAACTACACATGAAGAGATTATCCGTTCACGTACTCTGTGTCTCACAATGACACGGCGGTTGGAACCAAAAATCTAAAATTTGGACTCATCAGACCAAAGTACAGATTTCCACCCGTCTAATGTCCATTGCTCGTGTTTCTTGACCCAAGCAAGTCTCTTCTTATTGGTGTCCTTTAATAGTGGTTTCTTTGCAGCAATTCAACCATGAAGGCCTGATTCATGCAGTCTCTTCTGAACAGCTGATGATGAGATTTGTCTGTTACTTGAATTCTGTGAAGCATTTATTTGGGCTGCAATTTCTGAGGCTTGTAACTCTAATGAACTTATCCTCTTCAGCAAAGGTAACTCTGGGTCTTCCTTTCCTGTGGCGGTCCTCATGAGAGCCATCTTCATCATAGCCCTTGATGGTTTTTGCGACTGCACCTGAAGAAACTTTCAAAGTTCTTGAAACGTTCCAGATTGACTGACCTTCATGTCTTAACTTCTTGGTGACAGGGGGCAGTATTCAGAAATTCAGATGAATAACGTGCACAAATTAAACTGCCTGCTACTCGGGCCCAGAAGGTAGGATATGCATATTATAGAAAACACTCTGAAGTTTCTAAAACTCTTTGAATGATGTCTGTGAGTATAACAGAACTCATATGGCAGGCAAAAACCTGAGAAAAAATCCAACCAGGAAGTGGCTTGTAGTTTTTCTATCTAATCCCTATTCAAACTACAGTGTCTGTGGGGTCATTTTGCACTTCCTAAGGCTTCCCTAGATGTCAAAAGTCTTTAGAACCTTGATTTTTGCTTCTACTGTTACTGGGCAGAGAATAGGAGCTGACTCAAGCCTGGGACCAACGAGTTGTTTACTGCGCAAGTACACAGGCACGCCGCTCTTTCTTTTTCCTCTGTAATGAATACGCTATTGTCCGGTTGGAATATTATCAAAGATTTATGTTAAAAAGACCCTAAGGATTGATTGTAAACATCGTTTGACATGTTTCTACGAACGGTAATGGAACTATTTCACTTTTCGTCTCTGGTTTTGCGCTCACCCATTATGCCTTTGGATTAGTGATCTGAACGCGCGAACAAAACGGAGGTATTTTGGACATAAATATGGAGTTTATCGAACATAACAAACATTTCTTGTGGAAGTGGGAGTCCTGGCAGTGCATTCCGATGAAGATCAGCAAAGGTAAGTAAAGATTTATAATACTAATTCTGAGTTTAGATGACTCAAGAACTTGGCGGATAACTGTATAGCTTGCTTTAAGGAAAGAAATTCCAGAAATTAACTTTTAACAAGGCACACCTGCTAATTGAAATGCATTCCAGGTGACTACCTCGTGAAGCTGGTTGAGAGAATTGCAAGAGTGTGCAAAGCTGTCTTCAAGGCAAAGGGTGGCTACCCAAAGAATCTAAAACCTAAAATATATTTTGATTTGTTTAACACTTTTTTGGTTACTACATGATTCCATATGTGTTATTTCATAGTGCTGATGTCTTCACTATTATTCTACAATGTAGAAAAAAAATTAAGAATGAGTAGGTGTGTCCAGTCTTTTGACTGGTACTGTGTATAGAGTGTGTGTGTGTATTGTACTGTATGTACAGTAATTGTGTCTGTCTGTGTCTTTTTAAGACAGGCGATGTTTGTAGTCTTTGTGGGAGTGAAATGGGCCATTGCCAGTCGGCATAGAAGCTGTTGTGAACACAGAGACAGTGTCTCAGCCAAACAGTGATGTGTGTGTGTGTGTGTTTTTATAGTTTGACTATGTTGCCATGCCAGTCCCTGAGTTGAATAATGTAACCTGTTTACAGATAAGTTGCATTATTAACATTGGCACTCTACAGAGCACAGAGGTAGAGAGAGGTGCTCAGCGTGGCGTAGAGAGAGAGGGAGGAAGGGAGAGGGAGGGAGGGGGACGTGACCTGCTTTTTCTGCTCCCCTGCCTCTACTGAAGCCTGCCTGGGAGCACACCGCCATCAGTAGATCCAAGCTCACTGTAGCACAGCTGCACACTGTCTGTTGCGGGTCAGAGCCCAGTAGGGCTTGGCGCTGATGCCTTGCGATACATTATAGGTCGGCACGAGGTGCAACACTATCAGTTTGTTTAACTTCTGTTAAACGTTGTTTAACATTGTACAACAGATGGGACAGAATTTTGAAAATGGTTATGTTCAGTCAAGAAAATAAATAAAAGGAACAACATTTTGTCTACATTGTCTGCAACACTTTCTAGCACATGCTGTTTAGTTAACTGTTTTTGTGCAAAAGGCCATTCTTATCCAAGCACTGTAATTTGTGGGAATGGGCTGTAGTGTATTGGAATGGTTTTGCAGTTGTTTTCACCGTCATTATCTCCGGTGTTCCTCTTAGGAATAATTGGTTGAAGAGATGTTCAGAACCACAGTAGCTACTGTAATTTACTAGCTCTATTGTCATGATTGGTTGAGTATTTCTTCAGCCTCACTGAGAGTGTTGAATTGTCTCTCTCCTCTGTGGTGTATCTGTGCAGGTGGGCTGGCAGCTGAAGAACCTGGTGAATGCCCTCAGAGAAGACCCCAATGGAGTCATCCTCACCCTGAAGAAGAGACCTCAGAACACTCTCACATCTGCCCCTGCACTGCTCAAGAATGTACGATGGAAACCCCTTGCACTCCAGGTAATTATATTATGATGTGATTGGTTTTGTTTGAATATCTGTTGAGGATTCCTTCTGGTAGATATGAATAGCAATTATTTCACCAATTCATCTGGTTGCTGTTTCATTTTAGCGATAAGGAACAAAGCGCTCATTATTGATGATGACCAACTGGCCTAGAAGTTCCTTATGAGTGCCGCAATGTTAATAAATTACATTACGATACATGATGAATTAAAGGGTAATTATCTGTGAGTAAGCACTTAACTTATAACTCATATCTGGTCACTCTTTAATTGAGTTCTAATGGATTGTGTGGAGTGTAATGATTTATATATACACTAGATGACTGACAGGGGGGTGCTATTTTGAAGACCCCGCACCTCAATTTTGGTACATGTAATTTTGTACTTTAAACATTTAATTGAAATTCTGTAGAATTCCATTCATTCCTATGGAGGACTGCTTCTTCTGTCGAAAGCCAATATGGCAGACCGGTGGCTTCAAATCGGCCAATACAAAGCATCAGCAATCCAGGGTTTATATACATCATTGGTGGCGCGTCAGTGAAGGAGATAGTGAATCCATTGTGCTGCTCAGTGTGGATGTAGTACAGACAGTACAGTATGGGGACTGGCTGGGGGAAACAGGGGCTGCCTGAGGAGGAGGAACAAAGACAGAACGCTAGCTGGGGAGGATGACGGTAGAGGGGGTTGGGGGTTGGGGGTTGGGGGTTTACTTCATAACTGCCTGGATGGTTTTTCTTCGGGAGCCCTGTACTGCGTGAGAGCTATTTTTAGGTCTGCACTAGGCTTACTCATTTTCATGCTGCATGGGTTGCCTTGATGATGCCCAGGACCGTTTCTGTGGTTACATGTCTTTGGCATCTGCAGTGAAATCAGTTAATGCGTTCAGATAATCAGCACATCATCATCATATCTCAATATGTGGAGCCAGAATGGTTGCTCCTGTATGGGACTGTGATGAGGGTGTGCATATGTACTGCAGTCATGTCAGGGAAATAATGATGGATTGATTATTTGGCACAGTGGCATGTTTTTCAGTCTGAAATGAAAAGGGTTCTGCTTGAGCTATGCTTCATTATTGTGGCTGAATAAAATATAAAAAAAATGGAGTATTGGATTGCCTTCCAGGGAGGTTATTGTTGGCAGTCTTACAGGTTAAACAAACAAATACACACAAAGGTTACCAATCAGTCAGGAACAGTAGAATTCACCCAGTGTTTGGTTAATGAAGCACCTCAGAGTTAAATGACAGCATGCCGGATGACTGTAGGAGCAGTTGATATATGGTACGAACACTGTTAGAGTGACTTTGTCTCCCAGGACTGTTTATGATGGATGTGTCAGTCAAAAAGAGTCAGACCACCGGAGCTCAACACGGCTTAGAGAAAAGGTATACTGTTCTATTTTTAAATTAACTCGTTACCAAATAGATGATGACAGAGAAGCCTATGGAAAATCCAGGTAGTAGAGGACAAAGACAATGTGAGATGAATTTGAAATGAATCTTCAATGAACCACCATCAAGCACTCAGTGTTTCCCATTGTGGATAAGAGTCAATGAAGAGTGAACCTAGCCATCTGTTCATCCAGTGTCATACAGTAGTACTCTCAGTCAGCTGCACTGGATAGACTGATAGGACACAGACAGAACCAAGGACAGAGGTTAATGCTGAGGTTAATGTGGCTGCTCATAGTGGGAGCACTACCAGCTGTAATCATTATTTTGTGCAGGGTTGTCTTTTAATAATAATACAGTGCAGTTGGAAAGTATTCAAGTATTCAAGTACTCCTTGACCTTTTCCACATTTTCTTACATTACAGCCTTATTCTAAAATTATCATCAATCTACACACAATACCCCGTAATATAACATTTTGCACATTAAAAATACAAATTTGAAAGAACATATTTACATAAGTATTCAGACCCTTTACTCAGTACTTTGTTGAAGCACCTTTGGCAGCGATTACAGCCTCGAGCCTTCAAGGATATCTCTGTACTTTGCTCCATTCATCTTTCCCTCGATCCTGACTAATCTCCCATTTCCTACCACGGAAAAACATCCCCACAGCATGACGTTGCCACCACTATTCTTCACCGTAGGGATCGTGCCAGGTTTCCTCCAGACATGACACTTGGCATAGGGAATCTTCCTCCAGACATGACACTTGGCATAGGGAATCTTGTTTCTCATGGTCTGAGTCCTTTAGGTGCCTTTTGGCAAACTCCAAGCAGGGCTGTCATGTGCCTTTTACTGAGGAGTGGCTTCCGTCTGGCAACTCTACCATAAAAGCCTGATTGGTGGTATGCTGCAGAGATGGTTGTCCTTCTGGAAGGTTCTCCCATCTCCACAGAGGAACTCAGGAGCTCTGTCAGAGTGACCATCAGGTTATTGGTCACCTCCCTGACCAAGGCCCTTCTCCTCTAATTGTTCAGTTTGGCCGGGTGGCCAGCTCTAGGAAGACTCCAAACTTCTTCCATTTAAGAATGATGGAGGCCACTGTGTTCTTTGGGGCCTTAAATGCTGCAGACATTTTTTTCTACTCTTCCGCAGATCTGTTCCTTGACACAATCCTGTCTCGGAGCTCTATGGACAATTCCTTCGACCTTATGGCTTGGTTTTTGCTCTGACATGCACTGTCACCTGTGGGACCTTTTATAGACAGGTGTGAGCCTTTCCAAATGATATCCAATCAATTGAATTTACAACACGTGGACTCCAATCAAGTTGAAGAAACATCTCAAGGATGATCAATGGGAACAGGATGCATCTGAGCTCAATTTTCGAGTCTCAGAGCAAAGGGTCTAAATACTTATGTAAATAAGGTGTTTCTGTTTTTTATTTGTAATATATTTGCAAAAAAATGTAAACCTGTTTTCGCTTTGTCATCATGTGGTATTTTGTGTAGATTGATGAAGGAAAAAATGAATTAAAATCCATTTTGGAATAAGGCTGTAACATAACAAAATGTGGAAAAATTTAAGGGGTCTGAATACTTACCGAATGCACTGTAAATGCCATTTAGCAGACGATTTTTTCCAAAGCGATTAACAATATTGCGTGCATACATTTTACATATGGCTGGTCCCGGGAATCAAACCCACTATCCTGGTGCCATGCTCTACCAACTGAGCTACAGAAGACCAGAAGATCTTGTTTTGTTTCCTAACCTATTCATAAGCCACTGCTTCATATTTCCTTATTTTTTGTTTTTTTCCCCTGTTTTGGTCTGAGACATGAAAAATCTAACAGTTGGGGTATTTTCTTTTGACAGCACTGAGCCAACACATTTACACCATCATTTTAACGTTTCTTGTAGTGATGTATTAATAATGAAGAAGTACATAAAATGGATTTCTATTTTGAGTGGTATTTATTATTAATTACACAAGTCCAGGAGAAGGAGTGAGCTCTAGATGTTCCGAAGCCTCCGTGGTCATACATACTTATCAGGAAGAAAAATGGCTCTGATTTCATTGATAGGAGTTCAAGGAAAATGACAGAGCAATGATAATTTATCGTAGAAGTGGACTCAAAAGAGTAAAAGGAAAATATATGAACATTTAGTTTTTTGCTTTACGTTGTAATGTGATTTTCACAGGACCTTTACCAATCAGATGTTATTGGGCACGGGGTTGAGTCATCACAGTAGGTTAGACTTCCTAGTGTATCTCCTGGGGAGAGAGGGCTCATCCTCACCACACTTGACACAACTTGAAGAAATGTCCTCTGGTCTGATGAAACAAAAACAGAACTGTTTGGCCATAATGACCATCGTTATGTTTGGAGGAAAAAGGGGGAGGCTTGCAAGCCAAAGAACACCATTCCAACCGTGAAGCACGGGGGTGGCAGCATCGTGTTGTGGTGGTGCTTTGCTGCAGGAGGGACTGGTGCACTTCACAAAATAGATGGCATCACGAGGGAGGAAAATTATGTGGATATATTGAAGAAACATCTCAAGACATCAGTCAGGAAGTTAAAGCTTGGTCGCAAATGGGTCTTCCAAATGGACAATGACCCCAAGCATACTTCCAAAATTGTGGCAAAATGGCTTAAGGACAACAAAGTCAAGGCATTGGAGCAGCCATCACAAAGCCCTGACCTTAATCCTATAGAATATTTGTGGGCAGAACTGAAAAAGTGTATGCGAGCAAGGAGGCCTACAAACCTGACTCAGTTACACCAGCTCTGTCAGGAGGAATGGGCCAAAATTCGCCCAACTTATTGTGGGAAGCTTGTGGAAGGCTACCCAAAACGTTTGACCCATGTTAAACAATTTAAAGGCAATGCTACCAAATACTAATTGAGTGTATGTAAACTTCTGACCCACTGGGAATGTGATGAAAGAAATAAAAGCTGAAATAAATCATTCTCTCTACTATTATTCTGACTTCACATTCTTAAAATAAAGTGGTGATCCTAACTGACCTAATACAGGGAATTTTTACTAGGAGTAAATGTCAAGAATTGTGAAAAACTGAGTTTAAATATATTTGGCTAAGGTGTATGTAAACTTCCGACTTCAACTGTATATAGTCGTGATTCCAGAATCCCTTCTTGTTAGGGGTCCTGTCGTTATCCCCTCTATTAGTTGCCAAAAACCTCTCATTTACTGAACTTTTTGCCACATTTGTTGATAAAGAAATCTGAAAATACTCTGGATGCATTGAGTAACATGATAAGAATATTCCTGGAAAATGTGGGGTAGGTGCAACATAAAACAAAAAAATTCAAAGAAGTCTTCACCTATAAGATGCTTTTTGATCTCTCCTAGCTGTGCCACTGAGGAACTAGAGCAAGCACACTTGTAGTTTTTTTGGGTTGGAACACAGCCCTGCATCCCCACCATCACACAATTACTGTTGTTTACCTAATCCAAAAACATTCCATTATAAATCGCAATGTAGGTCAGGTAGGCATCATTTGAAAGCTTGTTCTATTGCCAACATGACTAGCTAAATTATAAAATACGATATTACCGTGTTAGGCTTTCACAATGCAATTCAGAGAAACCGATGGTAATTTTTGTTCACATAGTTAAGGAGTCATGAGAGCATTCAGGTGCGTGTGACGACACAATAGACCAACAGGCTCATTCTGGTCAGGGTATGACGTCATGTCATCTGGTAACTGTACATCAAACATGATGATCATAAACATTGACATTGAATATGACATGAGTTTTATATTATGGAAATGTGAAGGGCACATTTGGACTGGCAGGTGTTTGGCTTGCTTGTGACATCAAAGCGATATTTATTCTAATCCTCATCGTCTCATCTTTCTAAATACGTAGAGTCCTCTTAATGTACAGCATTTCCCTCACTCAGACAACAAAACATTTGCAAAGGTTGCCCAATTAGCAGGAGGGGTAAGTCGCTTTGCACCGCTGCGAGGTGCACAGGTTTATAATGACTGTCAGTCAAAACCCACACAGCACTGTGAAGCGCAAAGCCAATGCTCTGAAGTCATGAATAGCATGTTACTGTACATCCACTGTGTTCCAATCTAGATGTTTATCAGTGCCCAAATCTGCCATTTACAACCTGTGAATGGGTACATGTGTAGAGGGCTATGAGAACTGTCTGACTAGCACACAAGCTCACAACATTGCACCCTAATCCTCTAGTAACTCAAACATGGAGAACTCTATTCTATAGGATCATGTCATAAAATGTTATGAATTAGAAATGATTGCATTTAGGAAATTGTTTAATACTTCTGCATCCTGCTATCCTGCTCGGTCTTGCTGTCTACATGAGTCCACCCTTGTCCCTACAGCCCATCCCCACCAGTCCCAACAGTGAGTCCAACACCCCGCCCAACAGCATGGGGACCATGGGGATGTCCTCTACGCTGGACAGTGGCCATGACGTCTTCATCCTGTCCCCAGTCTCTGGCCTCTATGGACACAGGTGAGCCTACCAAACCCATACAGCTACTGTTTACTGTACTGTTTAGTCCTGTTGCGCCTGCCTGATCTTCTCCATACCCTACCTGTTAATCACAGAGACGAGATAGGCATCATGTCCTGCGATGACATCAGCAAGTACAGCATGGAGAAGATGGGTATGAAGGGCTCGGAGTCTCCCAGCTTCTACCTGGACCACGATGGGGGCAAGTACTTCACGTTGGTGGAGGAGGATTGTCTGGCCCTGGGGCAGGAGTACGAGACTAGGGGTCGCTCCACGGGGGTCAGGCGGAGGGACAGGACACCCACCCATGGTGAGTCACCCAGCCCAGATTGGTAGCACTACCAACCAACCACCCTCTTCTCTCTGGGCAGTAGTGTAATGTTAAAGGAGCATTGAAGAGTGGAATTATCAGGCGAGGTGGGTAGCTCTCCTCTCCTGCCCTCATTTAAGCTCATTCTCCTACAGTGTTTCCAGCTGTAAATGGCACGTGGAGAACGTACAGTGAAGCCCCATGGCAATTGCTATGCAGAGTAGAGATTATTATTATGCACCCCAGCGTATTCATGTTTCACAGAAACCCCTCCCTCTCACAGCCCAGCACCACCCCCCACGCCCACAGTCAGACATCCCCTGTCATTGCCCCTTCATCAGCAGCAGCACTGCAGCAGTAGGATGGCCAGCGTCAGGATGACATCACCTAAGATCAGCCTGACTATTCTACATGCCACCTCTGTCTGCACTTTACATGATGAGCTCATTCACATTACTCCACGGGACAACTCTGGAATATTTAGTGAGTGACACACTGTCTGTAAACACTGGGACAAGGAAAGGAGGTCTTTGCCAGCCCTTGACAATGTACAGTATTCTATCCGTCCATCAGACAGAAATGGCTGTTGAGGCTCTGTTGAGGCTCAGTTTTCCGTGTATTGTACAGTGTGTAGTGGTGCAGAGATAAATCCCTTTGGCTCTGCCAGACGGAGTGTTTTTCATGTTAACAGTCTGCCAGGGAAGTGACAGTGGATTCCTTCCAAGCCCATAATGGCTCCAAGCAGGGTACGATCTGCTCATCCCAGTCTGTGGAGGCACCATGTGTCATGATAAGGCCCATCACAGTCTCTCTCATGCTCACACATTCACACACGTGCAGCAGGTCTACCGTTTCCCTTCACTCTAAAGCTCACTTCTTTTCAACTGGATTCCCATGCTATAACCTACTCCTCTTATACCCCTTACTTTCCTGCCTGCACTTTAAACACTGTCAGGCAGACATCCACCCACACACAGCCACTCCTCTCTCACCATCTCTCACCCTCTCAGTGAGACAGCCCCCACTCTTCCCTCAGCTCCTAGCTCTCCCTCCGCTCTTCCCTCAGCTCCTAACTCTCCCTCCACTCTTCCCTCAGCTCCTAGCTCTCCCTCCGCTCTTCCCTCAGATCCTAACTCTCCCTCCACTCGTCCCTCAGCTCCTAACTCTCCCTCCACTCACACTTCAGCTCCTGACTCTCCCTCCACTCACACCTCAGCTCCTAACTCTCCCTCCACTCTTCCCTCAGCTCCTAGCTCTCCCTCCGCTCTTCCCTCAGCTCCTAACTCTCTCTCCGCTCTTCCCTCAGCTTCTAACTCTCCCTCCACTCACACCTCAGCTCCTAACTCTCCCTCCACTCTTCCCTTAGCTCCTAACTCTCCCTCCACTCTTCCCTCAGCTCCTAACTCTCCCTCCACTCACACCTCAGCTCCTAACTCTCCCTCCACTCTTCCCTCAGCTCCTAACTCTCCCTCCACTCTTCCCTCAGCTCCTAACTCTCCCTCCACTCTTCCCTCAGCTCCTAACTCTCCCTCCACTCTTCCCTCAGCTCCTAACTCTCCCTCCACTCTTCCCTCAGCTCCTAACTCTCCCTCCACTCACACCTCAGCTGACATGCTACTTGGACTTCTTTCCAGGTGACCTCAGGCCAGTTTCCATGCCAACGGATTACAACTGGATGGCAGAGACAAAGGAGCCAAATATGTACAAGAGAGGTAGCAGAGGTGGGTCCTTAAGTTCAGGTAGTCTCCTCAGTACCCCCCTTAAATGCCTTGAATAGGAGAAGGAAGTAGCTTTTGTTTCACTGCTTCTGCAAAGTACAGACTCCTAATGAGGACCAATCACAGTCCCCACTGTCAACAACATGACTAATCATCTGCTTCTTTGGCAACCTTTTATCCATTTAACTGGAACTGCCACACGTACTGGCATAGAGCACAATGGTTTCTTTAGACTTCACATATAACCAGGGAATCTTGACAGAAACATGAATGCACATTTAGAACTCTTTTTAAACTGTACTGTATAAAGATGAAGCTATCACAAGAAGCTCAGCCATTTTTTTTTTAACAAAATGAGATTCAATCTATTACATATAGACAACATGTTCATGTCAGGCATTAATTGAGTTGAAAACCTAATATTTGTTTTGCACTGATTTCAGTGGTGGTTAGCTTTGTGAGACTATGTATAGCAGTTATGTTGAGTGAGCTGTAGTGAGAGCATCTCACTCCCACGACTTGTGTTATAAATAGCGAGTGCTGATATAAAGAACATATCTGCCTCCCTCTGCTCTGAAACCACACACTGTTGAAGGCCTGCCCTCACTGATGGAAGGTAACGTGACAGAGGTTGGTTTCTGTGGAAACATGCAGGTCTGTGAGGTTAATGAAGCGCTATGGACTAAAGCTATGGAAACAACATTAAACATTACCTCAGGGCTGCTCACACTTTGACTCAACGTCAGAACGCAAGTATCGAACCAGAAATCTTCTGAAAGTTTATTTTCCTTTCAAATGATGCTTCATTATACCTTTGGTAAGAGTTTGTTTTACCATCAAGCATTTGAATGTGATAGGCACTCTAGGACTCCTAATGAACAAATACCAACCTCTCTGGGCTTCCAAATGACACAACTTTGCACCCCCTTTCCCTCCTTCCCTGACCTCTGCTAGACTCAGACAACTCCCTGCTACGTTACCTGAGCGACGACAAGATCCTGGTGATCCAGGAGGAGCCAGATGTTTCCAGGGAATGCAAGCGGGACACTGGGCGGCGTTCCCGCAAGAAGAGCCACAACCCCAGCAGCCCCAGCTATCCCATCAGCCCATCCATGCTGGCCCCACCCATCAGACTGGACTCAGGACCCCCAGAGGGCCTGTCCTTCTCACTGCCTGAGAGCAACACTGTGCCAATGTACCACGTGAGTCATCACAGCTACTGTTTTTATTTGTCAACCTGCATCAAGAATGACATTATGGCTATTAACGCAGTCAGACATAGTGGCATAGTGGTTTGGCAATGCAGATTCAACATATTTGTGTCACAGAGCAGTGATGTTTTTGTGGTTAAAGCCTTTTTGAGGTCACACTATTAGATAAGTGAGTCAGAAGTTTGCTACACTGCCACCCATACTTCAACAACCCCAGACACCCCATGATTCCTTCCCCTGATCTTCTGATCTGCCTGCCTGGTCACAACTGGAAACACAGTCCACCCTCTGAGATGACAGTGTGCTATGATCTCTCTCTCATATCTCTCTCTCTCTTTCTCTCTGATGCGCTAATCTGCTCTTTACCTTTCTGCAGAGAGCTGGAGACACACTGAGAGCTGACACTGACAGGTAAGTGAGCATTTCTTCTCCATGGGGTCAAGGGGACAATCTAGGTGTGCAAAACATTGATTTATTTAATGATTTAAAAAAAAAAAAGATGTGTGGAACTTGGTTTTTGCCTAAACTATGGAGGCTAGTTGTGTACCTTCCAATTTGGTTTGTATCATACTGCTATCAGTAAATTGAAAGCTTTTTATCAACTATCAACATTTCACTGATATATACGGTACTTTATATTGTGAATGTTTTGATATTGGATTTACAGTATATTAGTTACCCACTTCTGCAAATTATTTTTATTCAACCAATGATTCTTTTGAGTAAAGTAAATTGCTGTCATCCTGCATACCATCATATGAATTATCCTAGTTGAGATTATTTTTTGCCTTCAGTGTGTTGTTACAATTGATTAACTTAATTGAAATGACCTCAAGGGAATGACATTTAAACATACATCATGAGGGTTGCCAAGCAGGCAATATTTCCTCTTTACCCTTCACTGACCTAAATCATATTTTCTGATTCGATTTAAGAAACACTGTGCTTTGTTCCAATTGATGCTACAATCCAACCCAATTCAACATCTTCCCCACAGTCAATGTTCAGTGGGTGCTCCAACCATGTAGTTATAAAATAGTACAGTAGATCTGGCAGTAGAGAAGTCCTCTCAGCCATTTTTACAGTGATGAGTGCTGATTAAGGTGTTCATAAATGGCCGACATGCGCAGCACATCCCCTCAGCGGTTTCCGTTGTGCTGTGCTGAGCTCTACTGAGACACAGAGACTGGCTGAATTGGATTTCCTGCCACCTGCTCTGTGGTTTAGCTCACTTCTTTCACTTGCTGGAAACAATACAGTACTTGTCCAAATGTATCAGGCCTTAGTTTAGATCATTCTCTTTGGTAGAATGGATGCACTGGTGCTCAGTTTGTACACCGAGTATATGGGTAGGTGAAGAGCAATTATGTTCAAGCCAAGGTGTCAGTATGATGGTCAGATACCTCTATGTGTTTGACATCCAGTCCACTGCATGTTACACAGCCAAAAGAGATGTTTCTGTACCTAATACACTGTGATTGACAGTAGGAAAGCTGGATCTGAGTGTATTACAAAAGTAAGTAGTGAGACTTATATTGAGAATGCTATGTGATGTCCATTTCTTCAGTCAGTGTCCATGTTTCAGTACCACGGTACCACCCGTCAGTAGAACCATTTCCAGATGGGCATTCAGGCCAGCCATGGGAATGATACAGATACTAAGTTCTTTGGGATGAATTCTAGCATGAGATAGACTCAAACAAATCAATGTTTAATGCACTCCATGTAACTTATGCATTCATGTCAATGGAATATACATTCATATTTTACTCGCATACAGTAGATATCAAGTTACGATTCTGCTTTTTATGATGAATAATATCCATGTAAGGATTAGTTTGATACCAGTACAGGATGATCTCATCCCCAGATAAAGAGGATTAGCATCCATTTTGTTGTAGGCTTACAAACCTGATCTCCCCTCTCCTCAGGTATGCTAGTTTTGGCATCGAAAGACAAGGAGGCTCATCCATGAGGAAGGTAAAGTCAAAGATTTAAATACTACTGTTACTCCCCTGGTATGACTCCTGTACTTTAGACACCTCTTCTAATCAAACCCTCTCCTCTTCCCTCTCCTTGCAGTCATTTCACTATGCGTCTTTAAGGACTAAGACCAAAAAGAGGACCAAAGGTGAGACGTGGGATAAATCCATTCACTGTGAGGTTTCTTTTGGTGGTCAATCATTTTATATTAGGATTTGTGATGGGTTTGAAATTATGCTAGTACTGAGGATATCATCCCGGGAATGTTTAGTGTGTTCATGTGTCTATGAGAATTCCCTGTGATATCCTGCTCTCCACCCAGGTTCTCTGACTAGCGCTAGCCGTAGGCGTATCTCCTGTAAGGACCTGGGCCATGGGGACTGTGAGGGCTGGCTGTGGAAGAAGAAGGATGCCAAGGGCTACTTCACCCAGAAGTGGAAGAAGTACTGGTTCATCCTCAAGGACTCCTCGCTCTACTGGTACACCAACCAGAATGTAAGCTGCTCTCTGACAAGTACATTACAGCTGTCAAACAAGACTTTATTTTCTCTTATCTGCCACAACAGGCTTGCTGTTTACCAACACTATCTGCAGAGTTGTCTTGGTAACTCACACAAACATAGCCATATTCCAGACACTGAACCATTTATGTTGCAGTATCATGTAGTGTACAGTACATTCCAGTATGTCTGATATCCTTAATGAGGTGTGTCATCTCTACAGACATACTGGAATGTATTGCTTCTCATTTCCCTTACCTCTCCCTTCCTAGGATGAGAAGGCTGAAGGTTTCATCAGCCTACCTGAGTTCCGAATAGATAGAGCGATTGAATGCAGAAGGAAACAGTGAGTGTTTTTGTGATTCATGTTTTTTTGTCTCTCAATCTGTTAGTGAACCTGGGGATTTAAAAGAAAACACAAAGTCTAAATGAAACACAAAAACAGATGATGTCGTTGCGTGGCATAATTATTTGATTTGAATAACGAGGGCTTTAAATAGCCGTGGCACAAAGTGGCAGAAGTAATTAATAGGTGTCTATTTCCACCTGAGAAGGGTCACACAGTGTTTCTTGGTAGTCTTAAACAAATCCACTTTGAAACAAAAGTAAACACCTCACACACATAGTTATGGGCTTTAAGAAAAGAAGACATCTGTACCATGTTGAAGTGTATTACATTTTGAGTTTGCATCCCAATATTAAACCGTTTGATATAGAAACACCAGATGTTCTGTTTTTTAAAATAATGTTTATTAATGATCTAATTATGAAAATATTAAAAACATTCCACCCATGAGGCCACTTTTTAAAATTTAATTAGGCAAGTCAGTTAAGAACAAATTCTTATTTACAATGACGGTCTACCCCGGCCAAACCCGGACGACGCTGGGCCAATTGTGCACCGCCCTATGGGAGTCCTAATCACGGCCGGATGTGATGCAGCCTGGATTCGAACCAGGGACTGCAGTGATGCCTCTTGCACTGAGATGCAGTGCCGGGAGCCCCTAGGTCATTTGACTGCAGGAAAGGGCTATAGGAACAGTATACAGTACATCTACCTGGCCATTGTACCACATGGTCTGGATCTCAGGCTAACAGAATGAAGTAATGCAAAATGGAGATGTTTAAGCATCAGATGATCTACAAGACTGTACAGACTAATTAGATGTTGTTTCTGTTCCTGCTACAGTGCCTTCAAAGCCTGCCATCCCAAAATCAAGAGTTTCTTTTTCGCCACAGACTGTTTGGAGGAGATGAACAGGTAACACCATTTTTCCTAGCATTACTACCTGTACTTTGATGGTAGGGTTAGTTAGTGTGCTTATTTCATAAAATGCTCTCTTGATTGTAACAGCATGTACTTTAGCTTACATATTATCTAAGAACATTCTCAGTTTCAGAGAATTCATAGCTGGAGCTGTGACATAGTTCTCCTTTCGTTCTCAAACA
The DNA here is from genome assembly GCF_901001165.1 of Salmo trutta. NCBI lineage: Eukaryota > Metazoa > Chordata > Actinopteri > Salmoniformes > Salmonidae > Salmo > Salmo trutta. The sequence continues at coordinate 37,176,541 of NC_042975.1, forward strand.
TGAGGAATAAGAAAATATACTTTAGGTGTCTGTAGTGTTGTTCTACTGAGACTTTATTTTTGTATTTTTTTCTACTGAGATAGAGTAAGATGATAAAGAGCAGTAAGTCTCTTGTTTCAAAGAGCCCTCTGGGTCAGCAGCTACTGCTTTGTTTATCAGAAACAGTTTCATCTTTCCCTTGGGTTGTGACTGATTGACTTGTTATTATCTCTGGCTTTTTTCTTTGTAATTATGTGGCAGTGTTGATCACAAATGCCCTTTATTGATTGAGTAGCATTAGCTAAATAAAGGATTTGAGAGGATTCAGAAAGACTGCATATCATAACACTGATGTACTTTCTTCTCTTCAATGCAAACTGTTAATAATGAATATTCTTAAGAAATATAGACTAAAGTGCAACATAACACATCAAACCTCCTACCACACCCAGTATGGTATCAGTTAGTCAGTTAACCATCTCATGTTGTGTATCTGCACCCTGTCCTGTTACCCATTTAGATGGATGAACCGGCTGGGGCTGGCGGCGATTGGCTACACACCCGACGATAAGGTTCCACGCCCTGATGAAGGTAGGACAATCTGACTACATATTTAGTGACATCAAACAACATTGTTGTGATGTGTAAATCAATTGATTTAAGGACATTGAAGTGAAATGTTAGGTAATTGTATTAGATCAATGCCTATTGTACTGTAGTGCAAGACATACAGTATTGGTATGGATGAGGTCACCCAAGCTGTTAAGTTTATTGATGTTTAACTTTGATGTTTCAGATTATTGGAGTGAGAGTGACCAGGATGAGATGGATGGTTCTATGACTCTGAAACAAGAGGGCATGTCATCTCGCTGTGACACCTACCACCGCACCCCATCTGTGAGTGCAGGCCACTGGTTCACACACTCACATGTACACTGCGCACACACACACACACACACACACACACACACACTGGTTCTATCAATATCATGAAATACCTCTGTCCACTGGCCCCCTTCCAGGTGAACTCCTCCAGTCCATTCCCTGAGCGCCACTTCTCCAGTGAGTCCACGTACTCCCACTCCTCAGCTGAGGAATCCCGTCCGGACATCCCTGGGAGCACACAGCCCTCCGGCTGCCGCCCCACCCTCCGCCCCACCCTCCGTGACACCCAACGCCGCTCCTGGCAGGACCTGATTGAGACGCCCCTCACCAGCTCGGGCCTCCACTTTCTGCAGACCGTGCCAGGGGAGGGTGACAGGGGTGACGGGGGCTACGGCAGTGGCCACATGGGAATGGGTCAGCTGCTTATGTCCCCTGAGCGCCGTCGCCAGGCCACACTGCCCGCCCAGAGGCGCCGACAACCTGACAGAGATGGGCCCTTCCCATTGGTGGACATAGAGGAGCGTGAGCAGCGCCTTCACTGTGCCCACAAGCAGCGCAGCCAGAGCCTGCCCCGGAACAGGGACGTGCAGGGCACCAAGGAAAGCTTGCACTCAGCAGGACCCTCAGAGGAGAGGAGTGAGGACGACGAGGTGCCATTCAGAAAGCACAACTCCAAGAAACACCAAGGTAAGGATGCACTCTAGCACTTCCTGCTCTCGCCAGGCTTCTCTTTAGGACTCCTCAGACTTCAAGTTACACATATACCTTGTTATGCCTTGATTATATATTTATTTGATGACAAGGTACATTGTAAAGCTTTTATCCAAGTTGGTTGAATTAGGTTTAGCATGGAGCTTTGAAATCCTGTCCTACTTTCCCCCCTTCAGATTCTCAGTCTAAAGAGCGAGGTCATGATCATGAGGGAGTGGATGGCTTCCAGGAGCTGTATCGCTCCATAGAGCGGGCCAGCCTGTCTGCCCTGGGGGAGCAGAGGCCCTCCACTAAACAGGATTTCAGACGCTCCTTTGTCAAGCGCTGCAACGACCCTGTCATCAACGACAAGCTGCACCGCATTCGTGCCCTTCGCAGCACACTCAAGGTACGGAGAGGGCGGGACACAGCCACAGGGCAGGCTGTGGCCCAGTCATATGGCAGGGTGGAGTCTTATGGAGGTACAGAGGATGGTACAGGTCCAGTAGGTGGCTGTCTATGGTGATGAGAGTGAGATGGCATATGAGTGGGGTCATTGGGGTAGTATGTAAGCCAAACACTAACTGATGTTTTCCCACAGGCCAAAGAGGGTGATCTGGCCATTATCAGCCAAGTGCTGGATGACTCCGGTCTAAACTCCCAGAAGTTCCAGCAGTGGAAGCAGCAGCACCATGAGCTGTTTGTGGACATCTGTGAGTTCAGCTCCGTCCCGACAGAGCCCCACCCCGAGGGATCCGACCTCTCACCTCTGTCCCCACCACTGATGATGCACACCCACTCCTTCATCGAAACTCACGTTTGAGACACGAGTGCTCAGAGACAAAGTAACAAGGAGACACTGTGGAATCATGCCATTATCTCTTCCCCCGCAATCGTTCATGCAGCCAGGGTCTACCATCACCATTCACAGCAAACTAACTGACAAACCAATCACTGTAATATGTGTACATACTGCACTGAGGTCAAACACAAGAGTAACGGTTGGTGTATATACTGTATATTGGATAAAATAAGGCCCCCACGGGGTGCCATTCTGCATGCCTGAAGAGAAACTATCATTCATTATCTTTAAAACAGAAAATGCAACAAATGATAGATTGAAAGAGAACTTAACAAATAAAAAGACAATAACTGTTTTTGGCTGATGCAATGCATTTTTTTCTTCTATTGTATTTTTTCTTATTTCATTGCTTGCTTAAGAGGAAGGGAGTTTAGTTTTTATTTCATTTTTTTATTTCCCCTTTAAAGCTGCTTTAAGAGAGAGCTATGTAGCGACTGGCTAATAGGCATCATTCTGATTACAACAATGCACCCCCTACTGGGGCACCATGGTACTGTGTGACCCTGAAACCCCCGGAAAGAAAGACCCAATCGATGTAAAAGTATGTACTGTATGTATAAGTGTGGAGAGAAGAGGGGTGTGTGAGGAAGAAAGAAAGAGAAAGAGAGAGAAAGAGAGAGAGAGACAGAGGTATTTGGGCTTTTAGTGTATGAGGCTCAGTAGGGTTTTATAATGCATTTCTGTTGTATGTACGGATGTTGCATGTTTATCATGTATGTATAATTATGTAGATTTTGTTTGAAATTTAAACAAAGTAGTTTAGCCAAACACAGCTCACCGGAATGAAACTTTTACATTTATTGATATCTCTTTGTAGCTATTATGATTTTGGCCATCATTATAGAATTTGTTGGTGAAATTGATTTTTGAAATCAAACATCTGCATGGTAGTAAACATGTACATGTGGGCATTGGGGTTGAGAAATGTGTTAACGAAAAATATTATATTGTTTGCATAGCAGCACCCTCTATTTAAAACTGTGAACTATATACTTGTGAATGCAATCTTTAGATTCTGTGACCACAGAATCTTTTTACTTATATTTTTCTTAGAAAAATGATATAAAACACAAAAAGCATTGCGTCTCCTGAATGACTGTTTTTGCTTCACTCCAGCTGTTACAGAAATTACCTCCTGATCTTCAGGATTGATTCAGGTCCTGAGTTCTGCTCATGTATTCTGTTCCCTTTCTGTGTCTCTGTTGATTTTATATGTGAATGTACTGGTTTATTTTAAAAAGGATCCCGGAAATTGTCAACGTATATGTATCTGCTTAAGTTGTTTATTTCTACAGGTTGAGAAGTAGTACTGTAGTACTCCAATGTGACTGCATTCTGCGCAAAATACATGATCAAGAACTCATAACACATTTTGACACAGTTGGTTGTTTCTTTTCTAGGCCTATTTACTTGACTTTCTTTTACTTGTTTCTATTTTACTTCTATCAAATTTCAATGATAATGTTTTTCTTCGCGCCGCTTAATACTTAGTACCCTATTCCTGGCAGGATATTGACATTGCTTCAATTCACCTGCAATTATCATCCAGTGTTGTGTCCTGGTACTTAAAAGGCTTTTAGGTGTCAGTACATTTGTTATACAGAATAACTACACTGGCCCGGCTACATGTCATAATAGACATATAGGCTACTAACACTTCTAAAACGTCCGCAGTTGTTGCTCTAAATTCTCAAATTTTATGAAGAGCAGTACATGTATTGTAGAATGTATTTCATTTAACCAGAATGTAATTGTTCTCACAATGTTTTAAAACATTGTACATGAAATCTGTCCAATCTGTCCAGGGTTCCACTGTGTTATTTTGGAGGTGTGCACCTCATCGTACAACTGCGCAGGTGTGTAGCTAAGATGTAAGTTGCACTGCGACATTAAAAAAGGAACATATTGCTCTTTTTTGGAAGTATATTATTATCTGTTTATCTGTACATTAACTTATAAAAACGTTGTTCTTGAGAAAGAGAAATACATTTATTCTTCCTATGAATCAAAAGTAGCTTTTGTTTCTCAGAAATATATATAGTACAAGGTTGTAAAATTTAAGTTGTAAAACCAATAAACTGAATTACCGCACAAATTAATGCATTTCTGTGTATTTATTTCGATAATAAAACGTTACAAAATGAGGCTACTCTGAACTGAACAGGGACCCTGCAGTGACATGTGCAGGCTTTTTCGAGGATAGGACAAGGAATGAAGAACACTACTCTTTAAATAAAGAAGAGAACTGATTATTAACATTGCTTTCTGTATAGCATTGTTACTTTCGACGTCATATACACTGACCAGTAAAATGAATTTAGCGTCAGAAACAGTCAAACAGGATTTAACGCGTTTTCCTATGATAAAGTTGGTCCCTTATCGACACCGGTAAGACTGAGGGGGAGGTACCATCATGGCTGCCACGGTAAGTTTTCTACCATGCAAACCGAGCCTAAACCATGTTTTCCTCGAGTTTGAGCTGGGACTCTAAGGTCTTTTAAAAAGGTCGAATAATTTACATTTGTGTATTTAGCTATGTGTATAAATTGACCAGAATAGCGTCAATATAACATGCAGTTTGCTACACGCCCCTTTTAGAACATGTTGTACAAACGCAAATTATTGTGGTAGGACTATGTCTATGTTCTAGCTATCTACGAATGTGGAATTTGAAGTAGATCTAAAATTGTATAGTAATGTAGCCCAGTGTTTCTCTGTATTTCAGGATTAACATTGTAGATAGCCTACTCTTTAAATATGATTAAAGAAGATTAAGGTGACCTTCGAAATCTGTCCTAAACTTGTTAGCTAGCTTAATTGTATCCATTTAACGTTCATTATTTCACTCTAGAAGATCCTGCTCAACAAGGTCAATGTCTTATCTCTGATCAGGATCAAATTAATATTGCATTGTTGGTAAAAAAAAAAATGCAATGATTTAAGAAGAAAATACTGTTCTGATAACTAATACTATTCATGACAATTAGGGCTGTGACTTGCCAGAGACCTCATGATATTATCACCATACGTGGGTGCCGATATGTGTTACGATTCTAGCTATAGACCTATTTCGATTCCATACTGAGATTTTAATTGCGATTTGATGTTCCAAACATATTGCTCACTATATAACTTCTCTGTAGGGTTTTCAATGGTTAGCTTCGCCCGCGGCTGGCTCCATGTGAACGACAATCATGTTGCTGTGTTTTAAAGGTTAGAAACATCAATAATCATTATGTCGCCGGTTTGAAACATATAGCCCTTATATCAGTGAGAATGAATATTTCAAATAAAAAAGATACTTACTGCTGCAGATTTGCACAGATCATACAATGTGTGCCTCCAACCAGTTACGCTTACACAGATAGCCTAGCTAATTAACATAGGTTGTAGTCCCTGTCTTCAGTAAACAAGCGCTGTAACATGGAGATATGGCCATGTGGGAACACTAAGGTGCATTACCAACTAGACTGGAGTGTGGACCTCAGTTCATCTTTCAATCACCCACGCAGCACTTCAAGAGTCACAAATACAACCAAGTTCTATTTTAGCGCCTGGCTACACAGACGCTAGCGAGCAGTGTGGGTGCAACGATTTAATAACATGTGTACATTTATTTTGCAACGCTCGTGCACACATGGGCGGTGTGGTCAGCATGTTAGCACCTATTGACAACGACATCTTCTGGGGGACTTTTGTTAAGAGCCCTGAAAGTTACCAAAGCCTCGCTTGTGGTATGGTTTTGTAGAAGGAATGTATCCTTCATATCAATAAGAAATGATTTCCCCAAAACAATAGGTTCACTTACTACACACCTGTATAGGGCTTAAAGTTGGTTGCCAACCGCCATATAAAGTCCGAAGAAGACGACGCCTGAAGGAGGAGAGATTACTAGAAATTAACTTTTAACCTTTTATCTGTGAATTAATTGTCTTAGAGGACCTTGTGCATTTCAGGTAAAATAACAACCCAATGCTTATCCCAGGACAAATTAACTAGCAACAGCAAGCTAGCTAGCTAAATTGCCATACATGTTTAATGCTTTTCGACCTGTCCCCAAATTAATATAGTTGGTTCAGAGTTTGTTTTGATATTTCAACCTGCATGTCCTGATCGCGGCTGGGGTGAACAAAGTCAGCATGCACGCGAGCGGTCTGGTCTGCATGTTACGGTAGTTAGTGTGTATGAATGGTCTAACTATATGCCTGCTGCAAAGAGACGAAAGAGAAAGAAAACGAGTTTTGATCAGTCAGGGAAATAAAGTGCTACCTATAGTAGTAAAAAAATTATACAAATCGATAATTGGATTCAAATATCGATATAATAATCACTAATGACGATGCAGTATCATAATTGCCATTTGAATAATTATCTTTAGGCCTATCATTTTCAACATCAGTTACAGTAAAATATTGTCCAATATAGGTCCAAAGTAGGACTGGCTGCCTCAGTTGGTAGAGCATGGTGTTTGAAACGCCAGGGTTGTGGGTTCGATTCCCATGGGGGACCAGTACGAAAAAATAAAAAAATGTATGCAATGTATTCACTACTGTAAGTCGCTCTGGATAAGAGCGTCTGCTAAAATGACTAAAATGTAAAAATGCACAAAACGGGTGTAAGTCTATATTTTACTGGATTCAACTGTGCTTCATCAATAACTGTTGATGTGAATTTCAGACTGGAAAACCACTTTAGGCCTATCCTGACAAAGGTCTGTATTGTTTGTGTGTGTGTCTATCTGCAGGTAGTGAAGCTGGCGGTGATCCCAGCAGCAATGGGATTGGCCTCGTTTCGAGTTTATGCCATGAGTCAGGACAAAACAGAGACTGTGCTGCTCTCCCCTAGAGAGGTAATCTAAGAACCAAGATGTAGAATTTACTCAAGAACAGTTACTTATTTCTATTTCTCATGTGTTTTTGTTGTACTTTACTTTTTTTATACATGTTTTATAATACTACTGATATTCATTACTGCATTGTTGGGAAAGAGCAAGCAAGAAGGGCATTTCGCTGTGCTTGTGCACGTGACAATGAACTTGAAACCTGATGTATGTGACTATTGCCACCAATGATGATCCTATTGATCTATTGTACTGTCCTCAGTTGTCCATCTATGCTCCAGACCCTCCAGCAACGCACTACATGGATGAGCAGCCTGGAGCTCTGCAGAACGGGCTGGGCGTGGTCCGGGTGGGGCTGCAGCCATACGTTAGAGCCGTTAAGGTATAGAAACACTTACTGGTTCTGATGACCTCTATCACTGGTGACTGACTGACTGGTTGTGTCGGCTGATGTTGAATATTCATCAAAATACGTTTTTAAGAATGACATGCAGGAAGTTTTGGAATGGCTCTTTAGTACAGTTATTGTAAAAATCGACTCTTACTGAGAACTCTAATTTTGTGTTAGAAGCCATGAGATCGATAGAAGGTGAGGGACTTTATCAAAATGGCTGCTTTTGTGGTATAACTTATGTAATATCTCAGCTCAGTTGGTTTGTTTTGCAAACAAGTTGTATTTTGTGCAAATTTTTTACCATTATTTTTCCAGAATGCTTATACCTCTGTCAAGGTCGGAGCTGTAACAGTCTATACTGCTGGACACGGTGAGGAGTGGGGGAGTTCTGTTGACACATGAGTAGGTCTGTTCTGCTATCTCTGCAAAACCTTTTTTCCATGTTTATTTTACCTAGATGCATATGAGTTCCTGAGTGATCCTCCTCCTGGTTTTATGCCGAGGGTCGGTGTAATCACAGTCTCTGGGTTAGCGGGTCTGATCCTGGCAAGGAAAGGTAATGAGTTGCTGCATTAAAGATATTGTGGGAAGTCCGCTGTTCAGGAGGATGTAACATTACAGATAGTTCAGAAAGAAATGTGTTGTGTAAAACCGATATGATTGTCTCCGATAGAATAGGGCATTGTGTCTGATTGAATCATTCTACATCTATGCAATGTACAGAACGTTTCACATCTCTGAATACGGCCCAGATTATTGACCATTATTATAGATGATCTGAAATGTACACATTGCAGTAGAATGTCTGAAAAGCAGGTTGCCAAATGTCTCTTCGGTATCATGTTCCACTATGTACAGTAGCTGACTGGTTATTTCTCTGCAGGGTCACGTCTGATGAGGCTGGGGGTTCCTCTGGGTATGGCCACTGTTGGCATGGCCGTGTGCTACCCCACTCAAACAGTGGGTGTTGTAAAGGTATAGCAATTCCACAGATTAATGTACAGGACACTTTTGCCCCAGCTTCCTTTTGAGTGTCACTAAGATCTTTTTACACACTATTATATAAATACAATGAGATCCAATACTTTAGACTGTTTAGACACCTTTTGTATTATTGCGCAATATAATTTATTTTTTATTTTTTATGCAGGTGTACAGTTGAAGTCGGAAGTTTACATACACTTAGGTTAGTCATTAAAACTCGTTTTTCAACCACTCCACAAATTTCTTGTTAACAAACTATAGTTTTGGCATGACGTTAGGACATCTACTTTGCATGACACAAGTCATTTTTACAACAATTGTTTACAGACAGATTATTTAACTTATAATTCACTGTATCACAATTCCAGTGACTCAGAAGTTTACATATACTAAGTTGACTGTGCCTTTAACGGCTTGGAAAATTCCAGAAAATGATGTCATGGCTTTAGAAGCTTCTGACAGGCTAATTGACATAATTTGAGTCAATTGGAGGTGTATCTGTGGATGTATTTCAAGGCCTACCTTCAAACTCAGTGCCTCTTTGCTTGACATCATGGGGAAATCAAAAGAAATCAACCAAGACCTCAGAAAAACAATTGTAGACCTCCACAAGTCTGGTTCATCCTTGGAAGCAATTTCCAAACGCCTGAAGGTACCACGTTCATCTGTACAAACAATAGTATGCAAGTATAAACACCGCTCAGTAAGGAAGAAGCCACTGCTCCAAAACCGCCAGAAAAGACAGACTACGGTTTGCAACTGCACATGTGGACGAAGATTGTACTTTTGGAGAAATGTCCTCTGGTCTGATGAAACAAAAATAGAACTGTTTGGCCATAATGACCATCGTTATGTTTGGAGGAAAAAGGGGGATGCTTGCAAGATGAAGAACACCATCCCAACCGTGAAGCATGGGGGTGGAAGCATCATGTTGTGGGGGTGCTTTGCTGCAGGAGGGACTGGTGCACTTCACAAAATAGATGGCATCATGAGGGAGGAAAATTATGTGGATATATTGAAGAAACATCTCAAGACATCAGTCAGGAAGTTAAAGCTTAGTCGCAAATGGGTCATCCAAATGGACAATGACCCCAAGCATACTTCAAAAGTTGTGGCAAAATGTCTTAAGGACAACAAAATCAAGGTATTGGAGTGGCCATCACAAAGCCCTGACCTCAATCCCATAGAAAATTTGTGGGCAGAACTGAAAAAGCATGTGTGAGCAAGGAGGCCTGCAAACCTGACTCAGTTACACCAGCTCTGTCAGGAGGAAGGGGCCAAAATTCACCCAACTTATTGTGGGAAACTTGTGGAAGGCTACCCAAAACATTTGACCCAAGTTAAACAATTTAAAGGCAATGCTACCAAATACTAATTAAGTGTATGTAAACTTCTGACCCACTGGGAATGTGATGAAAGAAATAAAAGCTGAAATAAATCATTCTCCCTACTTTTCTTCTGACATTTCACACTCTTAAAATAAAGTGGTGATCCTAACTGACCTAAAACAGGGAATTTTTACTAGGATTAAATGTCAGGAATTGTGAAAAACTGAGTTGAAATGTATTTGGCTAAGGTGTATGTAAACGTCCGACTTCAACTGTATGTACATTTTTGTAACATTCATGTGCATATGAGCTAAAACTGTAGCTGAAACTTGTGGATTCTTTGTCTTTTGACAGTAGGTGCCTAAAAATGTGTTTCTGTTCTTCTGCAGATGACGGGGCAGAAGATGTATGCAGCAAGCCAGTACACTACATCATCTGTGGCATCAATATTTAAATCAAAGCCCAAAGAAGTAACTCCTCCAACTGTTAGTCTTGAGGTACAACAGACTATTGACATTATTGATGCTTTTTTCATCTAGTCTGTTCTTATATCTAAATGGTTTTCACTGTGGAAAACTTGAGTACCAGCGTTCTAGCTAGGTCAATGATTTATAGATCTAACAAACTGTTTAAAGCTCTCTCAGGAGTTGAAAACTTGAGTTTGAACAGCATATTTTTATGGATTAAACAGAACTTGACCAACGTTTTCCTGTTTACAAGCAGCAAGCCCCGCAAGCTACCATCCCTGAGCCAGAAGTGTCAGAGGCAAAGCCCCTCCCTGAAGCTGAATCATCTGAACCAGACATGCCTGCTGTTGACAAGGCTTCCCCCACTGAACCTAGTTTTACCTCAGGCCCCGTAGAGGGTGCTCCATCTGTGGTTGAGTCTGCCCCTCAGCCCACCACAGAGGTGGCCCCTGCAGAGGATTCTATTGACACTGAGCCTGCTGAACCTGAGGTAGTCACAGTGGTGGAGCAAGGGGCTGTTCAGACGGCCCTTGTGCCTGCACCTCCTGTTGAGGAAGCTGCTGCTTCACCTGCTGAAGAGATTCCTGCACCTGCCCCTGTTGAGGCTGTCCCTGCACCTCCCCCAGCAGAGGAAGTTATTCCTCTCCCACCTCCTGCTGAAGAGACAGTGCTTCCACCCCCTGCACCTGTTGAGGAGGAAGCTGCTCCTTCACCCCCTGCACCTGTTGAGGAGGAAGCTGCTCCTTCACCCCCTGCACCTGTTGAGGAGGAAGCTGCGCCTTCACCCCCTGCAGCAAAAGAGGCTGCCCCTGCACCTATAGAGGGGGTTGCTGACCCACCACCTGTAGCTGAAGAGACTACACCTGCTCCTGTTGACGAGGCTATTCCTCCAGCTACAACAGAGGAGCCATCTGTGTTTGTAACAAAAACTGCTGGTGAGTCACACAAATCAATGTGAAGCAGTAGAGGCTGGTGGGAGGTGCTATAGGAGGATGGGCTCATTGTAATGGATTGAATGGAACAGAGTCCAACGTGGTTTCTGTATGCATGATATCGTTCCATTTATTCCATTACAGCCATTACAATGAGCTCGTCCTCCTACAGCTCCTCCTACCAGCTGCCTCTCAGAAAATATCTTCATCTAAACAGTTGGCTTAATCTTCTTTATCAGATATTGATGTCCACTATAAAATAATATTTTTTGTATTTCCAGGGAAACCCAAATTTGCACCAGACCCTAAGCTAATTGACCTTGGCCAGGCCAGCCCTGAGGATGCGGACCTGTACAGCACGCGTGGATGAAGAATGACAGGAGGAGAAGGTGGGGGATATGTGGGAGGGAGGGGAAGGTTAAGGGTAATCTCCAGAAATTAAAAAATAATCAAGCAACACTTTTTTCAGGTGCCTATTTCTCTCTTTACCTCAGTGATAGGGAACAGTTAGATCTATACAGGCTGTGTCCCGATTATCCACCCTTCTCCCCAAATGTGCAATTGCACACTTCTGGTCATGGATTTAACCATTTGAATCCATGGCAGGGAGGAGGATTGAGAATCAGGTTGCAGCCATAGTGTGTTGGAATTTTGACCTCTGGTGTCATCTGTTTCTTTGCGTGGCCTGCAGTTTACATGTAGACATCCACAGGGAACAGGGTGCAGGCCATCATCTGCATCCACAGGAACAAACAGACATCTTTACACCCAACTTCCAGAGCCACTACACAAGGTTTACTTACCAATACTTACTCAGTGGTCAGTTTATTAGGTACACCCATCTAGTACTGGGTCAGACCAGCCTTTGTTTCCAGAACAGCCTGAATCGTTCGGGGGCATGGACACGTTGCTCAGTTGGTATCAAGGGACCTAACGTGTGCCAGGAAAACATTCCACACACCATTACACCACCACTGACACCAGGCAGGATGGGGCCATGGACTCATGCTGTTTGCGCCAAATCCTGACTCTGCTATCAGCATGACGTGACAGGAACCGGGATTTGCAGGACCAGGCAATGTTTTTCCGCTCTTCAATTGTCCATTGTTGGTGATCGCGTGCTCACTGGAGCCGCTTCTTGTTATTAGCTGAGAGGAGTAGAACCCTGTGTGGTCGTCTGCTGCAATAGCCCATCATGACAAGGACTGATGAGTTGTGTGTTCTGAGATGCAGTTCTGCACACCACTGTTGTACTGTGTCGTTATTTTCCTGTTTGTGGCCCGCCTGTTAGCTTGCACGATTCTTGCCATTCTCCTTCGACCTCTCATCAACGAGCTGTTTTCACCCACAGGACTGCTGCTGACTGGATGTTTTTTGTTTGTCGCACCATTCTCGGTAAACCCTAGACACTGTAATTTGTGAAAAGCCCAGGAGCTTGGCTGTTTCTGAGATATTGGAATCATACCATGCTCAAAGTCTCTTAGGTCACTCGTTTTGCCCATTCTAACGTTCAATCGAACAGCAACTGAACGCTTTACTGCCTGTTTTATATAGCAAGCCATGGCCACGTGACTCACTGTCTTGTCTGTAAGAGCCAACCATTTTCGTGAACTGGGTGGTGTACCTAATAAACTGGTCACTGAATGTATATTTGTGGAGCTCGTTAACACTGTTATAATGTGAAAGAAGTTACTCAAACAAATTCCGTTGCTAACCAAACTGGACCATTATACAATAAGAATTCATAATAGGCTTTTTTTTTTTACTAGGGACTTGTCATTTACTTAGGTCACTGCTACGCTGTCGGTTTTTCTGTCTTGCGAATTTATCTTCTCGTATTAGTCAGGTCAGTCTGCAAATATTTTCCATGTGGCATTTTGTCAAGTGAGCCGTTTTAAAACACGTCCATGTTTTTATAGCATTTGTAAGACCTGCTAGCACCGTAGAACTGGAGTTGAACCTTTTTAATTTGTAAAAACACAACGTATATGGATGTGTGCAGTTCTTGCGCAAGATGGACACTTCCCAACAAGCCCACATACTAGAGGCACCTGGAGGACATGTCATGTTATGGACTGACTGGTTTGATACACTACATGACCAAAAGTGGATTTGGCTATTTCAGCCACACCAGTTGCTGACAGGTGTATAAAATCGAGCACACACCCATGCAATCTCCATACACAAACATTGGCAGTACAATGGCCTTACTTAAGAGCTCAGTGACTTTCAAAATAGCACCCTCATAAGATGCTACCTTTCCAACAAGTCAGTTCGTCAAATTTCTGCCCTGCTAGAGCTGCCCCGGTCAACTGTAAGTGCTGTTATTGTGAAGTGGAAATGTCTAGGAGCAACAACGTCTCAGCCGCCAAGTGGTAGGCCACACAAGCTCAGAGAACGGGACCACCGAGTGCTGAAGTGCGTAGCCTGTAAAAATCACCTGTCCTTGGGTTGCAACACTCCCTACCGAGTTCCAAACTGCCTCTGGAAGTAACATCAGCACAAGAACTGTTAGTTTGGAGCTTCATGAAATGGGTTTCCATGGCTGAGCAGCTGTATACAAGCTTAAGATCAACATGCGCAATGCCAAGCGTCGGCTGGAGTGGTGTAAAGCTTGCCTCCATTGAACTCTGGAGCAGTAGAAACACGTTCTCTGGAGTGATTAATCACGCTTCACCATCTGGCAGTCCCACGGACAAATTTGGATTTGGCTGATGCCAGGAGAACGCTACTTTCCCCAATGCATAGTGCCAACTGTAAGGTTTGGTGGAGGAGGAATAAGGGTCTAGGGCTGTTTTTTATGGTTCGGGCTAGGCCCCTTAGTTCCAGTGGAAAATCTTAACGCTACAACATACAATGACATTCTAGATGATTCTGTGCCTCCAACTTTGTGGCAACAGTTTGGGGAAGGCCCTTCCCTGTCTCAGCATGACAATGCCCCTGTGCACAAAGCGAGAACCATACAGAAATGGTTTGTTGAGATCGGTGTGGCCTGCACAAAGCTCTGACTTCAACCCCATCGAACACCTTTGGGATGAATTGGAATGCAGACTGTGAGCCAGACCTAATTGCCCAACATCGGTGTCTGACCTCACTAATACTCTTGTGGCTGAATGGAAGAAAGTCCCTGCAGCAATTTTCCAACATCTAGTGGAAAGCCTTCCCAGAAGTGTGTAGGCTGTTCTAGCAGCAAAGGGGTACCAAGTCCATATTAATGATTTTGGAATGAGATGTTCGACAAGCAGGTGTCCGCATACTTTTGGTCATGTAGTGTATGTGTGTTGAAATCATTTGAATGTCTTAGTACTTGATGTCAGTTTGAAAATACATTTTTTTTTTTTTTTTTTGAATAGAGCTATCAACGTAATTTCATTTTTTTTGTATTTTACAGATAGAACATATTTTACAATTTATATGTTTTAACACTTCCCTGAATTCAGCTGTTGGATATCAATCTTCACTATGATAAAGTTTTCTTTTGTGCATTTAGAATAGCCAAATATGGAATAAAGGCATTTTTCTCGATCTCCACTCTCCTCACATTTTAATCCGAGCAGTGAAACCGTGCAAATGGAAAAGCGTCGTGATAGTCATGCAAAGACGTGTGGATGATTTAAGAGGAGTATTTGGTATGAAACACTAGAGGGAGACAGTGTTTGCCATTCAGGCAAAACCAGCATTTTTATGAATCATGTCCATGTTTAGAGGAAGTGGTTTAAAATGAAGAAAAATAGGGGTATGGAAAGGAGAGACACTTGATTTTCTTTCATATCAAAACTAACATTTACGCAGTAGTAGGCCTACTGACTACTAATTTGACTGGTGTCGTTGGGACTTGATAGACTGCAGTGAGTGTGCCTTCATAGCCTGTGTTTCATTATCGTTGGCTCCATGGCGTATTCCAGGCGAGCCTCAATCTAATTGGTCTCTGAAGCTGATACCCTCCCAGATACACCATCCATAAACACAGCATGAAGGTTGCTTATGGAATGTGACCCTGGTCTGACCCTGGCCAGTCTGAGGCACTAGGAACTGGAATATTAGACCCTGGTAAACAACAAGATCCCCTCTCCTGGTTTTGATTATTACATGTTCAACACGTTACTATGCTGTATACACCAATGCCAGAATGGCCAAAGAGAATCTTATGTTAGCGTTTCCTTTAACTGCTAATGTATCAATTACTTTGAGGGTACTTATGAATATTGAGAAAAACAGTGGTGTTTTGATCTCTGTAGGGGATTGGTTCCCTGGTCTGCAATGCATCACAGTTTTGTAAAGCCAGAAAAACCCCAATGATTTATGATTTTTGTATTTTTATGGAAATCTCAAGATTGCTTAAACATTCCCAAGTACTTCCATCCATCTGGGTCTATACTCACAGGGGAGACATCTGTTTCTCTTGGATAGCCGTGAGGCTCACAGTTCACACATGAAGATTCTACAGGAATTTACTTGTGCCCCTTAACTCTTTTACAAGAATTTTAAAAAATACAATGGGAAGATTGTTATGACTAGTGGTAGCTGTTACAAACAATGATACATTATAAAGTATTTAAAGGTCTATTTTCTATAATCTATAATTTGACATTACATGTGAATAGCTGTCAACTGAGGCTAGTTTGAGGACCGCAGGTCTATCTAAAGACTCTTAGGCCTTAGTCATTGCCAGATGCTCCCAATGGACATTAACATGTGAGAACGGATGAAGATACCTCTATCCTAATTCTTTCTGACATTTATCTATACATAGCTTCAGATGAGTCTGTGTCATTTACATAGTAACAGGACATTCCTCCTCCTCCTCCTTTCTGAGCCACCACTGGGTTCACAGTACATGGAGCAAAAGCATTTGTCTCCCCTTTGACATCATGTCACAGTTTTATCGCTCCCCAGGCTCTTGCTCCCCCATATTTGCATCCTGTGCCTTTTCTGGTCCCACAGTCATGTCTTTTTTTTTCTCCCGGATACAGGCACATTCTCAGGGGCATTTTCCTCCTCCACCCCATATTGGAGAAACTCACATCCACATGGGTCTTTGACTGTAGGCTGTTGATGTGGATACACTGTAAAATGATTTTGTTTGGCTTTGGTGAGTGCAAGTGCAAATCTCTTGCATACATGGTCATGCATCATGGACTGTTGTCAAACAAGATAACTGATGTGTGTTTTCCCTTGGCTCCATCAGTCACTCTCATTATATGAGAGATAAGACAGTCGGTTAGCTTTGGGTGTCATGGCTAAGGTTTCCCACAGCTGCTGCAGTGAACTCTTCCAGTTAATTAAGGAAGCTGTGAAATGTATCTGACTGTTTGGCGTATGCTAAATTTTTGTATAAGCCACTGAACAAGGCAGTTAACCCACTGTTCCTAGGCCGTCATTGAAAATAAGAATTTGTTTTTAACTGACTTGCCTAGTTAATTAAAGGGGAAAAAAATAAAGTATTGAATTACATAATCTGTATATGACACACAGCTACACCATTTCCATTATGAGCTTGTAAAAACATACAAACTATGTAATATAAAAACAAACAAATAGCGTCTCTTTGTTTTTCAGGGCTATAACATGTTTGAATAGGACATAGAGGACACACAATTTGCATCTTTCACAGTCAGTGGTACATATTCTCCACTCTGGTGAAATTAGTCCAAACAGACATGTTCTTGTGGGCTATTTGTGGAATGTGTTGCTCTTAGCAAGAGGTTACGAGAAGAGAGTTTGACCTGTGAGCATCGCTGTGTTTAGAACAAACACTGATTCTCACCCAGCTCCTCATTGGACAATGAACCCCGGGCCAGATTGCCCCGTTAATTTCAGCATGCTCTATTGAATGGGGCCCCTCCAGATGCTGGGGGTAAAAACTGCTGCTCTCCCTAAACGTGAGAAACAACCAGGAATCTCCTTCTCCACCCTCCCCATCTTAATCCAATACAGACATGTGGTGGATTATGCAAGTATTGGACATGCTGTGTTTTCAGTGCTGCCAAAATATGCTCGGAGAGCCTAAGTGGTGAGTTACAACCCACGGTCTACATGGTTTTAATTCTGAACCTGAGAACCTCCAAACCCCTCAGGTCATTGTGTTCAACAGGGTATAGGGGGAGGAAGGAACAGTCATGAGACCTTTTGCTGTTTACTGTTAACCATGTAATTGATACAGTATGCTCTGGTTGATATTATATAAAAATAAAGGTACAAATATTAGTGCTACATTATTTTTCTATACTATTTGTCTTATGTTTCGAATGGAAACAGCAATATTGATAGAATTTCTGTAGAATATAAGACATTTTCAAAACATCAAATCGAAAGTATGTGGACACCTGCTCGTTGAAATTTCATTCCAAAATCATGGGCATTAATATGGAGTTGTCCCCCCTTTTGCTGCTATAACAGCTTCCACTCTTCTGGGAAGGCTTTCCACTAGATGTTGGAACATTTCTGTGTGGACTTGCTTCCATTCAGCCACGAACATTAGTGAGGTCGGGCACTGATGTTGGGCGATTAGGCCTGGCTTTGCATTAGGTGTTCCAATTCATCCCAAAGATGTTTGAAGGGGTTGAGGTCAGGGCTCTGTGCAGCCCAGTCAAGTTCTTCCACACTGATCTTGACAAACCATTTCTGTATGGACCTCGCTTTGTGCACGGGGGAATTGTCATGCTGAGACAGGGAAGAGCCTTCCCCAAACTGTTGCCACCTAAGTTGGAAGCACAGAATCGTCTACAATGTCATTGTATGATGTAGCGTTAAGATTTCCCTTCACTGGAACTGAGGGGCCTAGCCCAAACCATGAAAAACAGCCCCAGGCCATTATTCCTCCTACACCAAACTTTACAGTTGGCACTATGCATTCAGGCATCTAGCTTTCTCCTGGCATCCGCTAAACCAAGATTTGTTTGTTGACGCTCCTGACGAACAGTTATCGTGCTGGCAATGCTTCCAAAGGCAGTTTGTCACACTGTGGTGAGTGTTGCAACCGAGGACAGATGATCTTTACACTTCAGCACTCGGCAGTCCCGTTCTGTGAGCTTGTGTGGCCTACCACTTCGCGGCTGAGCCATTGTTGCTTCTAGACGTTTCCACTTCACAATAACAGCACAGTTGACCGGGGCAGCTCTAGCAAGGCAGACATTTGTCGAACTAACTTGTTGGAAAGGTGTAAACCCAGTTCCTACATTTTAATATAAAAATTGATTTTATCAAACAAAACTATGCTACATTTTATCTCTGGAACCCTCAGGATGACAAATCAGAGCAAGATTACTGAATGTAAGTACTTCAGAGGTGAATGTATCAAACCAGTTGCCGTGATAAGTTTTTTTTTGTCACAAATACAATGCTTTTTGTTTTTGAAATATTTAGGACTAACTTATTCCTTGCCACCCATTCTGAAACTAACTGCGGCTCTTTGTCAAACCTCTACGGGATTGGTGTCATCACGCCCCCACCCCCACCCCCCGCGGGATGGTTGAGCTAATGTGCACCAATGTGATTAGCATGACGTTGAAAGTAACAAGAACATTTCCCAGGACATAGACATGTTTTATGGGAGAAAGCTTAAATTCTTGTTAATCTAACTGCACTGTCCAATTTACAGTTGCTATTACAGCGAAAAAATACCATGCTATTGTTTGTGGAGAGTGCACAGTTATGTACTTGATAAGGTACCAATTAGGCACATTTGGGCAGACGATACAATATTTTGAACAGTAATGCAATGGTTAATTGGATCAGTCTCGTCCATATACTAACATTTACATAGTCTCATTCACCCCTTTAGATTTGTGTGTATTAGGTAGTTGTTGGGGAATTTTTAGATTACTTGTTAGATATTACTGCACTGTCGGAACTAGAAGCACAAGCGTTTCTCTACACTCGCATTGACATCTGCTAACCATGTGTATGTGACAAATAACATTTGATTTGATCAGTCTAAAACGTTGCACATACAATGCTTCCATCTAGTGGCCAAAATCTAAATTGCGCCTAGAGTCCTAAGTCATATAATGGCCTTTCTCTTGCATTTCAAAGATGATGGAACAAAAAAACGCATGTTTTTTTCTTTATATTATCTTTGACCAGATCTAATGTGTTATAATCTCCGTCATTAATTTCACATTTCCACAAACTTCAAAGTGTTTTCTTTCAAATGGTATCAAGAATATGCATATCCTTGCTTCAGGTCCTGAGCTACAGGCAGATTTGGGTGTCATTTTAGTCGAAAATTTAAAAAAGGTGTTTGATCCTTAAAACCTCTTAAGTGTTGCAGTAATGTCAATTGTTGTAGTAGCTCACGTGTATAGTATTGAGTCATCCGCATACATAGACACACTGGTTTTACTCAAAGCCAGTGGCATGTCATTCGTAAAGACTGAAGAAAGTAAGGGTTCTAGACAGCTGCCCTGGGGAATTCCTGACTCAAACTGGATTATGTTGGAGAGGCTTCTATTAAAGAACTGTGTTCTGTTAGACAAGTAACTCTTTATCCAAATCGACTGATTTCCTTATATGAACTGTAACTCGGCAAAATCTTTGAAATTGTTTAATGTGTTGTCTCATGCGTTTATATTTTTGATCAGTTTATAAGGGACACTTCATGTTTTGTGTATAATATTTACGTTTACAGTGGGCGAGCTCCATTCCTGACAGGCTGATTAGATTCGATTTCAGCCTATTATCCAAATATTATCCATATAAGTATCCCTTACCTTGTATAACTGATGTGTATAATTGTAACAACCAGCATAGATAACAAGCTAGATAGCTAGCTAACAAGACTACCTTGCTAGCTAGCTCGCACACAAGACTAGCCAAGTTAGCATGCTTGCGATTGGCTTTGGCACACAGTCTGGGAGACAGGGCTCTTTGTCAGGCATCATTCAGGGTTTAAATGCCCCACGAGGACTTAGCTGCACCAAGAATTCTTAGCTCAAGGTAAGGGACATTTATCTTGCTAACGTTCTAACTTATAAACTGATAATGAGCTTCAAACACAAATGAAGCATGAAATGTACCATCCCTTAGTATAGCAGTCAATAAAAACATATGCACTGATCCACCGTAGGCTCTGCCTCCTCAGCCATACTGTAAATATATCAATGAGTCCACTCCTATTTATAGAGCTTATCTCGTGATCTCGACAAAACAACTTTTGTTATGTCATGATAATAAGATAAATAAGTCATGTTGATCACAATGAGGGAATATTGTTTTTTTTACTAATATTTTGTTGGATAACACATTTGGGTGAAGTTTGTTTTAGTTGATAACCATGTAGGGGGGAATTCCGACCGGAGTTAAGTGTGCCTAAATGGAACGTAATTCCATTTTCATGCACTTTTCTCTCTACACGTTTTATGACCTTGAGCTTAATCATGAGAATAGCATGCTAATCACTTGCTATTCGTTTGGGGTGGAGATCAAATAAATGAACGTGTGGCGGAGGTGTGTCTACAGATACGCCGTATTCTGACCTCAACTTAATGCCACCATCTTTACGTGTGATGAAACGATAAGGTCGAGCAACCTTTCGGTTCCAAGTGAAACATCTAGTTTATTTTTTCCTGATAGAAATAACACCATTCTCCAACACCACACTGTAATTTACAAATTGAAAAGAGCTGTTGATAAGAGCTAGGTAAATGAGTAAGCCATTTGGATAAGGGGATTGGAAATAGAAATGACAATTGTTTTAGATATTTTACTCTATGATCGCTGGTGACAAATGTGAAACCAGTCATATGGCAGCAAACTGAAACATCAACTCTGCTGCAACCAACTACAAAGCCCATTAGAATTGGATGTTCTTGTGCCGCTGAGGCAATTAAAGATATTGATTGGGGACCTTACTGAGCAATGAAATTGTTTCTCTTGAATATTTGTGTTGTGCTGTATTTGACTTGTTTTTTATATTATAGTTGATATTATTTTTGAGTTTCTTATGAAATTGTATAAGCAGGGTTCCCTTGTGAAAGAGACCCTTGTCTCAATGGTGACTCCCTGCTTTAATAAAGGTAAAAAAAAGTGTCTTTCGAGAATTAAAGGTACACCAAATTTTAAAGGGATGGCTTTAGATAAATGTATTAAATATTATTGAATGAAAACTCCACGAGAAAATCTGTTGGCCAGCAAGTGGGAGGGTTTTCAGCAGTTTAATAAAATGTATTCTGTGCGCGCAAGGGAACCATGCCTGCAAAGCCCATTTGTATTTTATTTATTTCACCTTTGTTTAACCAGGTAGGCCAATTGAGAACAAGTTTTCATTTACATACAGCTGCGACCTGGCAGTTGTAAATTAGTTACCCAACTGCATAAGGTAAAGCCTCGTTCACATTACCCATAAGCATTCTGTTACGTTGCACTCTGTTTATGTCATGCATTTCAATGGGGATGTCCACAACGGAGTGGAATGCCCCCTTCATGGACGCTACGTACTTTGACATTTTCAAAATTTTGTGTCGTCTACAGTCCTGCCAGAGTCCGTCAAAGAACAGGAAGTTACCAAACCAACAAAAAATTTGAAAAGATGTGGTTTTCGGTGATGGCTTTATGGGATAGCTAGCAACTTGTAAACAGTTACCAATTCCCAAAAGAGTACTATTTTAATAGTAATGTTAAATAATACATATTGGCTGTTAAGCCAATTATATTATGACTGTTGGCTCCCGTTTTAAGGTTATTGGGATAGTTATGTTATTTGTTTTTGATGATAATTATTAGGTGGAGGTTGCTAGCTACAATGGTATCTTCAACCGAAGCTAGTTTGACTTGCTATAGAGTTAGAGAAACAAGTTAAGGAAAAAGTAACTAAACAAAACCTGTTTTATTATCACCTGAAGCAATATATTTATCCTGGCTTGAATGAAAAGTTCATATTTTGCAATCACTTATGAGAGACAGGTTGTCCTCTATCTTGCGTTACAAACACTACACTTGTCCGTTCAGTAGCGGGGCAAGACTCAGTGAAGATGTACTGCAATGTGTACAGGACATAAATCTGACTGCGTAGGAAAGGCGTACATTTCCTAAGTCTAAATTGGGCCCATAGTGAGTAGTGGCTACATAAGCAATAGAGGATTTCTTTTTCATCATGGATATTTTGGTAGTGGACACTGAGTTTACTGTAGCAAAACCTTAGGCCAGATGATCATATAATTTAGGTCCACAAATGTGGATCTTTCTGAGAATTTCTACCTAATCTCCAGTAGGCTACTTGGATATTTAAAGATACCACCACCTCACTTGCATCTGGCTCGGCTAGTTTCTCATGCATACTAGGAGGTTTGGAATTCCATCCTCTTTGAAGTGCAACATGAACTTGTTGACTCTGGCTGGCTGAGAGGGAGGTGAGTAATGTCTACATCCTCCCTATTCCTAATGAGAGATGGCTGTAATGAGATCTACAGGACAGATATCCTCCCTGTTACCCTGACACCAGGTCACTACTCTCCCTCCATACCTCAGCCACCGCACTCAACCTGGACTCAGGGGTAGATGTCGTATAGTAAATGTAAATCCGGGACACTCCAATTAGTGTAATATGTTCCGTTTCGTATGGTATGAATTAATTTGTGGATGTTCATCATCCGTTTTGTATATGTTACTAATTACAATTTGTATGATGTTACGAATTGCAATTCGTACAATATACATTTAGCAAATTATCATATGTTACAAATGACAATTTATGGCTAACGTTAGCTAGGTGGCTAATGCTAACATGCGCTAGACTATGGGTTAAGAGTTAGGTTAAAGGGTTAGGGAAGGGTTAGTTAACATTCTATGTAGTTGCAAAAGAGCAAAATAAAAGTAAGTTGTTGAAAAGTTGCTAATTAGATAAAATTGTCATTGATGACCTTGGGGTTGCTAGACGTTGGTGTTATAAACCCATCCACCCTGACCAACCACCCAACTTTCATTTTTGCCTTAAGTAACCTTCTGTTTTATGTAACCATACCAACGTAACAAATCATACTAATTTCAGTGTCCAGGATTTACATATACTATGTTACGTCTAGTCTGTGAGACCAGGCTGCCGCACTACACGTTCAACAGTAGACCTGGATGATTAATCTCCTTACTGATCGCACAATGTTATCTCGTCTGGCAGCACCTTACCCAATCACCGCTCACCTTTGAGAGGGTTCTTGTGTATTGTTACAAATCAAATAATCATAATGCTCAATTTTCTGTAATTTCAGAGCTGTAATTTCTGTAATTTCTATTAAGCTTTTGACACCATAACACTCAAGATGCAGTCAATATGATTTACAGCAATCAATATGATTTACAGCAATCAAGATGATTGGCAATTGACGTCATCCTTCATCATGCAGTTCAATTCTGGACTGGCCTCTTTTAGGGAAATCAAATCAGCAGCACATGGTGTGTTGTGTACATTGAGGAGAACATCTCTAACTGTTATTTTATATAATGTGTAAGATTTTCACCGTCCACTCTGCACCCCCAGTAAGATTCTCTTGAACTCTGATGGAAAAGTTTTGGACTGAGCCTGTGTATGAGGTGATAATCCAAACTAAAACCATGTCATGGTATTTATAGGGGCAATCTGCAGTTCGAACAATAACAAAGTAGGCACTCCACCACTGACTTGGTAAATAGCTGAGGCATGGGGCTGGAGAAATGTAACCACTCCCAATGGATAGAAGGACTGACCATCCATGATATCAAAAGTATAGTTTTAATCATGATTTGAGGCTATACGGTGTTTGTTTACATTTACATTGTTTGCAAACATTGGAGTAAAACAAGTTTATATTTTAGGTTCTCATGGGGTACGACAGTGGAGCTAAGCTCATAAGTTATATTCTTCAAGAATCAATGGGTCTATATCATTAAGTCCAAAAATTGATGTAGTAACTGCATATTGTCCCTTTAAGCGCCCCTGTACTATGCCTCTAGACGTCAGCTTGTTTTTATGAGGGGAGCGGGACATAGAGGAGTGACGAATGCCTGGCCTGGCCCATAATGCTGGCATGTGGTCAAGTTCCTCTTTTCATAGACATGGATGACTCCCTATGGGCCGGTGAAGACAAAAAAAACACAGAACCAAGTCTTCATACATCCAGTGTTCAGGCAAACGCATCACGGGACTAACTTTCACTGAACAGCAGAAGATCTAAGGTAACTCGACTTTATGTGAACGTTATAGGGGCTTTGAGATTTTTAAATAGTTATTTTTATGTTATCTTGGAAGAAAGTTTAATTATATCAAAGGGATTAATTAAAATTGTACATTATAATTTTATTGCAGAGGAAAATTGTATGTAATCAGTATTCAAAATGATGCTCTCTATTATACTTTAAGTTATTAGCCTCATTATTAGTGCAGAGTATTTTAAAATAACCCTACAGAGAATATTTTTGTATTTTTCTCAATTTCAAGAGCTGAACTGTACTCTGTTAAGAACTAATTTCACAGGTTTAAGTTTAACATATTGCTAGAACGTTTTGTCACACAAAAGTTGATACAGTAGCACTGTGATATTACTTAAATAACATCCATTAATGGTTTTCAATATGTCAAATCAAATTTATTTATATAGCCCTTCTTACATCAGCTGATATCTCAAAGTGCTGTACAGAAACCCAGCCTAAAACCCCAAACAGCAAGCAATGCAGGTGTAGAAGCACGGTGGTTAGGAAAAACTCCCTAGAAAGGCAATAACCTAGGAAGAAACCTAGAGAGGAACCAGGCTATGAGGGGTGGCCAGTCCTCTTCTGGCTGTGCCGGGTGGAGATTATAACAGAACATGGCCAAGATGTTCAAATGTTCATAAATGACCAGCATGGTCAAATAATAATAATCACAGTTGTCGAGGGTGCAACAAGTCAGCACCTCAAGAGTAAATGTTAGTTGGCTTTTCATAGCCGATCATTGATAGTATCTCTACCGCTCCTGCTGTCTCTAGAGAGTTGACAATAGCAGGTCTGGGACAGGTAGCACGTTGTAAAAACTAATGATACATAACACACCAAAAGTATTAGATTTTCTATACCCAATGTGACTATTTATATTTGGTGATACATTTAATCTACATTACCTCCTCCAATTATATTAGTTTCAATTGACACTCAGTGTATAAAACATTAGGAACACCTGCTCTTTCCATGACACAGACTGACCAGGTGAAAGCTATGACCCCTTATTGATGTCACCTGTTAAATCCACTTCAATCAGTGTAGATGAAGGGGAGGAGAGTTTAGTTTTTTTTACATGGATTGTGTGTGTGTGTCGTTCAGAGGGTGAATGGGCAAGACAAAAGATTTAAGTGCCTTTTGAACGGGGTATGGCAGTAGGTGCCGGGCACACCGGTTTGAGTGCCTCAAGAACTGCAACGCTGCTGGGTTTTTCCACTCTCAACAGTTTCCCATTTGTATCAAGAATGGTCCACCACCCAAAGGACATCCAGCCAACTTGACACAACTTTGGGAAGCATTGGAGTCAACATGAGCCAGCATCCGTGTGGAACGCTTTCGACACCTTGTAGAGTCCATGCCCCGACGAATTGAAGCTGAGGGCAAAAGTGGGTGTAACTCAATATTACGAAGGTGTTCCTAATGTTTTGTACACTGTGTATTAGGTATGTAATAAATATTGAGGTATAAATGTAAATATATTACATACATGTACAATACTTTCAGATAGAATGAAGGTAATGAAAATCCATCCAATCCACCTTATCATTAATGTTGCTCTACTTTTATCACACCTTCAAATACAAAATGTTTTTTTTATAATAAGGAAGATCTTAAAAGATCTCCCGAAGGATCAAAATAACCTAAATAAAAAACGTTAGCTGACATGGGCTAGTTGTTCTGGACATCTGACAAGGTATAAATAGCTCTATAAGGTATGCAATGACAAACATGACAAGAGGAACTGATGATCCTCTACCTAATTTCAAAATTGGACCTTCTACCGTTCTACTAATACAACTTTCAAGAGTGAGTTTAAAGCCGGACTGAGTTCCTCACAGTTTGGGAACCATTGGCAGACTACTGCACGTAGGGGAGTTTCTCATGCAAATGGACACTGGAGAGGGGATTATGTCCAACCCCAGAACCCCAAGAGCCATCTAAAACAACCAACCACATGTTCCCTCTGTCTCCTCCTATATAACACTATCCAGATGGACTCCAGCCTGGAGCCTGCACAGAGGAGGACTATCCAATACATATTCTCAAAACAACACAGTCCAAATAGCAAGTCCCAAATGGGCTGTACAAATGTATTTCTTTTTCCGTTAGGTTCAGGACAAAATGACAATGAAAAGTGTTTGGGGATTCTTACATCTGCTGTTAGAGGGGCTAGAAAAATACAGAATAACACCCTATAATACGATTATTTTACATACGGCTGTTATCACAAAGATATTTGGCTGTCATCAGAATGTAATATATTCAGTCTTGGCTGAGAACACCTCATTCTTCAGTTGGCCCACCCTGTATGTGTCTACTAACATTGAGCAATTTCTTACCATGTTTGCCAAAACTGTCTCATTGTTTTTTAGTTACTGACGTATTGCAACTAACTAGTGCATGTATTTTAGGTTACAGATATTTGATTTTGTTAGGAGACCTTGTTTCTCTAATTTAAAATGTTGCTGATTTTATATTAATCTTACAGGCCTTAGTGGGAGTTGGCTGTAGAAGCAATCACGGACACAGAGTACCCATGGCATCAACACACTCTAACCTCTCAATGGCCACCAACTCGTCAGAAGATCTAATGAGCAATTCTTCCTCATGTGATTCCATCTCCCCCTCTCTGCATCAGAACAAGCTGATCCCCACCATCTACAGTGTTATCTTTGTCCTTGGTTTCGTGGGCAATATCTTGGTGGTGTTCGTGTTATGTCAAAAGTCCAACCGTAAAACAGTGGCCAACACTTACATTGTAAACTTGGCCCTCTCAGATCTGTTGTTCCTGATCAGCCTGCCTTTCTGGGCAATCTACTACTCCTTTGACTACAACTGGATGTTTGGTGGGCTGATGTGTAAGCTGTGTGGCTGCCTCCTCTCCCTGAACGTCTACGCCAGCATCTACTTCATCACCTGTATGAGTGTGGACCGATACAGAGCCATTGTCTATCCCCTCCAGTCTCAGTGCAGCAGGAACCTGTGTCGGGCGCGAGTGGTCAGCGGTGTGATCTGGACCATCGCCGGCCTCATGACCATCCCCACCATGGCCTTCCGAGACACCTACCACCTGAAGGAGCTGGGGGTCACGGCCTGCGTCCTCATCTACCCACCTACCCAGCCCTACTGGTTCCCAGGCCTGGCCCTGACCAAGAACATCCTGGCCTTCTTGGTGCCCTTCACAGTCATCGCCAGCTGCTACTGCCGCATCGCGAAGCACCTCCTGGGGGGACAGCCCAGCTTGGACAAGAGTTCCAGCAACCTGGACCGCGTAATGAAGATGGTGGTGGCTGTGGTGCTGGCCTTCTTCGTCTGCTGGTTCCCCTTCCATGTGCTGACCTTCCTGGATGTCCTGAGCACCCTGGGGGTGATGCACAGCTGTTGGGTGCGCCAGACCATCATTACCCTGATGCCCTTCACCCTCTGCCTGGGCTTCTCCAACAGCGCCATCAACCCCTTCCTCTACTGCTTTGTGGGGAACCACTTTCGGGAGCAGCTGTGGCGGCTGTACGAGGAGAAGGCTCCCAGGCTGTCCCAAAAGAGAGACTCCATCAGCACCAGGCTCAGCTCCTTCTCCAGGAAGCTCAGTGACCTCAAGGACACAGGGCCACTGGAGACTCTGGACCAACACAGTAGGGGCCCCTAGTGCAGAGAGGTTACATGGCAGGACTATGAGAGGCCTGTCTGTCAAATGTGTAACAGTTGACACCGGGGATCCTGAATGACCACCAGGCCTAGTCTCCAGGGGACGTTAACCCCCCCTATCTATTTCTAATTAGGGACAACCTGCAGGCTGGACAGAGGGAATATAAACATAGATTTAAATGTCAGTTTAACATCGCATGCCACCAAGCTCATGTTAGGGGGAAGGGATATTATATCACCAAATCTACAGTATATGTGCTGAGTAAACCTGTCATGTTTTCTGAGATACACAGGCCAGTGTGATAATAAGTGTGTGAAATATACAACTAGTGTATGTGCCTTTGTCCTAGTTACAATAATGTGATATGTGTATGTTGTTTTTATTGTATATAAGTAACAAAAATGTCAGTGAACACAGAGCAGGAAAAGGTCCATGCAAACATCTACTGTGAATTGTATAATTTGTCTCTTGAACCATAATTTACATTGTATTGTGTCAAATGTACAACCCTTATCAGGATACGCTATGAATTCTGTTTTCCAGTCACTCTTCATTTAATATAACAGAATAATGAAAGCCAGACAGTAATGGCAGTCTTCTTGGTGTGAAAACAAAACATATATTCAGTTAAGGTCAATGCTTAAGTTGAACATGGGAAAGCCAGGAGTCGAGTTCGCATCACATTGTAACAATTTGAACATGCATTTGCTTGTTTGTCATACAATCAAAACTTGCTGTTTTTTTTCTCCTGACATTTCTGTTCGCAACAGTAATGGAGACAGGGACATAGACTGAGTAACAAGCATTAATATAGGCCGTTTTACTGCCACTCTGTGGCTGGGTTTGATAACTGCAGGTGGAAGAGAATTCTCTCTGATAATTGTGTAGTTTTTACTTAAAATTGTAGTTTTAGTTATTAAAACTCACCCAGACCCATCATATTATCAACTAATATGGTCTGAACATTACAATGAACAGAATAGTGAAAAACAAATCAAGGTGACATACATGTAAATACTGGTACTATACTTCAATACTGTTTCCTGCAGTGTTTTCCTAATGACCAGAGAGTACAGATGTAGGATCTTAATTGGATTACTGTGTTGCATGAGAATGTATAGTGTATTGGACATATTTGAGGTTTAAGAAGGCTTATGAAGTTTGTAATTTCCACTTTGAAATTTCAGATTGATTTTCTCTTTCGAAAAATGTGTCAACCCCTAAAATCTTCTTTTCATTAATTAGAATTCACATTTCCTGTTGCAGCAAACTGGCTCAAATTAAGATCCTACATCTGTAAGCCTATGTGTGATCTTTTCTTTCCTCTTAGGATATATGATTTCCTGTAGATGCTACTGTACTGTAAATACTACCATACCGATTGTGTGTCAGTGCTATTCATTCATAGTGATGGCAGGCTTCAGTGTGATAGCTCCATGGTAAACGGACTCATGCTCTATCAGCAAGGCCACTACTGGGAGGAACCTGGGTGCTGTGAGGAGAGATGGGAGACATCTTCTCCGAGACAGTGAGAGTGAGGCCAATACCTACTGCCTATGTGTTCTGTGAGTTCTTGAACAGTATTGTTGATCCATTGTAGCTTTAGTTATTGCAATTTTGATTGACTTTAGCTATAAATTCACATTTGCATCAATGCTGTTGTGACGAAAACGCATCATTTCTCAGCAAGGCGGTGGATAACAACTTTACAGAATGAAAACAACAGATGGATGATATGACATGCCTTTTTGTATGACAAATACACACCTGCGTTTCCATCTTTCTGATTCATGCTCATACAGACGGGTTGTTCCATTTAATTTGAGTCCAATTTGCACCGAATACCATAAATATTGGACTGTAATGTACTGTACAGTACGATTACACTTAATCACTTTTCATTGAATTGCTGTTATATTTTTCAGCTATTTTCACAGAAAGATGATGTCTATACCTACAGTGTTCCAAATCAAGGAGGCGCCCTGGACAGTTGTGATGAGAATAGAGAAATAATAAACATATCAATATCCATTGGTTAACAGTAATTACCACCTGGGAACACATGAATTACAACAATATACTGTACATTCATACACATTTTCTTACATTCCAATTATAGAAAGCACATCCCTTAGGATGTATGGCCTCAAAACGCTACAGAACATACACAATTATAACATGTTAATGTGGTATTAGTGACAAAACCTCGTAGTTATTTTGGAAATAGCAAACTATTCTGACTTGACCTGAATGAACAGATAAGGCGTTTCTGTGTTTCAGACGGAGTGTAGAGTACAGACACGATTATTCGGGACGATAAGGAATCTGATAGCTGCCTTTGGAAATCCATCTGGCGATGCCCCTATACCCTGTGGAAAACCAACACACTAACACTGACCAGCAGTACCTATGAGATGATGGCTCCTCATCAAAGATACAAACTTTGACAACAATATATATATATATATATATATATATATATATAAAATGGTGAAACGATTCAATTTAAACAATTTCTGTGTTTGATTATTTTCATGGTACAACTATCAATTTAAACCACTGAATACACTCATATTATTTCATAATACAATGAAAGAAACAACATCAAAACATATGGATAAAGAATTTGCACATTTATTTATTAAAAGTCAAACCTTCAAAGTACCTTGTTTTGAATATGAACTTTCCACACCCAATATATTAACTTCTCATTATTTACACCCACTTCCTGGAGCGCTTGCAGAAAATACATGCCTCTTGGTCAAAGCCCAGAGTAGAAAATGCAATCAAGCGATATCAGTGTTTTCATACCATACAAATGTATCTTGGCAATCACACTGTCTTCGCTCTCGGAGTTACCCAACTGAGACAGTATCATCAATATGAACACCAATGGGCAGAGCATTATTTATTATATGGAGTACTATCAATTAATTTACCCAAAATATGTTATGTAGTATACCATATAGCCTATATTTTATACAATTCATTTTTGCAATACAACCCAATGAAAATGAAAGTAAAAACAACAGATTAGGTTGCACAGAATTCTATTTTTGATGAACAGGACAGTATTAAAGTGATTATCAGAATATAGGGTGTACTCCATGCTTTTGGTTCAGCCTTTTCCACAGTGTTAATGTTTCATTTCTGTATGAGAAGCATGGAAAACCAATGTCACTACACAAACCATACACAGCCCAATTATAAAAAATCCTTAACAATACAACCAAATTGTGGATATGGGTAATGTGTGAGGGTGGATAACTGGACAACCTTTCACTTTTTAAATCCCTCTTCTCCAGCTCCAAACATGTCATACTCTGAGCCAAAAGTTAATAAATAATAAATAGTTCAATATCATCCCAGACTTGAAAGTTTGTCTTTGGAAATAGGAAATAATGAGGATTCTTAGATGTTTCAAAGGACTGAGTAAACTATTGATGAACTAAGACTTGTTTAATTGGGGCTGCATTCAAAATATTTCAGCTGTTGTGAAGATGGTGTAATGTTATGCACATCTAATTTCCTCTAATTTTTGGTGGAATACTAGACGCCGAGGCATACGGCATACAGTACTTGCAATCTTTTTACAGAAGAATGACATGCTGAAACACAATGTGACTTCGTTGTAGTAAATTAATCAGACAAAATACATGTTGAGTAAATATTTAAAAAATTGATGTTTCCAGACCGTTTTATCTGTTTTAAACAGCTACTCAATGTGTGCATTTCTCTCTGAAAAATCCTCCTCCACATTCACTACGTTTGACCCGTAACTAGTACACAGTCAGGCTCTTGTAAGCTACCCACTGTGAATTTGTTCTATTCTCTTTCTGCTTTTCACCCCGTTCTGATATGTAAAGTCTATACTACCCACTTGATAACTGTAAGTGGGCCTTCTCCTACATGTATGGACATTTTTTACAAACGTATCATCGTTTCAGTACAATTCTTACACAACTAATTTGTGATGTTTTGATTTCACATTGGCGGCAGAGACTTATCTACTGCACTGTCTGCCAATTGACTTACTAGCTCAGATATAACTGATCAGGGACTGGGAAGGTTTGCCTTGTAATGGCATCAGAATAAGTAAGGTACAATGAATGTAATATCTGTGAATTACAATATGAGGTTTTCTGTAACATTTACACTATGATTTAGCACTTTGCATAGGGCACTATAGTCTGCCCTGCAAGCTCCACTCCATAAGGATTCTAGTCCAGTACATAAATAATAACACTTTTCATGGTATGGAAGGAGATGTTTTGATTAAATTGTCATCCTTCAAAGTTTTTTTAAGAGCAGAAAGGCACAAGCTCCACCCAGATAATACATTATATTTTACAATAAGCAATTTGTAAAAAAGTAAACTGTACTGTACAGGTTTTCAGCATGAATACTTTTTCCTGTTGCTCTGTGTAACTCCAGTGATCAATTCTATTGATAGGATTAACGATTAATAATCAGTAACAACACATTATTAAGTTAAGCACTTGTATCTCGCTAAAGCACTCGCTATATACAATGTCATGTGTCTAAACCCACACAATCTACTCCATTGTACCACCAGAACTTTAAATACGCAGAAAGCAGCAAAATTCCCGATGCCAGTGAGTCTCAGTCACAAAAGAAGACAGTAGCTGTCACTTCTATTTCTCAAGAGATCGCAGACAGATATGCACTGTATAAACTGAAATGACAGCAATTCACTACACTGTTATAGATACAGTATGTATAAAGATTAATTATATGGTAATGAACTTGATACGGAGTCTGTCATCTCAGATTCAGCATATCTAACAGCTTACAAAGTAGGTCAAATTACATAAGCTAGCCAAGTAACTCCAAAATGAAAGACAGTTAAGAGTTTCAACTGATCAATTCATTCTCAGAAGAAACAAAATCAGAACACAGGTGAAACAAAATACCATCATTTGTCACTTAAAGGCAGTTGTCTTTTTTTTTATATTTATCGTCATCATT
The DNA here is from genome assembly GCF_901001165.1 of Salmo trutta. Classification (NCBI taxonomy): domain Eukaryota; kingdom Metazoa; phylum Chordata; class Actinopteri; order Salmoniformes; family Salmonidae; genus Salmo; species Salmo trutta. The sequence goes on from NC_042975.1 coordinate 37,209,701, forward strand.
CTAGAAAAAACGGTACAACAAATCATTGTGTCTAAAAACAGACTGTCTTTGGTGAAGGGGAACCCACGGCAGTAGTGAAGCACGATGCCGCTGTTACCTCCTCCCTATTTCACTTTGCCTCATGAAGTGAATGTTGTTGGCACTGTCAGAGAGCTCCAGGTACTGCTCCACGGGGAGCACGAAGTAGCCGCCGTAGCCGGGAACCTGTCCAGTGGTGAGCAACTGCTGCCTCTCTCCTTCTGTCCAGAGCCTGGAGCCCTCCTCTCCTTCCTCCAGCCTCCTCTGCTCGATGACCCAGGCCTGCTCCACCGCCCTCTGCCGGGCCACCTCCAGAACATGCTCCCGCTCCTCTTCCTCTGTGGCCCCGTAGCGGATGTTGAAGCACAGAGTCCCGTGCTGCATCTGGATGTCAGCGAAGCGCCTAGTCCTCCCATCCACCACCGTCGTCATCTGGGACACGGTCACGTTGACGCCGTTCTCCAGGACGCGACCCGCTCCGTTGTGGCCAACCACTCCCAGATCCCCCTCCAGCAGGCCGGGCTTGACAAAGTAGTGAGTGTCCAGACCGTTCACCGTGAAGTGCAGGCCGGATAGGTAGAGCGCGTGGTTTAGGACTGCTGCCACACGCCGGCTGTCCTCGCTTGCAACCCCAATGATTTCGGTGGTGACAACATTATCTCTGATGGCGAACTTGACACCCTTTCCAAAGATGGAGGAGATGGCTGAGAAGCGGGGCCTCCGGCCATGCCACGTCCCCAGCTGACCAGTCACCTTACTCATAGGCAGTCGGTCCAGAGAGATGAAGTTCTTTAGGTGTTTCTGCAGCTCACACTGGATACCCAACAGAACCTGGCAGACAAACACACATGGGATGGTTATCTAATGATAATAAGGACTTTCAGGTCATCTAATATCTAAGGACCATACATGGCTGGAGATTAGGCTCTGTTAGACTAGGCCTAGTCTAAGTTTAGCTCACCTTGCTAGGGTCCCAGTCTTGTGTCTTGGTTTGAGTCTTCATCATTTCGTAGGTTTGCTCCATGCTCTCTACCTCCGGCTTGGGGTAACCAGGGACAACGTTGTGGAGCTGGAACCCAAATAGTTGCAACCAGCTGCTGATGTCTGGAGACAGAAGGTATGGAGGAGTCAATGACAGGGCATTGGATTTGAGCTTTTGTCATGCAACACAATTGAAACCATCCTGTCTAAATATCTGTCTACACTGCATGAACAATTATTCAAAAAGTGAGTATTCTGTTCTTATCATTATTTCTATGCACATTTTCCAACTCCAACCCATATAAACTTGAATGCTTATCGGATTTAATCATTTTCAGGTGATATGTATTTGTGTAATGAGGGAGGGTGTGGCAAAAGTGAATTACACCATATATCCAGATGTGCATAATTATTAGGCAGCTTCATTACCTCAGGTAAAATGGGCCAAAAAAGAGATTTAACTGAGACTGAAAAGTAAAAAATTGTACAATGCCTTTCAGACGGATGCAACACTCTTGAAATAGCTAAACTATTGATGCGTGACCACCGGACAATCAAACATTTTGTTGCGAATAGTCAACTGGGGCGCAAAAAATGCATGGAGAAGAAAAGGTGCAAATGAACTGCAAAAGACTTAAATGTCAAGCTACCAGGAACCCATTATCCTCCAGTGCCAGCATATTCCAGAACTGCAACCTATCTGGAGTGTCCAGAAGTACAAGGTGTCAAGTGCTCAGAGACATGGCCAACGTCAAGAAGGCTGAAACATGACCACCACTGAATAAGATTCACAAGTTGAAGCATCAAGATTGGGTAAAGAAATACCTGAAGACAGATTTTTCAAAGGTTTTATGGACAGATGAAATGAGAGTGACTCTTGATGGACCAGATGGATGGGCCCATGGCTGGATCAGTAATGGACACGGGGCACTACTTTGAGTCAGGCGCCAGCAAGGTGGAGGAGGGGGTACTGGTATGGCTGCTATTATTAAGGATGAGGTAGTTGGACCTTTTCGGGTTGAAGATGGACTGAAACTCAACTCCCAAATCTACTGCCAGTTTCTGGAACATTCTTTATTCAATCAGTGGTACAGGAAGAAGTCCTCAGCATTCAGGAAGGCCATGATCTTTATGCAGGACAATGCTCCATCACATGCATCCAAGTACTCCACTGCTTGGCTAGCCAGCAAGGGCCTCAAAGATGCCAGAATAATGACCTGGCCCCCTTCCTCACCTGACTTAAATCCTATTGAGAACGTGTGGGCCCTTCTCAAACGTGAGATTTACAGTGATGGAAGACAATACACCTCTTAACAGCATTTGGGAGGCTGTGGTTGCTGCTTCAGCGAAAGTTGATCGTGAACAGATCAAAAAACTGACACTCCATGGATAGAAGGCTCATGGCAGTTATTGAAAAGAAGGGTGGCTACATTGGTCACTGAGTATTTTGGCCAAAAATGTTATTTAATTGTCATTTTGTGTTACTTATTTGTTACAATTACTCAATTTTTTTTTATTTTTTATTTAGTTGCCTAATAATTGTGTACACATATATTCCCCAGAGACAGACAAAACTCACCTTTCCTTTGTTAAACATTCAGGTTTGAGGTTCAATAACATTTTGGATTGACTGAGAGCATTGTATTTCTTCAACAATAAAATGAATCCTGAGGAATACGCCTAATAATTGTGCATGCAGTGTATATCTCCTAAGGAACATATAGTGGATCTCATCAACATTAGTCTTACCTGTAGTGAACTTGGTGACATCCTGTAACTCTGCAACAGGGTAGTTGTTTTTGAAGGAGTAGAGGTTGAAAGGCTTGGGGTTGATGCTGAGCTCCGTCCACAGGTTATGGTTGGGAGTGGTCCACCTCCCAGCCACCACATCATAGTCCCTCCTCCCCAGGTGGACCAGCTTGGTCAGCGCGTCATAGAGACCGCCCTGGAACCCGATGATCAGCAGAAAGGAAGGGTTTGAGTCTTGGTAGATGTCTCCGTAAGGGGTGTAGAGCATCTCCTTGACGATGTGTCCTTGGCTGCTGAAGATGGCCAGTGGCGTGCCAGAGTTATCACAGGCTACGTAGTACTCCTCCCCGCTGCTCAGCTCCATGGCGATCAGGTGTCCCTGCAGGTCGTAGTAGAGCGAGGTGATCTCAGAGCTGGAGTGGTTGTACATGTGGGTCACCCTGGTGGGTTTGGTCAGGTCAGCATAGAAGTACTGCTGCTGCTGGCCGTCACTGGTCCTGCTGGCCACCCGCCTGCCCAGGCCATCGTAGCGGTAGTGAACACTCCTCTCTGACACTTTGTCAAACGCTTTGGCAAGCAGCCCGTTGGAGTTGTAATCAAACATGACATTGCCCCGCAGGCGAAGAAAGCCATCTTCATCCATTTTGTACTGAATTTCTCCGAGTCTTGTTATGCGGTCTCGTAAGTCGTAGCGCAGCGGCGTTAGTCTGGCACTGTTGCCATGACTCAGTAAATTAATGTTGCCGTTGAGGTCGTAACTATAGCGCCACTGTGGCCTATCATTCACCGACACAGCCTGGAGCTGACTATCAGCATCATACTCGTATGAGTAGCGTGTGATGTTGTTATCCACACCAATTCTGATGTCACAGATAGTGATGCGGCCCATGTTGTCATACTGCACTGTCATCCAGTAGGCAATAGACTTCAGGATCTCGTACTGGACCTCGATCACTTGTCCGTTGGCATTAAATATCTTCGTGTGCTTCATGATGTGTGTAGTGATCACTTGATTGAGGTCATAGTTTATGACACTGAATTTCCCAAACTGTTCAATTCTTCCTGACACGTCAACATAACGGTAAAGGTCAATGGGAAGAGGGGTTTCATTAATCATGGCCTGCATGCTGGTGACCCGGAAGTTATTATAGCTGTAGTCAAATCTGGCATTCACCAGGCCCTCCACACTAAACCTGTAGATCTGTCTCCCAACCAGAGGACCTGTGGGGAGAATAATCCATTTAATTATCCTTTAAAAAACAATGAAACGTCATATCTGAGTAATTATAAAATACATGTTCATGACTCTAGCAGCTCTTCAAAGTTTGAAGCCATACATATCTTCAATAGCAGAGCAGAGATGCCTGAAGACTACCAATACTAATCCAGGTTATCAAACTGCTTTGTTCACACCCATATGGGTTGCACATAGTATTTGTATGACTGCTTAGACTGAACTAACTAAAGCAGAATGAAAGACATTTTAATTACTTCTGTCCTTAGGAGATGAATATTACATGGTGATAGTATTATGTGACTGCAAATTAAGTTGGAGGCTGTTGACCTGTCATGCTTGAAATTGCAGATTGAATGACAAAGCAATTGAATGGCAGTTAATTAATGTGGGCTTATTCATTCTCCCAGTCAGCTCTGTAAAGGCCTCTAACAACATGCTCAATACCTTCATTTGGATCTCAAAGCTGCTCAGGAACTCACAGGGCAACAAAAAAAAGGCCTACAGTCTGATACTTAGTGTAGGTGTGCACAAGGTTAATTAATTGTTATCTACACTACTGAAGTGATAAAGTGTGTAATGTATATAACATCAAAGTAGGTGAAATATAAGCAATTCGTTTTAATGAAGGTATACAGTACATACAACTATATTACCAAAAGTATGTGGACACCTGCTCGTCAAACATCTCATTCCAAAATAATGGGCATTAATATGGAGTTGGTCCCCTCTTTGCTGCGAGAACAGCCTCCACTCTTCTGGGAAGGCTTTCTACTAGATGTTGGAACATTGCTGTAGGGACTTGCTTCCATTCAGCCACAAGAGCATTAGTGAGGTCGGGCACTGACATTGGGCGATTAGGCCTGGCTCGCAGTCAGTGTTCCAATTCATCCCAAAGGTGTTCAATGGGGTTGAGGTCAGAGCTCTGTGCAGGCCAGTCAAGTTTTCCACACTGATCTCGACGAACCATTTCTGTATGGACCTCGCTTTGTGCACAGGGGCATTGTCATGCTGAAACAGGAAAGGGCCTTCCCCAAACTGTTGCCCCGAAGTTGGAAGCACAGAATCGTCTAGAATGTCATTGTATGCAGTAGTGTTAAGATTTTCCTTCACTGGAACTATGGGGCCAAGCCCGAACCATGAAAAATAGCCCCAGACCATTGTTCCTCCTCCACCAAACTTTACAGTTGGCACTATGCATTGGACAGGTAGCGTTCTCCTGGCATCCGCCAAACCTAGATTTGTCCGTCTTACTGCCAGATGGTGAAGGGTGATTCAAAGCGTTTTCACTGCTCCGGAGTCCAATGGCGGCGAGCTTTACACCACTCCAGCTGACACTTGTCATTGCGCATGGTGATCTTAGGCTTGTGTCCGGCTGCTCGGCCATTGAAACCCATTTCATGAAGCTCCAGATGAACAGTTCTTGTGCTGACTGACGTTGCTTCCAGAGGCAGTTTGGAACTCGGTAGTGAGTGTTGCAAACGAGGACAGACGATTTTTACGCACTACGCGCTTTAGCACTCGGCGATCACGTTCTGTGAGCTTGTGTGGCCTACCACTTCGCGGCTGAGCCATTGTTGCTCCTAGACGTTTCCACTTCACAATAACATCGCTTACAGCTGACTGGGGCAGCTCTAGCAGGGCACAAATTTGATGAACTGACTTGTTGGAAATGTGGCATCCTATGAAGGTGCCACGTTGAAAGTAACTGAGCTCTTCAGTACGGGCCATTCTACTGCCAATGTCCGACTATCGAGATTGCATGGCTGTGTGCTCGATTTTATACACCAGTCAGCAACGGGTGTGGCTGAAATAGCTGAATCCACTAATTTGAAGGGGTGTCCACCTACTTTTGGCAATGTAGTGTACACCATATCAAAACCAGCATGTAAAAGTCCATAATTGAGCACGCCAAATCAACCAGCCAGGCTATATATTCTCAAGGATTCTCATTCATGCTCTCGTCTACCATCATCCCTCTCTCTCTGCTGTCCCTGATTGCTTATTTCAGCTTCAAATCAGACTTATTGTGGCCAGCCAGTGGAGGACCTGGGATGCTATTAAGAACATGTTCACGTCAATTCGTTAGAAGGAAATCGAGGTGGATTTGTGCAGGGGGCCGAGCATGGAGACTGGGAGAGACTGGCAGAGTCTGGTGACCCCCAACAGCGAGACATGTACGTCTAAAAAAAGGACAGAATAGAAGTCTGTGAAGCTGAGGAAATTGCTCATCAGTGCACAGCAGCACTCCCAATCTCCATCTCTTCAGAATGGGTTCTGATTTGGTGCCCTATATAATCAGTGTGCCATTCCACATTGGCTTTATAGGGATTTCAAATCCCTACTGAGTTCTGGAGACATTCATGGATTTTGCTCCCAAAAATAGATTTAAACTTAGCAGGCTGAATAGGATATATCATTCTCATGGGTTAATTATTGGGGCCATATGCCAGAGGATATATTTCAAGAGGTGCTAATAGTGTATTTCATGGTGGTATACTCAATCTCTCAAAGCAGACTTATATGTCAAACTGTAAGTCTAGTCTGACATAAAGCATTATCAGAATTGCTTATAGTGATTAGAGCTCACAATGAAGGATCATCTTCAGCTATGCCTAAAGGCCTCCTCATCTCATATAGCTTATATGGCTTATTGTCTTAAACTCCTGCAGAGGCACAACCATTTGTGGTTTTATTTCTTACATTAACCTGTCATAATACATTACATTATTAAAATCAATAAGCTCCTTTATGGCATCCCAATCATTTAGAATCCATCTTATCATCTTCTTTTTGTTATGTGAGGATCATACTTTATTACTGAGGTTTAACCGACTTGTCTTCGTTTGTATAGTCATTACATGCTATTCCCCTTCTACTTAGCCAGAAGGTTGGTCTGTATTGCGGTACCTGTCTGTCTGTAGCGGATGGTGCACATGAAGCCCTGGTTCATGAGGTGGATGGTCTTCACCCCCCCGGAGGTCTCCTCGTAGGTGTAGGTGACCAGGGTGGTGTCGTACAGGATCTCTGCCAGGCGGGACTGGCGGGTGTAGCGGTAGAGGATACGGCGGCCCGTGCCCAGGTACAGAGTCTGGAGCAGACGGCCATCATGGCTGTAGTCCTGGATCACAGAGGCTCCGCTGCTGTCTGGAGGGCTGTAGGTGTTCCTGTAGTAGCCCACTGACAGCATAGACTGCAGGCTGTGACGCACCATACTGGGCATGGTCACAGACATCAGGTAGTCTGTGTGGTCATACTCAAAGGTGTACCGCCGCTGGCTGTGCAACAGCAGCATGACCGACTGCAGAACACACAAACAGAAGTAGATTAATGCTCTGAGCTACAGACTGCCACTTCATTCATATCCATACAGAGAACAAACTAAAACAATTTGTTCCCGGATAAATCACGTCTAGCAAATAACTGAATACCTTCTCCAGGAAAGTGTAGCTCCATATCTTCCCATTGGTCCATGTCCTGGAGACCACCCTCCCATTCTCATACTCCAGTTTCTCTGACCAGTTGCCCCTCTGGATGCTGGTCACCAGGCCCGCTGGAGAGTAGGTCACATTCACCTCATTGTACTTGCTGCTGGGGGACCAGACGATGGGACGACCCATCTGGTCATAGAGGATCCGCAGGGTGAACTTGCGGTGGTCGTCATAGATCTTGCCTACTCGTGTGGCTTGGTTAAAGTCTATGGACAGCACGTTTCTGTTGTGAGCCTGGGGATGGTGAGAGACAAGAATGATAGGTGAGTGAGTGGTACAGTCGTTCCTCCGAGTAACAAAACTAGATCTGTTGACTGGAAAACGGTTCTATCCCCAGAGATAAGAGTGATACAATCTATGTTATGTTTAAAAAACAGATCTGTGAGGCTGATTCGACACCGAGCTTTTAAAGACTTTAGTGTGATGGTAAATGAGTGTTTTCACCATCACTAGAAATAGCGATTAAGACAGGCAGTAATGGAGCTGAATGTTCCCTCTCTGCCTCAGCTCAACTAGAAATGGGCCCTAAATGCTTTTATTTCATTTCATCCTAATTGGTAGGAGGAATAAGTCAAACATTCTGCACAGTCTTTCCCTCGTTATCCTCCTTTCTCTGACAGTCATCATCGTATCTCCCTCTGTGCATGTTCTATGAAGTCTGGGATACAATTGATTTCCCAATTTCACTGTCTGAATCTAAAAATATTCCACCAAAAAGTTCTAGGGATCCATAATATTTGAGCAAGTCATGTCAATACAGTTGAAGTCGGAAGTTTACATACACCTTAGCCAAATACATTTAAACTCAGTTTTTCACAATTCCTGACATTTAATCTTAGTAAAAAATCCCTGTATTAGGTCAGTTAGGATTACCACTTTATTTTAAGAATGTGAAATGTCATAATAATAGTAGAGAGAATGATTTATTTCAGCTTTTATTACTTTCATCACATTCCCAGTGGGTCAGAAGTTTACATACACTTAATTAGTATTTGGTAACATTGCCTTTAAATTGTTTAACTTGGGTCAAACGTTTTGGGTAGCCTCCCACAAGCTTCCCACAATAAGTTGGGTGAATTTTGACCCATTCCTCCTGACATGGCTGTTGTAACTGAATCAGGTTTGTAGGCCTCTTTGCCCGCACACACTTTTTCAGTTCTGCCCACAAATTTTCTACAGGATTGAGGTCAGGGCTTTGTGATGGCCGCTCCCATACCTTGATTTTGTTGTACTTAAGCCATTTTGCCACAACTCTTGAAGTATGCTTGGAGTCATTGTCCATTTGGATGACCCATTTGCGACCAAGCTTTAACTTCCTGACTGATGTCTTGAGATGTTGCTTCAATATATCCACATAATTTTCCTCCCTCATGATACCATCTATTTTGTGAAGTGCACCAGTCCCTCCTGCAGCAAAGCACTCCCACAACATGATGCTTCCACCCCAGTGCTTCATGGTTGGGATTGTGTTCTTCGGCTTGCAAGTCTCCTTCTATTTCTTCCAAACATAACGATGGTCATTATGGTCAAACAGTTCTATTTTTGTTTCATCAGACCAGATGACATTTCTCCAAAAAGTACCATCTTTGTCCCCATGTGCAGTTGCAATCCGTAGTCTGGCTTTTTTATGGCGGTTTTGGAGCAGTGGCTTCTTCTTTCCTGAGCAGGTTATGTCGATATAGGACTCGTTTTACTGTGGATATAGATACTTTTGTATAGGTTTCCTCCAGCATCTTCACAAGGTCCTTTGCTGTTGTTCTGGGATTGATTTGCACTTTTAGCACCAAAATACATGAATCTCTAGGAGACAGAACGAGACTCCTTCCTGAGCGGTATGACGGCTGTGCATTGTGTTCACACTTGCGTACTATTGTTTTTTATAGATGAACGTTGTACCTTCAGGCGTTTGGAAATTGCTTCCAAGGATGAACCAGACTTGTGAAGGTCTATTTTTTTCTGAGGTCTTGGCTGATTTCTTTTGATTTTCCCATGATGTCAAGCAAAGAGGCACTGAGTTTGAAGGTAGGCCTTGAAATACATCCACAGTTACACCTCCAATTGACTCAAATTATGTCAATTAGCCTATCAGAAGCTTCTAAAGCTATGACATAATTTTCTGGAATTGTCCAAGCTGTTTAAAGGCAAAGTCAACTTAGTGTATGTAATTTCTGACCCACTGGAATTGTGATACAGTGAATTATAAGTGAATTAATCTGTCTGTAAACAATTGTTGGAAAATGTACTTGTGTCATGCACAAAGTAAATGTCCTAAGCGACTAGCCAAAACTATAATTTGTTCACAAGAAATGTGTGGAGTGGTTGAAAAACAAGTTTTAATGACTCCAACCTAACTGTATGTAAACTTCCGACTTCAACTGTACGTACAGTGCCTTCAGAAAGTTTTCACACCCCTTGACTTTTTCCAAATTTTGTTGCGTTACAGCCTGAATTTAAAATGGATTAAATGTAGTTTTTCATCACCGGCTTACACACAGTACCCCATAACGTGAAAGTGGAATTAAGTTTATTTATTTTTTACTAATTCATTACAAATGAAAAGCTGTCTTGAGGCAAGCCTAAATAAATTCAGGAGGAATAAGTAGCATGGACTCACTCTGTGTGCAATAATAGGGTTTAACATGATTTTTGAATGACTACCCTCCTCTCTGTATGCCACACATACAATTATCTGTAAGGTCCCTTAGTCAAGCAGTGCATTTCAAAAACAGATTCAACCACAAAGACTAGGAAGGTTTTCCAATGCCTCGCAAAGAAGGGCACCTTTTGGTAGATGGGTAAAATAAAATAAATCAGACATTGAATAAATCCTTTTCAGTATGGTGAAGTAATTAATTATACTTTGGATGGTGTATCAATACACCCAGTCACTACAACGATATAGGCGTCCTTCCTAACTCAGTTGCCGAAGAGGAAGGAAAACGTTCAGGGATTTCACTATTTCACTGAGGATGGATCATCAACATTGTAGTTACTCCACAATACTAACCTAAATGACAGTGAAAAGAAGGAAGTCTGTACAGAAAAAATATTCCATCTTGTTTGCAATAAGGCACTAAAGTAAAACTGCAAAAAACATGGCAAATAAATGTACTTTATGTCCTGAATACGAAGCATTCTGCTTGGGACAAATACAACACAACACATCACTGAGTACCACTTTTCATATTTTCAAGTATGGTGGTGGCTGCATCATGTTATGGGTATGCTTGTCATCAGCAAGGACTAGGGAGTTTTTTAGGATAAAAATAAATGGAATGGAGCTAAGCACAGGAAAAATCCTAGAGGAAAGCCTGGTTCAGTCTGCTTTCCAACATACACTGAGGACAAATTCACCTTTCAACCTAAAACACAAGGCCAAATATACACTGGAGATGCTTACCAAGTTGACATTGAATGTTCCTGAGTTGCCTAGTTACAGTTTTGACTTAAATTGTCTTGAAAATCTATGTCAAGACTTGAATGGCTGTCTAGCAATGACCAACAACCAACTTGACAGAGCTTGAAGAATTTTAAAAAGAATAATGTGCAAATATTTACAAAAATGTGTTTCACTTTGTCATTATGGGGTATTGTGTGTAGATGGGTGAGAAAAAAAGGGGTATGAATACTTTTTGAAGGCACTGTATATCTTCCATTTACCATGACCTATAGTGTTATGGAATAGTCATCAAAGTCCCATAGGGAGACAATCGGTCTGTTGTACTGTAAGTAACACCTTCAACACACTGTTGTGTTGTACCACATGTAGACATTCCTCCCACACAAAACATATGGTGAGGGGTATTGTGCTCACACAGTCTGTTCTGTCTCTTCCTTACCCTGAGCCTGCGTTCGTAGGCTGTGTAGTTCCCTTTAGCCTGGTCTCTTCTCTGCCTCCACTCGATGACGCTGTGAGCATTCTCGCCCGGAAGGGTGATGTTACACTTGCCCACCGTGGGGTTGACCACGCCCGCCGAGATGTGGGGTTCCGTGTTCAGGGTCACCTCCATGCCGCTGGCGAACGTCACCCACAGAGAGCCGTCCGAACTCACACGGTATGTGTTTTGAGCATGCTCTGTGTGGGGACATGGGACAGAGTAACAGAGAGTGAGTGGGAGAGAGAGGGAGAGGTTAACTCATGCAGTACTACAACAGGAACAGCCAACTCATACTACCACAGAAGACTGGTTCCACTGTAGCCTACATACCGTAAATGGCAGCAGTCAGGGGGAAAAGTATTATAATTATACTGACTGTTGAATATGCATATGGCTTTCAGTAATACAACTGTGTTATCTCTTCAATAAAAGACATGAATAATATTATTCACCACTTTTATTGAAGAGATAACAGAATGGTATATTATTGCACGTGCCATGTGACATTTCATTGGTATCTCCTTGAGTCACTATATTTCTACAAACCACTTGTGTGTCTGTGAGAACAGAGGTGTGACCGTGTGATAGGAGATTGTGAGACATGGATTAAACTCTGCTCTCAGCAGCTCTCTCACTTCTCTCTTTGCTGTTTGTAGGAAAGTCAGTGTTAACTTCCTCACCAACTCTTCACACCTTTGTCAGACCTGTCATCTCATTTTTATTTTAATGCTCTATTAAATAGCTGTTGGGCCGTCATTAAAACTGTTAACCTTGTAAAGACATGCATGTGAACAATGCGTTAAGGAGACTGAAATAACTTAGAAATAGAAAGGAATGCATTTGCTTCATCATTGCTGGTGACATGCCTGACTTCACATGGCCTCTCCCCAGTGACAGTGCGGTATGATAATGAAAAAGAAACAGAGATGAGAAACTGATGCGAAACCTTACTACTACCTTGGCGTAATGTATAGATAGTGCTGGCAGCAGAGAAGTTTGTGGCTGTGATGAATTTCTCCCGATTTGAAGTGTCTGCTTCCACCCGCACTGATTTCTCCATATTGCCGTAGAAACTGCTGACCTCTCCCGTTGGCAAGGTGACATTGATGAGATGACCATCAGAATTATACCTGGTCAAGGACACACCCAGTCATATAACATCCTAACAAGGTCTGAAATGTGGGTCTTAAAATATTGTGACAACCTTGTATAGTAAAATGGAATAATTTACTGTGGATTCCAGAATATTCTAATTTTGGAAGGAGCTGAGTGCCTTCCTGTAGTTCCATAGTTTCACCACTGGGTGACAGTATGACAATGCTGCTGGAACAAAGGAGCCAATGAGGTTTGACCTCCAACGGCAGTCACTGCAGGACACTGAGGACAGTGTTAGAATGGAGTTTGAGTGGATTTCGGCTTTTTCACAGGGACACAATAAAGGGAAGTTTGTATTGCCGATCAAACTAAATTAAAGGGAGGAAAATAAAGAGGCAGTGAAAAGGATTCTTTGCCCCTGACATCCGAACAGATTTTAAACCCAATGCGCCCCTGAACAAATCCCTCAAAATGCCTACGCAAACATTTTACATAATCACACTATTCCCACTTCTCTTTCAGGCTTTGATTCACCAACAAAAAGAAGACAATTTCCGCAGGACAGCCTGTGGAATTGCCCCAATTAGAGAAAAACATAATTTAGGAAATAATCTTCTATTAGAAAATCCATTTATATTTCCTTTTTTTCTGACAATCTTATTTAAATACCTTTGACATTTCACACATTCCAAACTATCTCTGAAAAACTGCAATACTGCAGCAAAATGTTACTGTATAATGGGAGTGTAGGTGGTGAAGCTCTTACAGCTTCACATAGAGGCAGACAGGAACAAGACTTTGGCTGTGATATGCAGGATGCTAATAGAGTATATTCTTAAGTATAATTGTCATTGACGTCAATAGACAGACGGGAAGAAGTGCTGCGGAATACTCACTGATAGACCGTTGTCCAGGCAATCTCATTGCTCATGGTTGCCAGGAGACCTGAGTTGCCATGGTAGCTGATCTGCGCTAGGTCATGCGCCAGGGCGGAGACTTTCTTGAGGACGCCCCCGTTGCTGATAGTGAGCCAATAGACCTGACCCCCGGGCACCAGCAGCCAGAGGGGCACGCCATTGGCATCACGGCGCACGTGGACTGCGGTGTCGTCGCTGGAGACCACGGCGCTCACATCGCCCTCTCCTGAGTAGGTGAAGTTATAGACGTAGTCTCCGGTGACCAGGCTGCGGGTGTGGAGGTGGGTGCCGTTCACGCTGAACAGATAGAGCTCCTGGTCCACCACAGAGGTGATCTCATACATGCTGTTCTGGTTGAGCTGGGGCCTGTTGGGGGACAGGGCCCTGATACGGATGTTCCCCAGGTCAGAGATGTACAGAGTCCCGTTAGGGGACACAGCCAGGGAGGAGGGAGCCTTCAGCTTGGCATCACGGGCATATCCACCATCGCCTGTGGAAAAAGGACAATGCAGAGATTGAACACTCAACCAGCAAAGGTAGAATACATTGAAAAACTATTTATGTATTTATACTTTATTGAATAATAATGTGGTGTTTGACAAGTTGCGATGTCAAATAAAATGTATATGAATAATACAACATCATAGACAAACTGAGGAGTGTTGAGCAAAAGCAAAATAAAGTTGCAGTTCATCCCAGCCCTCTACTGAGCTACTTCACACATTAAAGTATGTTTGTTTTGTCAAGCTAGACTGATGCCACCATAAACATCATGTGGGCGGGTTACAATAGTTCCAAATCATTGCATGTCCATCCAGAGAGCCTCTCCACAGGTCTCTGATAGACCACTGAAGTTAGTCTGAGGCATAATGGCGTTCACAACAGGGAACCCACCGGAGAAGCAGTCACAGTTGGGGTCGATCTTGCAGTCACACTCGGTGGGCGCCCCGGCCACCACAGAGATCTCCCCGTTGGTGGTGACCTGCTGGATGCGGTTGATCTTCCTCTCGTCCGTCTCAGCGATGTAGAGTGTGCCCTGGTGGGAAACTGCGATGGCTTTGGCTGCCTCCAGGGTGGAGTGGACGGCTGCCTTGCTGACCAGGTAGTGGTCGATCCCAGGGACCTGGCAGTGGATGGGCCGGCCCGCTACGATCCTCACCTGGCTGCTCTCTGACATCTGGATCACTATGTTGTTGTCCAGGATGTACAGGGAGTTGTCCATGGGGTTGACAGCCAGGTAGGTGGGCCATTCTAGACGAACCTAGAGCAGGGAAACAGTTTAACAAGTGTACATTGATGGGTGCCACAAAGTTTCTCCTGAAACATTTCCTTTACAGTTTTTCCACTGTCTTTGATGATCTAAATTGCATTATATTGTAATGAATATTATGCAATGTTATGTAAAATAAGTAGTAAGAATAGCACAGACAGGACCTTCAGAAAGTATTCACACCCCTTGACTTTTTCCACATTTTGTTGTGTTACAAAGTGTTATTAAAATTGATTTCTCCGTTTTTTTTTTACGATCTACACAAAATAATCTGTAATGTCGAAGTGGGAGAAAAATTCTAACATTTGTAAAATATTTATACAAAAATACTGATTAGATAAGTATTCAACCCCCTGATTCAATACATGTTAGAATCACCTTTGGCAGCGATTACAGCTGTGAGTTTTTCTGGGTAAGTCTCTAAGAGATTTCCACACCTGAATTGTGCAACATTTTCCCATTATTCTTTTCAAAATTCTTCAAACTGTCAAATTGGTTGTTGGTTATTGCTATACAACCATTTTCAGGTCTTGCCATAGCTTTATAAGCAGATTTAAGTCAAAACTGTAACTCGGCCATTCAGAAACATTCACTGTCTTCTTGGTAACTCCAGTGTAGAATTGGCCTTGTGTTTTAGGTTATTGTCCTGCTGAAAGGTGAATTCATCTCCCAGTGTCTGGTGTAAAGCAGACTGAATCTGTGGTTGAAATTCCCTGCTCGACTAAGGGACCTTACAGATAATTGTATGTGTGGGGTACAGAGATGAGGTAGTCATTAAAAAATCATGTTAAACACTATTATTGCAGACAGTGAGCATGTGACTTGTTAAGCACATTTTTATTCCTGAACTTATTTAGGCTTGCCATAACAAAGGGGTTGAATACTTATAGACTCAAGACATTTCAGCTTTTCATCTTTTATAATTTTTTAAAAACATTTCAAAAAGCATAATTCCACTTTGACATTATTGGGTATTGTGTGTAGGCCAGTGACAAAAAAATCTCTATTTAATCCAGTGAATTATTTCTGAAGGCACTGTATGCTGTGTAGACTTCTTAGGCAAAGTCTGTGAGCGTCATACATTCAGCAATGTCAAGTAGGCCATTTCAAATAGAGGACATATTGTGAAAGCCGTATAATAGCATGCGACTATTGTACAATTGTACAAGTGGTAACTAAGGTCATTTTTTATACGTGTGCTCACACTGTATTCCCCTGAGACTCAGCTAAGGACACACATTTGAAATAAAAAGCTCCATGGTACAGCTCACTAAGCGTGAGTGGGATACTTAAGGGTGCTGGACAGTCCTAATAAAGAAATGTGCCCATATAATCACCCCTGTGTTTAATCGGATCATGAAAAACCATTCTTCCACCACAAATAATGGGTGGTAAGTGTTCCTGCACAATAGGGGTGAATGATTCAGATTGGTGGAGGATAAAATTAGTTGCCATCTCACCTTCAAGCACTCTGAGATGATCTGATGAAAGGGACTGTATAAATGCAAGTCAATTGTGCGTGAATGAACGGAATCTGTTCAGGAATAATTTGACACTTCTCTACACTGGTAACAAAATATACTGACAGCATAGTGTCCACGCATTCAGATTGGAGGTGAGTTTTCCCACTGCAGCCATCGTTTCAAAGCACATCTGTGTTGTGAGAGAAGCCTGGCAGCTCCCCCCCAAAAACAACGCTAATTGACATCATGCATTTTTCTCTCCTGCGTTTGAAAAAACAAAATCAATGCAACCTGCTCCACCTAAAAGATGTGATATTCTTGCATTTTGTTTGCCTGAAAATCTGGAATAGTGTGATAGGCTCTGTCACATATAATACACTATCACTGAACTTTTCCATTATTTCAATTCACTTTGTACCCACACAATGCTAATCTGTTTGCAGTGACTCAATACAACTCTCTCCTAACCCTTATAAATAAAGTGCTTTATTATTCACTTGCAGGGGTCTCATTTGCTAGGGGAGGGGAACCAGAGAGTTATGCCTTACTGCACTGTAAACGCCTGGAGTGGTGGATTGAATGGAGTATTGGACTCCCTTTGTTTCTTAGATCGCTCCATCCTTCTATTGTTTTCAGAATGGCTTGGGGGAGAAACACATTGCTCTTGAGATGAGACAGTGTTTATCTTCCAGTGTGATTCAACAACTAAATAACTCTCATTTGCCTCCTGCACAGAAATCAGCTTTGGTCCAATCTGGGGTCACAGTTGAAAGTATTTGTTGGGCTGTGCATGCTGAGAGGCCTTAGGCCTTGCACACATCAACAAATATGCATGGAGAACTCTGGAGAAAAAGGAATACCATTGCCAAACCTATGTATTAACCACCCCCACACATCATATTAAAAATGGCCAACTCACTGCGATACTGGCCATTACTGTGATTCGAGGCTGTGGTCTGATAGTTTGGACATCTGATTGTAAAACATCGAGCTTTGCATGTGAGATACCCGAGGAGGAGGGAGAGCGCCAACTTGCAAATTAGCATCTTGAGGACGAAGTTGCTTGAAATCACTCCACTGCATAATACATCCGCGTAAAAGGGCTCATTCAGAAAACCAACAAAAGGAATTGTCAGAAAATGAAAGCCAGGAGCGCAAATCCTGAAACATGGACAGGAAAATGAATAGCTGTATGCAAGATATCATCTGAATTTCAAGCATTTAATTTAATGCTTCATCATGTTGCTTCTCAAATGTCAAATGTCTATGGGAATAATAGGGAGTGTCAATGGCCGGATTATTGTGATGCAAAATAGGCTTTCTTTCTCACAAGCATACAGTATCCTCCTATATACAGGTTTAATTGAGACGGTACAGTACGCAATGTCCCTGTTGCCTCTCTCTACAGCATCACAATCTCAGCCTCAGATCATGCGAATGCTCTGGAGGAAACCCACACCCATTACGATCTAATATAGTTTTGTCGCTTTTCATGAGCACTTTGATGGGTTCATCAGCACGTGATCCAGCCCAGTGATGCGCATGGATAATCATTCTACAGGAGTAGCATTCTACAGGAGTAAATCTGGGCATAAGAGGAGAATTGCGCGCTTCTTATGTGATAAGCCCTTATGGGGGCACAGCAGTTAATTTCCCTGTTCCCTATTCAGAGCTGTGCAACCCACTCAGATGTGGGTCAATGTTGCTGTGAAGAAGAGAGAGAGATAAAAGGGTAGCGAGAAAGGCAGAGAGAGAGAGTGGTACACTCAGGGGAAAAAAGGTGCTATGTAGAACCTAAAAGGGTTCTTTGGCTGTCCCCATAGGAGAACCCTTTGAATACCTTGTTTTTGTTCTAAGTAGAACCCTTTTGGTTCCAGGTAGAACCATTTTCAGTTTCATGTAGAACCCTTTCTACAGAGGGTTCTACATGAAACCCAAAGGGGATTTACCTGGAAACAAAAATGGTTCTCCTATGGGGACAGCTGAAGAACCCTTTTGGAACCCTTTTTTAGAGGGAGAGGGGTAGAGAGATAAAGAGAGAGAGAGTGTGACTGTAGGGCATATATCTGCAGCCCTCTCTGAAGGTTAGCCAGCCTCAGCATTTTTACAACTTTTGGTGAGAACTTAATAAGGTGGTTTCCTATGGCAAGGTCCGGGGGGCTGAGAATAATTGCTCTCTGAGTCAGGGTGCATCCCGTGCTGGTCTGGGCCTCAGCTGCCCGTGAGAGCAGAGACAGAAGCAAGAATATAATTCACCATTGAGAGGGAGCATTCAGGGGCTGAGGCCAGTTAATCATGGCAGGAACGTCTCAAAGGAAATGTCCTCTATCAGGCCTCTCCATTTTTATAGGTCAGATAGATATATAAGATCTGTCGATTTTTTCTTTCTTTTTTTATAAACCTCTTGGACATTAAAGTCTAATTGCTGATCACTAATATCAGTTTTAATGCTTTGATGACTGATTGATGACTTAACTCTGTTACTTATAGATGACTGCATATAGGTTAAAATGGAATTGTTGCATGATTAGATCCTTGGAACTAAAAGAGGATATACATATTAGATAAGGGGTAAAGAATAGCTTTTGAAATACCATTCTGTCTGTTTAGTCTACCAGTACTGCTCTAAGTAAACGTTGGGCTTGGAAAACCTGACATTCCTAGCTCTGTGTGTGTGTGTGTGTGTGTGTGTGTGTGTGTGTGTGTGTGTGTGTGTGTGTGTGTGTATTAGCCGTCTCACCTGTGAAATATCCATGCGGGCGTCACAGCTTAGCGGTTGAGTGGACATCAAGCCGTTGGAACCAATGACAGTTGATATCATTCCTTTCCCATTGATCTTGCGAATCATGGTTCCATCAACAAAGTAGACTAATCCTTGCTTGTCCACTGCAATCCCTGTCGGAGGGGAAGGAGAGACAATTCTTTACTGCACAGCTCAGTATCAAAGAAACAGCAGTAAAACGTTGTTTGAATGTTCAGTTAGATGTCTAAACAAGGTAGTCATACAGTAGATGTG
Source organism: Salmo trutta (assembly GCF_901001165.1). NCBI lineage: Eukaryota > Metazoa > Chordata > Actinopteri > Salmoniformes > Salmonidae > Salmo > Salmo trutta. Next base: position 37,228,813 of record NC_042975.1, read on the forward strand.
ATTATAATGACAATATTAGAAGTTTGATATTACATTCACGGTCAAGAGACCAGTCATGTGACACAGGCTGTTTATAACAACCATACAGGTATATTATTACTGAACTCCCTTTAAAGGATGAAATACTGTATGTCATCTTAACACTCTCAGTCATTCCTTATTGGACAATACACATATAGTGTAGCCTACATTACACCAGGGTTTCCCAAACCTTTTGCCCTGGCACTACACAGCTGATTTAAACAATCAAACCTTTTGCCCTGGCACTACACAGCTGATTTAAATAATCAAACCTTTTGCCCTGGCACTACACAGCTGATTTAAATAATCAAACCTTTTGCCCTGGCACTACACAGCTGATTTAAACAATCAAACATTTTGCCCTGGCTCTACACAGCTGATTTAAATAATCAAACCTTTTGCCCTGGCACTACACAGCTGATTTAAACAATCAAACATTTTGCCCTGGCACTACACAGCTGATTTAAATAATCAAACCTTTTGCCCTGGCACTACACAGCTGATTTAAATAATCAAACCTTTTGCCCTGGCACTACACAGCTGATTTAAATAATCAAACATTTTGCCCTGGCACTACACAGCTGATTTAAATAATCAAACATTTTGCCCTGGCACTACACAGCTGATTCAAATAATCAAACCTTTTGCCCTGGCACTACACAGCTGATTTAAATAATCAAAGCTTGATGATGAGTTGGTTATTTGATTCAGTTATGTAGTGCTAGGATAAGTCCTGCCCCCCCGGTCCTGCCCCCCCGGGGGGGCAGGACTGAGTTTGGGAAACCCTTCATTAGACAACAGTGAGTCTGAAGCATGTTTGTTCAAAGAGTGATCCTTCATGGTAGAGTGAGGAGCATGCGACTACTTTTATCCCCGTCATCAGCCCCCTTCTCCCCACAGAGATGTGTGCTGCATGATAATATAGCCAATTCATTTAATCAAGTGTCTGGATATTATCTGATGAAATGTGCACTGCAAGTTGGGAGCCTCTAGAGCTCACAAAGCAATGCAGATTCCAGATCGCATGCTGCTGGCTTCTCTAACGTTCTCCGATCCCAATGAATGAGGCAGCTTTAATCGTCTTAGAGGAGCTTACATCCTTAAAACCAATTCTAACATTTCAGTTTGAAAGAGGTTCAAGGCAACGATTTGGCTAGTTGCAGTATGCATGGAGCAGCATCTTCTTATTGTGTTCATTGAAAAAGATGACAAAATAGTCAACACAGCAACAGTGGATGATAGCCTACGGAGTCCCTTCTCTGCGAATGAAAAGATGTCTGAGTAAAATGTTAATAGATAGAAGTATATGCTTTTGAGGTTTCAAAGGGTGTTATGAAGCTTGCGTTTTTAACCCACTGACCAGTGCCCAAAAAATACAATGTATGTAATAAATAATAAGTTTCAATATGGTTTCATTCTTTTCCATAACTACTGCCTGATATACACTACCGGTCAATAGTTTTAGAACACCTACTCATTCAAGGGTTTTTCTTAATTTTTTACTATTTTCTGCATTGTAGAATAATAGGGAAGACATCAAAACTATGAAATAACACATGGAATCATGTAGTAACCAAAAAAGTGTTAAACAAATCCAAATATATTTTATATTTGAGATTCTTCAAATAGCCACCCTTTGCCTTGATGACAGCTTTACACACTCTACATATACACTGTACTATGTAGGTTTTCAACTAAGACCGTCAACGTGGGAGCTGAAGAGAACAGCTGAGTGACATCCAACTGTGGAATTACACAACAGCACAATGTTTGTGCATTTCATGTTTATCAGGAATGGACAATTCTGAGGTACAGTGCAGTAAATGGATTGCCATGGAGAGGCCTTGGAAATCCTATAGAATGGACTTCTTTACTTTGTCCTTGTGAACAATCAGACAACACAATTCTGCCATTGATCGTTGTACCCAGGGGCGCAACTTTCACTAGGGACATGTCCCCCCCACATTCTGAAATTGTATTTTTGCCCCCCCCCTGTTTTATAATTAGAATATGATACAAAACGAGGCAATGGTGTGCTTTAGGACCATGCGGACGCCTCCGAGCGGTCGGGTAAGTTGATGCGACTGGATTAACTCAAATTTAAAATAATGCCCCCCCCCACTTCTAAAACCAAAGTTGCGCCTCTGCTTGTACCACTCAAGGTCAGGTTGAGATATCCTGTTGAGTCAGTCGCCTAGTGGGCTGAATGGCATCACGTTGGCTGCTTCTCTGGGACTAGCCTTGGACCTATTGGCTTTGTGTCCATGTCCACACAGTGTTTACATCAGGGCTGGCCAGCCAACTCATCTAGGGGTGCTGTATGTCTGTCTGCCTGCTGCCAGTTATCTCTCATTCAGCCACTGGTCAGGGCCAGAGAAACCAGGAGAGTAGACTCACTCCTCTGACCAATCAATGATGAAACCAATCAATTAATAGTAATTTATTTCAACATAGTGTACATAAGATGATACTGAGATCCTAAAGATACCGTGTGTGGTTAAGCTTTCCTGGAAAATCTTAATAATCTATTCGAGCAGTCTGAACAAACTCTGCACATGATTATGTAATGATTGGTAGGCTAATTTCATTTAAGACACAGAGATACTGAGGAATATATTTTTAACTGATTGCCAGACATGTGCCCATGAATAATAGAAATCCAAATGCATAATTTGAAAAAATATATATTTTTCAACCAAAATACTCACAAGTTCGAACAACACCGGTGTCAATACTGCTTGTTTACAGACATACCTCATCATTGAGCTTAATTGCATGACATATCACCCTCATCATTTAGTTAATTATGCATGATGTGGGATGATAAGTGTTCCCCTCATACCCTTCAGAGTGTTCCAAATAACAGAGATAGTATTGAAAGAGAGAGCAGAGCAGAAACCCCCCATGGTAAGCAAAACACTCCTAAATTAATAAAATGAAAAACATGTTTCAACTTATTCGTTTGGTCTAATTAAAATTCCAAAATACAAAACAGCTCAATGTAAATATCTGTAACCTTGGGGGTGAAGCTGTTAATACGCTGGGCAACATGTTTACTTCTTGGATCTGAGGATTAGTTCCAGTCTTACAGGCAGGAACGCTGGGTTGAAGCAGATCTAATCACGTCTTTTCATTTGAGGGAAACTGTTGATGGAATTATTGACCACTACTACCTCAGACTGCGGTCTTCTCCAGTTTCCACATATTGAGAGAAATGTGAGGATTACACTGTTCGGAGGATTTCTACTGTGTCCAATATGTCAAGTTCTCCTATACAGTAGTAGACCTAATCTATGTAGTAGTAGTTGTTAGGTTTATAATATAGTCATAATGAAATACATTCAAAACATCATTTGAAATGCAAATATACATGTTCTATGGTAGTTATATGATACCTATGCATATGAGAGGTCTAAAAGTAGCACTAAATAGATTAATTGTCCAGAGATGATTGATTAAGCCCTCTGTAAATTAATCATGTCTAGGCTACCTCAATGAATCCCCCAACCCCCAAACATTGGCCTGGTGAGGTACAGTCACTGCTGAACGAGAGAGACCAAATAATTGATGGCACAGACAAAATAATACTACTTCAGATGCCAGTAGTACAAAGCTATTACCCTGGGTATCATGTAAAATTTCACAGCACAAGCTTAGGTGGATGCCCTGGGGAAAAGGTGGGAAATGAGATGATAAATTGACCAGTCACCAGGTCTGACCCAGCATTAATACCTTGCCCAATGTATTTAATAAAATAAAGAAGGGAAAACATTAATTTTGAGGAGAAGCTCTTGACCCTGATCCATCCCTGGTCCCTGCCACTGGGGCGAGGAGATGCGTATCCAGGCCAGCCTAGCCTAGTCTGGGCAGTGCTGGGTGGGGGAAGCCGCCTGCCTGGGATGATTGGGTGCCTGGTGTCGCTCCCTGGCTTCCACAGCCAGTTGCTCCACATCAGAGAGACTGATCTGTGGGTTCTGCCTGATCGTACATGTGTTTACAGATGACTGCTCCTGCCACTTTCACGCACGCCTCCTCATTAAAGAGGCACTGGCGGCCTCTATGCCGTCTCACACTGATAACGGCAAGTGTACACGGCCTATGAAATGATTGCCCGTCAGCTCTTGTTCTCTCTGGAGAGGACTTTTGTGTGTGGCAAGATTGATTCCTGCACCACACGTGAGGTCGATAATTGGCCATGTATGTTTGAGCTGAGAACTGCCACAAACGTGGCTGAAAATGGTTTAGATTTTCTTTGAAACACTGCCACATTGAAACTAAACCACGGGACCTGTGTATCTGGTATAGCAAGCGCCCACCTTTATCATTGAAAAATATTGAAATCCAGTGTGGCTTTCAAAGTGTGGGTACAAAGAGGGTGTGGATTTTTTTGGGGGGGGCTGCATAAGCCCGGGGGATAAATTGAGGGGTGTTCTGAGATTGGGAGGGGAGAAACTGTACATTGGTATATCACCTGACACACTACTACTACCGCCACTGCTATTGTACCAAAGAAAACAAAGAGGGTGCATTATTGATACTAATTTGTTTACAGTACATTGTGTCCCACTTGAAGCAGCGTGTTGGCAGATACTCGATGGAACCTAGTGGTTGACCTACTTCTGGGAGACCTTTTTATGGTTAATCAAAAAGCAAACGCTTCAACATCCATTTCAAGGCCAAGCACTCTCTCCTACTAAGTCGTGAAAATACTTAATCAATGTGCAATGTGTTGCTTTTATTTTTTGTTTATAATCGATTCGTCGCCATATTTCCAGTCAATATGAATCCACTGAAAGTTTGTTCAACCACATTATAGCTACTGCTTGATACACTGTTAAAATCAGATAGATTTCTAGCTGACATTACAGATCCTCTACGCCGCATCTAGCTGATATTACAGTAAGTAAACAAACCAGTAGACCTGGGATTTTAACAATTATCTTTAACATGGTGAAATACTCCTGTAACAATCGGTTAAAAGCAATTAGAAAGCGGGTAGTTTGGCTCCTGGATGCTGATTGTCTGAAACAGCAAGTCAGCCACGTGTACATGTAAGGGATAGTCAACGAGGGCCTCTGTGTTGTATAGAAAAATAATGAACGACGTGGAAGGTGCTATGCGCTAGCAGAGTGGATCTAACCTTCCATGGAGTTGCATTATTTTCCAGAGAACGCATAGAGCCCCGAGTTGATTATCCCTTTTATACCAAAACTATAATTTAACACATTTGCCACTAGAAATGTGTTCATTTGCCTGTAGAACAGCTGTTCAACATCCACTAAAATAGCAAGTTTACTACATAGCTACAGTAGTTGCCTTGTTAGCCAAACAAACAGACTTGCTAGCTTGCTATTATGAAAATTGAATTCAACAATGCTAATGTTTTTCAATTTGACTTTTGCTTTTTAAAAGCAGGTCAAACATAACACATGTAAGAATTAATTTCATAGCCATTCGATTATACTGTGCATTATAGAGAAATAATGCACACTCCAGAATGCCCTTCAAGCCAATAAGGCACCTCGGGGGTTTGTGGTGTATGGCCAACATACCAGACCCCATGGGCCTTATTGCTTAATGATATAATATATACATGTCTGGATATGATGGTATTTGTTACTTTGTTGTGTGCTACAGTATTTTGTGGTAAGAATTTAGAGTGAAATCCCCCAGATTTCCGTGGGGTGAGGATTATTGACTGCTCTTAGGTCAGGAGTGTATTGATTGAAAATATATTTGTGTGCCACATTTTGTTGGGGCAAGACTTTCTAAAAGCACATTTTTGTTCTGAGTAGACTATTAGAAAGCATGTGGACCTGGTGTCAGGTTATCACACATTTGAATCAGTCTGCCAATGCTCTTATCTTTCCTTAAAAGCATATTTTCATCCTTAAGAGCCCCAGTCTGTGAAATTTCAAGCTGTGAAATTGTTGGAATAATCCACTTATTCTGCCTTCTCCTTACTAAGATGCATCAAGCGACAGCTTTCTTACCTAGACTTGGTATCATTGGATATGCATTATCTAATGGATAGACTTGAACTGTTTAAGAAGTAGCCTTAAAGTGCTACGTATCTATGTTCAAGTTCCAACCACAACAGTCAGCCACTACCTCATCCTTATTCAGTCTGTTGGCTTCCTGTTTGAGAATCTCAGTTGGCTTGCACTTTAATGTGTACCACTAATCAACACCCTCAGAACTTTTAACCCATGTTTAAATGACTCCTAACTGTTGCTGTTCATGCCCTCTTGAGTTTTGTCTAAAAACAGCAGATCAGATGCTCTCTTGGTTTCAAGAGCTTTTGGCACTTCCTTCCTTTCACACCTGGGCTCAGTCTGGTTCGATTAGAAACATCAACTGATAAAAGTTGCTTCAGGGTCACAACATTTTTAGAAGGAAGGAAGATTTGGGCTTTTAGATGTAATGGAATAGGCACATATTTAAACAACATTTCAATCTCCTTATAAAAAAGATGATGTACACAAGACCACAAGGCCCATGCATATTACTAATCAGACCTGGGTTAAAATACTATTTAGGGTATTTCAATTACTTTCAAATACATTTGGAAGTATGAATTTTTATATGAAATGACAAGTAGTTGAATATTGGAATATACACTGCCATGCATTTAATCCAGGTATTTGAAAATAGTATTTTAAATAAGTATTTCTGAATAATTTCAAATAGTAGACTATTTATAGGAATTTATTTTAAAATACTTTAAAATACTTCAAATAGAAGTAGTTGATTCGGGCCTCATTATTTGAAAATAGTCAAATGCATTGAAAAGATGTACGTATTTGAACCCAGGTCTGTTACTAAAACATGCCTAAAGCAATAACATAAACCCATATACTAATTAGAAAACAAAAGTCTCTGTGTGTGTCAAACTGAAGCATGAAGGGGGAGAAAATTCAAAGGCATCTGCCTACATTATTCACACCCTCTCCTGTCAATCAGAAAGGCTGACAAGCTGATGAAAGAAGACTCACAATCTGTGTGACAGTGACAGAGCATCAGCTAAAGACCCGCCAACACACCTAATTGATTCACTGCTGGATTTAGCAAAAAGTGCGCCGATGTCATCTTTCATAATCAAGCTTCTCCCTCAGGCTGCCTTAAGGAGCTAAAAAAAACTCTCCCTTCACAAGTGCTGGGCTAAAGGTCAGGGTTACCTTAAAGCATTGTTCCAAATAATAAGAATATAGTCCTACTGTGTGAAGTGCTCTGGTAACGTGTGTTTAATAGATCAACATGAGAACAGATAGATCTGTCATAAAGAGGAAAGGATGCTAACAGCATCTAGTCCTAGTCACAACAACCCTGTCAACCATCACCAACAAAAGCATACAAATGACTAATCACAAAATCCACAGATGAATACAGTGTATTTCTATACAACTCATACATATACTGAACAAATTCAGGCCAAGTGGACCATTCGCTGGTACAGTACACAGTCGCTTGCAGGTGGAACAATGTAGTATTTGCAGTTACTGTAACAACACGGGAATCAATCCACCAGGGGAAATGGATTGATCTCAATTTCACTGTTGTTATGAGCGAAAGACGATCTAATCTACCCCTGTCTGGAGTGTCACCGTGGCTGAGCCATCTATCAGCCTCACGTTACTATATTACGTTACTATATTAAAACAAACCCTTACTGTATGGCATCATGTAATAATGTGGCGTAGTCTGTAAAACACCTCTTTCAGAGAACCACCTGGTGCTAGCCTATTACTACCCCTGTTTTTGCACATTGTAATTGACTTCGCAGTTTCCCTGATTTGATCATGCCCGTACAAATTGTTTTCACTGATGTAATCACACCTTTACATCTTGTCCTCAAAACTGGATCAATAAAACAAGACCCCTATGAATATGACATATTAGGGATTGTTAAACCCCAAAAAAACAACCCAACACAATTTGCTAAGTGCAATCCTGTCTCTTAATAGTATAGAAACCTAGTTAAGAGCACAGTTCGCAGAAAAACGCATAATCCAAAGCCTTTCTCTTAGTGTCCTATTTATACAACACAACAGAATGCAGCAGGAACTACAAAATGAGGATACATCCAAAGCTGGCTGGTGACAGTGATGAACTGATGTTGTGGTTTCCTGGTTCAGGGAGCTATTATAATTAATAGTTGTAATGCGTTATGTGCTGCTGGGGACACTTGAAAAAAACGTGGGACTGAGGAATGTGTCAATACAACATCAATATCAATGAAGGCCCAAACAGTAGTGCGCGTATGGACTGCAGTTGCTTCACAAAGACTGCATCTGCATCTGTGACAGCCAGTAATACTCATTATTCCTGAAGGTTAACGCCACGTCGTGGAGTACGGCAGCCTCTCCTCCTCTTGCCCTCCTTTGCAGATCTGTCAGCCACACTTAAATCCTGTTAGCAATACACAATCCTGCTCCCTCCCGGCCTGGGCTCACTGATTTAGGAACAGTTTCATCACTAGTCATGGTTTTACAATAACATCTTGATTTTGATTTGGCTGCCATCTTTACTCCTGACCGGGCTGGGTGGATCAACTGGCTGCATTGGACCGTGTCACATGTTGCTGCAGCAGCACTATAAAGGCCTGTCCTGTGAAGGGGAGAGTCAGTTATTGGGACTGTGTGTTATCACCTGATAAAGGCATTACTCTGGCGCCTACGGGGCCATGGGATCCCTGGTATTGTGTGTTGGAGGAGCAGCGAAATTCATTTCCATTGCTGCCATACTGTGCTGTGTGGTCTAACTAAGCTGCTCCCAGCCCATTCGATAAGGCTGAAGGGGAGGCTGAGAGAGACCGGGGGGGAGAGAGAGAGAGGAGGGGCGGGCACATAGTTAGAATTAATAGCGTCTCAGCGCTGGATCCAGAACATCATGCCCGGGCTGTAGCCAGTCTAAATGATGTGCCCACATTGCTCTGACCCTCATTTGGCTCCTACACATATTAGCTGTAGAGGGGAGACAGGAATTTTCAACCCTGGCAAGAAGGAGAGACACTCTGTTTGAACTTCAAAGCCGCTGGTGTTTGAGAACAGAAAATGAATGGGATCATCATTGGTGGACAAAGCCTCACCTTCAACCAATTTCAAGGATTTTCTATTGACAAGACAGAAGCACATTTAACCTCTGCTAATAACACATGTCAATATTCAGACCCTGAATCATAATACTTCTCAGGTTCAGGAAAGGGACTGGTCTCTGCATACACACTTAGACAAAAAGGTGCTATCTAGAACCTAAAAGGGTTCTTCAGCTGTCTGCATAGGAGAACCCTTTTTGGTTCCAAGTAGAACCCTTTTAGTTCAACGTAGAGCCCTTTTGGGTTACATGTAGAACCTTTTCTACAGAGGGTTCTACCTGTAACCAAAAGGGTTTTCCGTGGAATCAAAAGGGTTCTACCTGAAATCAAAAAGGGTTCTCCCTGGAACCAAAAACGGTTCTCCTATGGGAACAGCTGAAGAACCCTTTTGAAAGCTTTTTTCCCAAGAGCGTATAAATATATGTCCTTTTAAATGTCTCCCTGCACACTAGATGGTTAATTCTGTAATTTCCGATTGAAAGCAATAAGGTAGCCCTTTACTATTTTCAGGGTTATAGACTAATTGCCATATTAAGGTAGTGATGATGCTGTACCTCTGGGGTTGTTGAGGGAGGCATCGATGGCTTTGCCCCCGTCTCCACAGTGGCCTTGATCGAAGGGGGTGCACTGGTCTCCCGTCCCTGCCACCACCTCCATGTTTTTGGCTAGGTCCTTGGGCTCTGTGAGGGTCCTGAGTCTGTAGACCCTCCTGCTGCTGGTGTCAGACAAGTAGAGGGCCTCCCTTACTGGGTCCATGGCCAAGTAGTACTTATGGGCTGGGCTGGAGCTGCAAAGAAAAGACCCTATCACTTAGGTCTACACTTCAAAAAAACATAAACAATGTACTGTTTGTATATATCAGGGATGGGCGACCCTTCTGTAGGCTCGTGGACCAATAAAAAAGAATAATACATCTATATATTTTTTGCGGGGGAACACAGTCGGGTCTCAAATTACTGTTGAGAGTTAGAATAATAGACTACACAAGGTTTCGAAATGTGGTTGTGCATCAGCAGTCGCTCAATTAGCCCATGTCAGCTACATTAGATCGGTAGTCTAGCAGCCAGCTATCTAAACTGGTACTAAGCATGGTCAAATTACCGACCAGGGTGGGGCCCACTGACCATCAGTTATCAAATAAAAAACTGCAAACATTTGCCTCCACCCTACGGCAAAATATGAAGAATTGGGTAAGCAGACCCACGAGGCACTGCGGCCCTCATGATGATTTCCATTTTTTTGCGGCCCCCACCCCCATCAAAGTTGCCCATCCCTGGTACTGTATATATGAAATACACATTTACTGATCAATCCCCAAAGAGCTGGTTTTCTCACTAAACACCAGTTCAGTTTCCTTCACAGTCTTTCATCTTAAATGGTTGCTCAAGAGGAACCACATCATATTGTAGGTTCCAACATTAACATTTCACTGACGTGAAACAAACATCTGCCAACCACAGACAAACTCAGTCTTTTCACCTGAAGATATGATTAAAATCCATGCAGCTCTAATTCTGACAGCTGTATCATCTTTACAGTAATTACACTGCAACTGAAAGGGGACTGAAATCATGACAAAAAGATCAGTGGTGTAAAGTACTTAAGTATAAAGTACAACTTAATAAGTTGTTTTTGGGGGGTATTTGCACTTTATTTGACTATTTATATACTTTTACTCCACTATATTCCTAAAGAAAATGATGTACTTTTTACTCACATACATTTTCCCTGACACCCAAAAGTAGACAGGACACAAATTAGACAGGACAGACAGGACACAATTATTGTCCAATTCATGCTATCAATATAACACATGTACATTCCTACTGCCTCTGATCTGGCGGACTCACTAAACACAAATACTGCATTTGTAAATTATGTCAGAGTGTTGGAGTACGCCCCTGGCTATCAGTAAAAAAAATTATAAAAAATAACATTGTGCCATCTGGTTTGCTTAATATAAGAAATTTGATGTAAAGCATTTACTTAAGTATGACAATTGAGTACTTTTCCCACCACTGTACCTAAGTACATTTAAAATCAGATACTTTTAGACAAGTAGTATTTTACTGGGTGACTTTCACTTTTACTTCAGTCATTTTCTATTAAGGTACCTTTACTTTTACTCAAGTATAACAATTTAGTACATTTTCTACCACTGAAAATGATGCAGGCAACCTAAGGGCCTGTGTAATGAGAGCCCTGACAGAGAGTCTAAGTCAGAGCTACTGTATGTGTGAAGGCGTGCCTCCCAGTGAACGATGCCATCTACTACCATCACCAGGAAACCCTCTCTGTAAACATTAGGCTATTCGCAGAGGAAAATTACTCATCTCAGGCTTTAGTTGGGTGTGCCATGCCATACATGCAGTGAGGGAAAAAGCAAAGCTAGTTCAGTAAGTTTCTTTTACAGGCTTTGATTGAGAAATAATCAATTGTGAACATGACCGCTGCATGAAAAGATGAATCATATCTCTGGGAGACATGAGAGCCTGTTTGTTTGGGGGAGAGAGTATGAGAAGCCTATCCCAACACAACAGTGTTACACTGGCCTTCAGCGGGGCGCTCCCCCATCTAAACACACATGAAAGGCTGGGGCTTGTCTATGATGAGAGGAACCCTTTAAAGACCATCTGTATTTCTGTAAAGATAGCCCATTTCTAATCCTTGCTCCCTTTAAATCAGGGCTGTTCAATTCCAGTCCTGGAGGGCCAAAACATTTCTGGTTTTTGTTTCTACCTGGTAGTTAATAGCACTAACCTGGTGTCCCAGGTCTGAATTAGTCCCTTATTAGACGGAGAGGATGAAAACCAGAAGTATTTTGGCCCTCCAGGACCAACATTGAACTGCTTTAAATCCAGGTCAATACACTTCCATATTGACTGACTGTCTCCTCACTTCAAATCCTGTATTCTGTAACCAAATAAGAACATCATCCATGAAAGGTAGGCTGCCGGTTTGCAACTGAAGCACCGCTCTTTTCATGCTGCAGTGTCATAAAAAACTGTTTTCAGGAAAATACATTATGTTCTGAGTCTGACTGAGTACGGTATTGAAAACGTACCTGTGCCTGATATCTCGATTCCTAGCAGCGTTGTATTAAAGAGAGAGAAAGAGTATTAGTTCTTATCCTTGGAGAAATATCTTCTCTTCGATCCATGATTATACTTATGAAAGCATTTCAATGAAACTTCTCAGCTCAATTCGTTCATGTGCTGTGTATACAATAGATGACTAATTTTCCCATCTTTTTCCATTTCACATTAAAAATGTAATAATCATAACAGCAGCAGCAACAGCAAAATAGCTTGGCAACTAGCACTACAACAACTTTCATTACAGTATATATTTTGAATGCTTCAACCTCAGTCCTTGAGATAATGTACAAATACATAATCACAGAAAAACACTGAAAAGCATCTTTAACTACTGCTCGGGAGTGTCACCTCAATTCTAAAACGCTGATGACGAATCCATTGGGAAGAATCCTTCTGATGAAGTTGAAGTCGCCAACGTAGATGCTGCCGTCAGAGCCACAGGTGATAGCGACAGGAGCGTAGAGCTTTCTACCCAGGGCAGGGCCGTTACAGTTGGGGCAGGGGATTGTGCGCAAGTACCCCGTCCCCATCACTGTGTAAATGACTGGAGGTTGCTGGGAGATGAAGATGTTCTCTCCATTCCCTTTGTGTAGAACACCTGGAGTTGAAGGACAACTAGCAATTACAATCATATCCAGAAGGATGTCTGTCTGTCTGTCTGTCTGTCTGTCTGTCTGTCTGTCTGTCTGAAGTCATTTGAAATGGAAGTTAAAACAATAATAGTTTGGCAAGAATGTCTTGACAATATTCCTACTGGATAACCAGGTATGAAATAGTGTCAGGTCAGGTGGGCTGAGGGTACAGTACTGCTGAATGGAAGTGGGACACAGAGGAACAGGTAGAGCCCTCACCACTTTGTAGGTTAAGGATGTGGTGCTTGTCCAGGGACCATCCCCCCAGGTTGGAGGCAATCATCTCAAAGCCCTGCAGCTGAGCCATCCTTCTCTCCCACACAATGTAGTCAGCACATGACTCATACTCATAGCCTACAGAGACTGGAACAAAAGGGACCACTGGGCTGTTAATGGGACGCCGCCAATTGTCATGCATTCATTACCCTGTTGTTACTGCAATTACAATGAGACACACCTGGAAAACAACAACCCCTAATGCTTTTGTGATGGTGTGACTAGCTCCTGCACAGTGTACAATTGCAGTGAACCTAGAGTTGCCGTGGTCCGGGCAGCGGCTGGAACGAGGCATTATGGTGGTTATAGAGCAGCCTGGGTGTGTGCTAACAGTCTGCGATTCTCCAGAGACTTTTTAATGCATCACTGATACCATCATGCTCTGCTGCATCCACCCAGTATGTGTGCACGCTCACCCTATTTCCTTGCTCCGGCTCACCGTCTCTCTTCCCCTCTCTCACCCACACACACACACACACACACACACACACACACACACACACACACACACAGGACATAGTCAGTTACACACAGAGTAGCTACAGGCTCCTGCTTGTCTCACCATGATAGATCAGCCTGTTACTATCGGCAACGAAGAGAGAGAGGGTGAGTAAGGAGGAGAGAGAGTGGATGAGGTTTGAGGTTGAGCTCAATTCCCACTGGTACATAAAGATAAATGAATAAATTAGAGCCTTTTTCATCTCCTTATCTCTTCCTCGGGTTTATTTAGTGTGGAGGAAAATATGTTTGCACCATAACAAAATGTGTTTTGAATTTCAATTTAGTTTGGATGTCGTTTCTAATTGTGCCATGTGTTCGATGTTATTTATAGATAAACGGGCCATAACATCTCCAGGACTTCCTATTTATATCACAGACTATTAACCAGTGCCTCATATCCACCATCAAGGAGCTGGATACGCACAGATTAAACTGTGTATTCAGTGAGAAAGGATTCCAACACATGCACACCAGCTAGGCAATCAAGAAACACTCTGCTATCTGACAGTAATACAAGGCATGGAGAGCAATCCAGGGAGACGTCCTCATAGTGTGTGAAAGAGATAAGAGTGGCCCCTGCTTTCTGCTCCAGTTAGATTTGTAACACTCTCTCCATTACGACAAATTGCAACAATGCATCAGAGCTGTAGTTCCCAATAGGCAGCCAGCACACTAAATCAACCACTGATAAAAACAAAGCTTATGTGTGGCCCTTGAAAAATCTGTCAGTCTTTCATACTGCTGACCATTAACACACCGACAATGTCTTTAGAGCTCTGTGTGATTTTATTATCTAACGATAAAGTAGAACAAAGGTAACATGCTGTTCTGCTGTTGCACTGCTGAATGTAATACTGTCTTTATAGATTTTTATTTGCCATTAGCTACAGATTGTCTCTCCCAGTTACCCATGGAGCATGTTGCTTGCTGTCATCCCTTGGGTGAAAATTGTCAAAGGAGTGAAATACAGCACATTATATTTGTTCTACAGGGAATCTGAATGTACATGACAGGACATGATTGAAATGCTGCATATGATCTTACCCAGAGCTTGGGCCAGGCCCACCACTTTCTGCCCATAGACATCAGTCTTGTTCCAGGCCAGGACATAGACCAGGTTGGGGGCGGCAGGGAACCACTTCTGAAAGAGTCGTCCCTCGATGGCGGTGGACACATGCACCTTAGCCAGGCCAGTGGGGATGATGGAGTGGGTTAAGATGATGCGGAACAGAGCCTTGTAGCCAGGGGAGCGGGTGCTCAGGTAGCTGAGCTTTAAGAAACTGCCAGGGATGGCGATCTCCTCTTGGACAGCCTGAGGAGGAGGAAAAAGCATTTTGGCTGCTGTTATTATGTACTATTGGTTACCAGGAGTTGGAAAAACTTCACAAGCCAGAGGATACAAACTATGTATAAAAACATCTTAAAAGTCTTTCAGTAAAGTATCTTTGATCACCTGGTGTTTGTTCTCGTTCCAAGATATACTAGCTAGTACTATATGTCACTTTCTTAAAATCCAATCAAAATAACACTCTGTTTTACACTTTGAACATTATTCTACATACACGATTCCCCTGGAATACTAAATTACATCTATATTCTATATCATTAGCAGCGTACAGGAGGACATTTTAATTACTGCTGACGATCTAAACCCCACTCCCACCCTTCATTGCTCACAGCTTCAATCACTCTGAACTGGGTCCTCATTAAAATCACTATCAGTTTCATTATCGCTCACAACAAACTAGGATGTCTACAATCTGCAAATCACAGTTCCAAAGCTGAGGTAGGAATATCAGTGGGATCGGGGGAGAAGATAGCGAGCAGCGCTGGGAATAAAGCGCCCCGGCAACTGATTAGTGTGAGATTCTAAGATGATTTCACAGGTACAATATGAGCCAGGTGAAAATTAGACAGGACCCAGAATAAAGAAAAATGCAGGAATTGGAATAGAAACAACCATTTATAATATACACCTGGAAGTCATAAAATGATATTGTGATTAGAGATGTATGCATTATGGAAATGGTTTAGTATAGGTGGTAATTGAAAACTGAGTGAGCATCCCTGGGACTGTATATATTATGTATATTACTGGCTGGTGAGTGGGCCAGCTACTGTACCTGCAGCTCAGGGATGGCTGGGCCTCGCTCCTCACAGGTTCTGGCAAAGCGGATGAGAGGGGAGGGGAGGACGATGGGGTACGGACTGACCAGGTTCTTCAGGTTACACACAGGGGGGCGAGACTCAACCCTCGCCATGGTGACCTTCTCTACAACCACAAACTGGTTCCACGGTAACCAGATGGTGCGTTTCTGCATGAGGAAGGGAGCCCTCTGGAAGATCAGGGAGACTGAGATGCCCCCTGCAGCCACCAGGTCAAAACTACAGGAACAGAATCCACACAAACACACAATCAGTAGCGGCAAAGCATCATATTAAGCCAATTTACTATAGTATCTACAATACAATACTAGACCACTGTCTACTTACCTGCCATCCTGGCGACTGACAGAGAAGCCAAATTCAGGGTACTGCTGGAAGCTGATGTTCACTCCCACCAGTGGGGTCCTGTCTAGTGCCACCACCTGGCCCCGGATCACTGAGGCTCGGCTAGGAGAGAGCAACGTTTTAGTTCACTGGGTATTTTAATTATACTATAACAAGTTACATTGTTTTCCAGTTCAGTTGACAAAGGCAAATGTGCTATATCCATACAGAGTATTGTGGTAGCCTACAAATAGCTGTGTATAAAAGGACCTGTACTTCAGTGGCAATTATAATTCTACAGTATATAACAAGCTATTCCTGTTCATTCATGCGGTACCAGAGGTAAATTATATCGGCTATATTATCTATTCTACCTGCTGTCGAATGGGATGTCTCCAGGGAAGACATGGGTGCTGTCCTTTCCAACCAGGAAGCGTACGCGGTCGTAGAAGAGGCGTGAGAGGAGCGAGGCATAGGGGGTCTGGTTCTGCTGGATCAGGTCCAGGGGGTCTGGGGAGCCCTGGCACAGAGGCCCACTGTGACAGCTCGGCTGCTGGCAGCAGTCCGGGTCCACACAGTCCGTCAGGCCATCTACAACAACACGATAACACAACATCATCACAGCTAAGTCTACACTGTACAGTATCTCAGGCTCCCAATGTTACACAGGTGGGAGAGTTAAATAACATTCAAAGCACAGAGGACCTTGTGAAATTGAGATGACATCTCTCAAGTGGTTTGAAACTGTAAATCACATTTCCGAATGATATAGAATAAATCGATAATGTTTCTCCTAAGTGGGACTACATCCACCCTATCCTTTAACACACAGTAATGAAGATCAGTTAGACATGGCTTAGCTGTGATGATTTGAACAATGTGGAGAAGCTGATGGTTAACAATATATCTAGTTCATGCCTGACAAGGAGCAAAATGCCGATCTGATTTATACAGTCTTAATACTGTACTTACTTGCTGCTCTATAATTGCAGTACAGTGCCTTCTTAATTATGTTCTCTTCAATGTCTAAAATGTGTGGGTCTGAGCAACGGCAGCACGTTGGGTCCATTAAATCCATAGACTCCTCTCAGGCAAACACTTTCAATAGTGCTGAAGTGAATGCTGACATTCATCAAGATTGCTGGCATTGAATGCCACACAACAGCAAAAGTACTTAAAAGTACTTACTTGGTAATTAAAAGCAGAATAATGTATCTTGGTCTTTAGTACACGCCTTCAGCAACGCTTTCTCATAACACGTTTTAAAAGTATGGTTACTTATACCACAGACGGCAAATATGTGCAATGTGGAATTAATTCAGAATACAATTTTAAGTATGCTAACAGAAAATAATAACGTGTAATTATATACAGTATGTGCCAAAGAAAATGTATTCAGTAAACG
Organism: Salmo trutta; assembly: GCF_901001165.1. Lineage (NCBI taxonomy): Eukaryota > Metazoa > Chordata > Actinopteri > Salmoniformes > Salmonidae > Salmo > Salmo trutta. The sequence continues at coordinate 37,246,330 of NC_042975.1, forward strand.
ACTGACCAACACAACAGAATAAGTACTGGGCCAAGAGCCATAACATCCCCATTCAGTGCTGGGCTGCCAAAGTAAAGGAGGCATGGTGCCCAGCTATAAGCTGGTTGGCAGGGTCAGCTCTAACTCCATCGGTCATGACCACAATGCATTCATTTTGCTGGTTACAATACTGTATAGAACATCTCACTAAAATAATGTATCTGAGAACAATGACAGTTGTACTGTACCTGCCATTGCCACCATATTTCCATAATCAACAAACAATGCAATAAAATAATGAAGAAAACGATTATTTGGGGGAGAATTGCTATCCATGTTTGTGAACTAATGTTGTACAATGAATATCGTCCACAGCTGCAAATGTAAAACAAAGCACTGGATGGTCAATTGTGTGGTTATAGTGACTCATTTATAGCTGGTTGGAAAAGTCCTGATCTTTTCTCTTAATCACTGCTCTTTTTCAGGTGATCATTTGCCATTAGCTTTTTCCAACCAATGCCTTTGACGAGGCCTCATTTGGAATATAAATGGCATTTCTAATGGAGTTGAGATGAGATGAAAATAGGAATATGTTCTGGGATTCTGACGTATATATATTGGCTTGGGAAACTAACTGACATGGGGTGATTATTTCCTCCTCTCCTTTGTTGGAGTGTCGGGCCAATTTGAGCCTCCTACAATTTCCCTCTACATTAAAGGAGGGCCAAAATGAATGTACATCATCCAAGATTCTCATCAGTCATAAGAACTCACACACAATGCGGAGGTCACATCTTTGAAGGGAGAGACATAGCTGCCGTGAGTAAACTAAATTAGGTTGTAGAATAATAGAGGAAAGGTTTACTGCCCAGGCTGCCGGCACATTACTGAACTGAATTGTGAATTTGTTTTCTATTGTATTGGGTTAGAAAAGAAAATACAGTGAATGATTTATGATCTACAAACAAATAAAGATACATTAACACATTATCACACAAACACGGCTAGAGCAACTGGGAAAATTATCAAAGAAGGAAGACTTGTAAAAGTGAAGCAGCTGGCATGCTTCTATATAGAGGCTTACTGGGATAAAGCACCTGATTAAGGACTCTGAAGGTAAGAGATAATGGTGTTTCTTTTAAGTGCTGCCAGCCAGAGCTGAGAAAACATGTGGAGTGGGTGAGGTAGAGAGTTCATGCTCCAAACACATCTCTAGACTACCAGACTGTACACAATATTATGCTCTTACCTTCTCTACCACTTCTGTCTGCACATACCAAGGAACCAAACACTGTCTAATGTAGCTAATTAGCACCCTATGCAAAGAAGTTTATTTTAAAGCTGCAATATGTACATTTTTGGGCTACCTGACCGAATTCACATAAAAAAATGTTATAGATCTGTCATTCTCATTGAAAGAAAGTCTAAGAAGCGGTAGATCTATTTCACGTGCGCTATTTCTATACTTCCTGTTCTTAAGTTTTATTTTTGCTCTATTACTTTGGGTTTTGTAAACCAGCTTCAAACAGCTCAAAATACAATATTTTTGGTTAATGAAAATACATTTCACAGTGGTTTAGATGGTAAAATGATTCTCTGTTTTGTCACATAAACTGATATTAGGCGAACTATTTGAATTTTAGTTACCAGGAAATGGTGGAGAGATTTTTGCATATTGCACCTTTAAAACATCTGACTCATGTAGAGGAATTGGATGAGACATAGAACTCACACAGATTCAGGACATTTTGTAGCCTGTCACTTTAAATGAATGTACGGTATTCATAATTACTCTCAATTTCTTCACCTGAAATTGCATAATTGTTTTAGGTAAAGAAGAACATTAAGCGTTCCAAACCACATCCCTTTTTCCAGATGGTAGCTTGACTATACAGTACACAGAATTATGTTTTTATCTCCTTTGCCACACACAAAGGAAATGTACACCTCATATAAAATATACATTTACATTAAGAAGCTAACTCATGCACTACATGAGAAGATACATGGTGCTCATACAGAAGCAGTATGTTTTCTAACCTGTCAATCATAGTTCATGTATCATACTAAACTACAGTAACTATGACATTACATGTATTACACTTCACATTACATCATTGTAAACTTTTTAAACTTTGAAACATCAAGAACGTGATGTAAGTCAGTGCACAAATGGCTTCTACTGTAGGGCATCTTTCCCCTCAAAGACATGGGCATTGAACCGGAGCTCCCTGTTCACTGGAACACCAGGTCTGGTTCCCTGTTCACTGGAACACCAGGTCTGGTTCCCTGTTCACTGGAACACCAGGTCTGGTTCCCTGTTCACTGGAACACCAGGTCTGGTTCCCTGTTCACTGGAACACCAGGTCTGGTTCCCTGTTCACTGGAACACCAGGTCTGGTTCCCTGTTCACTGGAACACCAGGTCTGGTTCCCTGTTCACTGGAACACCAGGTCTGGTTCCCTGTTCACTGGAACACCAGGTCTGGTTCCCTGTTCACTGGAACACCAGGTCTGGTTCCCTGTTCACTGGAACACCAGGTCTGGTTCCCTGTTCACTGGAACACCAGGTCTGGTTCCCTGTTCACTGGAACACCAGGTCTGGTTCCCTGTTCACTGGAACACCAGGTCTGGTTCCCTGTTCACTGGAACACCAGGGGCTACACTCAAGCATGAATGTTTTAGAGGAGCCAAGCAGCAGGTAGCATACCACCAGCTAATTACTTAGAGGTCTCCTTGGTCTGAGAGCCATGACGACTGCTGTAGTGAGCCATGTCGACTGCTGTAGTGAGCCATGTCGACTGCTGTAGTGAGCCATGTCGACTGCTGTTGTGAGCCATGTCGACTGCTGTAGTGAGCCATGTCGACTGCTGTAGTGAGCCATGTCGACTGCTGTAGTGAGCCATGTCGACTGCTGTAGTGAGCCATGTCGACTGCTGTAGTGAGCCATGTCGACTGCTGTAGTGAGCCATGTCGACTGCTGTAGTGAGCCATGACGACTGCTGTAGTGAGCCATGTCGACTGCTGTAGTGAGCCATGTCGACTGCTGTAGTGAGCCATGTCGACTGCTGTAGTGAGCCATGTCGACTGCTGTAGTGAGCCATGTCGACTGCTGTAGTGAGCCATGTCGACTGCTGTAGTGAGCCATGTCGACTGCTGTAGTGAGCCATGTCGACTGCTGTAGTGAGCCTTGACGACTGCTGTAGTGAGCCATGTCGACTGCTGTAGTGAGCCATGACGACTGCTGTAGTGAGCCATGTCGACTGCTGTAGTGAGCCATGTCGACTGCTGTAGTGAGCCATGTCGACTGCTGTAGTGAGCCATGACGACTGCTGTAGTGAGCCATGTCGACTGCTGTAGTGAGCCATGTCGACTGCTGTAGTGAGCCATGTCGACTGCTGTAGTGAGCCATGACGACTGCTGTAGTGAGCCATGTCGACTGCTGTAGTGAGCCATGTCGACTGCTGTAGTGAGCCATGTCGACTGCTGTAGTGAGCCATGTCGACTGCTGTAGTGAGATTTAACAAAAGGAAAATGAAAAGGAAGAGAGTGGGAAATGCTTGTTGGCTCAGATGTCAGGAAGGAGAAGTGGAGTCCTACATATTTCCTCCTCCTGACCTTCACCTGCGATGGAGGTCAAGTCATTAATCATTATTGAGCCACAGACAGACCACAGTCCACAGGGACCTTACCTCCGTCGTTGTCGGCGTTGTCATCACACTCTGTCTCCATGACAACATTGCATCCCATGCCGCTCCAGCTCGCCTGGCACACACAGTGCCACCCGCTCTGTTCCAGGGTGCAGCGACCGTGGCCATTGCACAGGCCTGGACAGCCGTCTGGATGGAGAGAGAGAGGAAAAGACAGAGTCTGTGTATCAGAACACTGCCAGTCATTCCTCATGATTAAGGAGATGGGGACAAATGCTGCTACGCTTTTCATTTACATAAAATCCAGATGTCTGGCCATTCGAAAACATTTGTTACATATTTTGTTATATTCCATCTCACATTAAATTGAATATGGTGAATGATCTGCCATTGGTTGGGCATCATACTTTCTCCTCAAAATTAATTAACATTTCAATGAATGTGCTTTGGTAGTAGGAATACCATTCAAAAACCCCTGCTGCTTTGAAACAATTCCATCCTAGAGAATGAGAAGGCATCTTACCTTTAACAACGAGATCCAGGTAATGCGCTATATACCATAGGAAGATAAAAGGAAGGAAGAAAAAAAGTGTGTGAGATTAGATTACTGAGCCTCAGAGATAATATGCTAGCACCAAGGCACATGAAGAGATAATTACAGCCTATTAATGTGCCAGGAGCTAAGCTTTATGATTTGATTCACACATCCACAGAGACACAGAGCCCATCTCCAATTCCGCATCTCTAAAGGCAAGTGAAACGATTTCACAGGATTGTTTTCTTGCATTTCTGAAGTGAAAAAAATATCTTCTGGTTCTTTTATAAAATGTACTTGGCAGTTCCCAATTCTGTTAGTCCCAGATGACAAACTGCAGTGTTCTATCAAGGTGTAGCCACATTAATTGAGTGCGTTCGAACTTGGGGAGCAAATTATTCAGTTGCAAGAAACTAAAAATGCCTCCACTCTAGGGAAGAGGCCATGGCTGATGGAAAATTAGCCTGGCGGCAACAAACAGTTTCATTGTTACTCTGAGTTTTCATTCTCAAATAACAGCAATGAAGTGGATAAATTGTATAACAGACAGGCAGGGCACTGACATCATTGAACCCCAGCCAGTGTCTCTAAGACACATGGTAATATGTTACCCTCTTAAACCCCCTGCCTCGGTCCCTCTAAATGCCTTGCAAGGTTTGGTACCTGTTTTCTTCTAGCAGATGAATTGAATAACCGGGCAAGAATGAGTGTGTTCCATCTGACAACTGTGTGTCTAAATGATACAGCAGATGAATGGTTCACTGGGATAGCTAATGGTCTGCTAAACTGCTACACTGTTTACAATGTGTGGTGCTAGAAAAGATGCACTCAAATGGATAGCATATTCAATGATGTGTATCTGCAAAGATCTGTGGTTCACACATCTGTGCATTAGTGGTGACAGTTTTAAGACATGCTAAAACACCATCAAGCCTTAGTAAAGGGAATCAGCCCCATGGTTTCTAAACAGAGCAATAGCTACTAGAGTCACGTTACACGGTCTGTTTGTTAACCTCCTGTGGTGGTGGTGGGGGGGGGGGGGGGCGACTCACCGATGCTGCAGTGTTCTCCCTCCCAGCCGGGGTGGCACTCACACTGTCCGTTCTTACACTGGCCATGCTCCTTGCAGCGGGGGTGGCAGTCCTGCAGGTCACAGCCTGGCCCGTCCCAGCCCTCCTCACACTGGCACTTCCCTCCCACACACACACTGTGGGCACTGCAGGGCACCGGACACACCTCTGCACACGGACACAGAGAGAGACAGGCACAGGTCTTACTGCTTTGGGCAACAGACAGTACACCTCTACACAGGCCAGATGGACATGTCAAAGGCCAGCTGCATCATTGCTCCCAAAATACTTGTGATCATTTCCGATGAATTAATTCAGGATCCTCGACACTAATCTTGTCTTGCAAGTTCATCTAATAGAACTCAAAATTTTTATATTTTTAAAAAGAATATTATAAAACCCCTTTTTATTCTTATCTCTACCTACCTATTCATGACATAAAACTCAAATTTTGTTTGTTATAATACTTTCTAACTATGTCGAGTGCTGCAGGTGCAGTTATAAAACATTCAATGCTTAAAGTTTTAGAGGTTTAATGATATTCAATGAATAATTTCTGTGGAATATGGAGAGTACATCCTATCAGCAAGTAGCCAATCAGCAGAGAGAAGAAAGAGCTGCGGGCGCAGAAAGGCCACTTATCCCCACACATGAAAACGGCATTCACATTTAAATATCCATCATATTTAATCATGCCATAACCACTTCATTTGCATTTTATTAATCTCGATTTTTCTACCATTAAGTATATGACATTTCTATTCATTTTGTCTCTGCATCTGCTTGCAATGGAATTCAACATGTTTGCTGTCTAACACAATTTTATAGTAACGGTTGAATGTTGCCATTATCCTCGATGCGCTTGGATTTCTATGTAAAAATAATCACAAACACATTGATACATATAGGCTACTTCAGTGTGTTACAATCAGGTTACAGTAGGTTTACTCCATGGTAATGATATAGGCAGTACAGCCACACACAGTCAACGTTTCAAGTAATTCTGCATACACTTGAGTGAACACAAAATCAATTTCCACTTTTGGATCGAAATACTGAACTTTGCTTTGGAAGGCTAGAAAAAAAGTGTGGGTTGAGTGAATACACATTTCTTTCATGGTTATGGAAACCGAGGCACCACACTGCTCCAAGATTCAATTCATTGGAAAGCGAAATAACCTCCACACGTGCCATTTTCCCTTTTGGCCATCACTGAAAACATAATTGATAGGAAAAGTAATGAAGAAAGAGGGACTACTTTTCGTTTTGAGGAATGTCTTAATATGCAGCCCACCTCTCAGGGTTTCACCCAACCTAAATACAGGACTCTAGGAACAGAAACATTAATAATATGAAGATGAGCAGACATTGATATGACCGGCAGGCTTTATTCTAAAGGGTGGAGGCTTCCATAATATTTTGTTGGCAATGTGTTTCCATTCTTCTCCATATATATAATAAGCAGTGACATCAGCAGTAGGGTGTATTAGTGTGTTGTTGTGTGGCAGCTAGCAGCAGGCAGCTAATCTGTAGACCTGTCCCTGGGCTACTGAGGAACCTGATATCCTTCTTGATCTAGGTTGGCTAATTCTCTAATTCTCTCTTTCTCTCTCTCGGAGGACCTGAGCCCTAGGACCATGCCTCAGGACTACCTGGCATGATGACTCCTTGCTGTCCCCAGTCCACCTGGCCGTGCTGCTGCTCCAGTTTCAACTGTTCTGCCTGCGGCTATGGAACCCTGACCTGTTCACCGGACATGCTACCTGTCCCAGACCTGCTGTTTTCCACTCTCTAGAGACAGCAGGAGCGGTAGAGATACTCTCAATGATTGGCTATGAAAAGCCAACTAACATTTACTCTTGAGATGCTGACTTGTTGCACCCTCGACAACTACTGTGATTATTATTATTTGACCATGCTGGTCATTTATGAACATTTGAACATCTTGGCCATGTTCTGTTATAATCGCCACCCGGCACAGCCAGAGGAGGACTGGCCACCCCTCATAGCCTGGTTCCTCTCTAGGTTTCTTCCTAGGTTTTGGCCTTTCTAGGGAGTTTTTCCTAGCCACCATGCTTCTACACCTGCATTGCTTGCTGTTTGGGGTTTTAGGCTGGGTTTCTGTACAGCACTTTGAGATATCAGCTGATGTAAGAAGGGCTATATAAATACATTTGATTTGATTTGGCACAAGTACAGTATAACCGACGGTTATCGATGAAGACCGTCATGAAAATAAAATAAGTCATAACTGTTCAAAATAAGAATAATAAAAAAAATGGTGTGCAACAAACAGCTGACTGAAGACGGGATGGTCGGACATTCGTGCAGTTGAGTCTGTTTTGGACTCTTAAACGCCCACACTAGTAGAAATCCACTTTCTCGAGCTGAAAGACCACGGTCAGTAATAAATAATTGTTTAAGTCAAAGTATGATATATTTGGGGTTGAAGTGACAAAACTGAACTGCCCGCTTTGTGCAAATTAGTGACAATGACGTGTTTTTTCCTATGAAATGATATGCAAATAATTTTTTGCCTACGTTTTGTTTCAGGGCTTGGTTTTATTTTGATGGTTTGTTTATTAATCAGAAACACCTGCAAATGTTGCGAGTCGCGACTGAGCTGAGCAATATAATTGAGCATCTTCAGTTATTAGGTAGCCTACCTAATTTGCTAACTGAAGGACTGCAAGCGCCATTTGAGCCGCGAATCGCTCTACCAAAACAGGTGAGTCTTTCTCATCAATATCACAGACTTTTTTTTCATATTACTAAAATTGTTCTCTTTTTAGACAACCACATTTTGCAGTTGTTTTCTTTTTGCCCTGTGTTTGATTTGTGAGCTTAAAGGAAAACTACTCAAAAACTATCTTATGGCATTTTCCATTTGTCCATTGTTGATAGTCCCAAAATCTTTTTCCATGTCAGCAATCAAGTTTTCAAGATATATAACTTTTAAAATACAGCCAATATGATGCATTTTACATTATTATTTTTTTTACACGAAGTGGATTTCTGTTTTCTCACTGAAAAGTGTTTTGTGTTCTCTTGGCCTTAACTAAATACTAAACCATCTTTTGATTACTGAATGTGTCGGCACCGGGGACCGTTTTGTAGGCTAGGCTAGGCTACCTATTTACTGATTTAATTGATGGATAAAGCCTTAGCACTCTGAGCTCATTCCCAATGAGCAGTGCTTTACTTTATTATGTTGCTGTCCAGCCCACCGTGGTCAGCACCCCCAACTCCAAACATCTTGCCGCGGCTATGGCACACATAGATACAGAATGACTAAAACGAGCTTGCCCTGGCAATTTGACTGGTAAACTCATGGGTACACTCGCAATGGATGCGTGGTATTGTGATGTAATCATTTCCATGGTAATGTAGAATGTTCATTCAAATGATGTTAACTGATGTGGCTCATGAAATGGAATGTAGTTTTTGTAATATCAGTTGAGTTGAATCAACAAATCACAGCACATATTTTAGCACATATTTTACTTCCTGCTTTGCTCCTATGGGTACACTCACAAAGGCTGCCAGTCCATCCATTATGCCATCATTGACTTGAATGGTGATGTCCGTTCTATTCATTCTATTTCTATGGCAGCACATGCAGTCAGGAGCGGAGGAGAAAATGTGCTACCAAAAAAACATTGACCGTCACAGCCCTATAATGAGATCTACATTTGTATCACTGGCTGAACAAAACCAAAACAACAACTTTTAGACAAAGATGACAAACAACACAGAGGAATATCCAGCATCATCTCCTACAGCCTCAGTCAGAACAGCTTCCCTGAGATGTTTTTACAACCACTGTGTCAACGCTGTCTGTTATCAGTAGGAACCATACAGTCATTGGTGGCAACTCTTGTTATCAACGTCCTCTGACTAAAATAAATTAATTAAACATTTCAGTAAGAGACAGCCGTTCACCATGAATAAATATGAACAAATTCCCACGTCAAATGAAGTGTAGACTTTTCATCTGGAGGCAGACAGTCAAAATAAATGCATTATACTTTTTCAAGTGTAGCAGCGAAGTGAATGTTAATCCAATGCAATGAAAAAAACTTTAATTCGTTCTGTATAAACAGACAGAAAGGTGACCTAAATTCAAATACAAAGATCAGATGAACAGATAACGCCTATGCTAAAAATAACAGATTTAAATTGTACAAAGGAGCATATCTCAGGATGAATCCCAACCATGGCATTATTGTTCCCTGGAGGAGGCATATTAAAAAATGAATCGTTTTAAAACAATCATTAGTATGCAACAATGCATATGCATATATTGATAAAGAAACAAGAAGTGCATTTGGCTGAATTGGGAGCCATGGAGCGCAGTCCAATTTACACACAGCGTGTCAGAGAAATGATTGCTAATTTGTCTGATAGGCTGCTGGGTGTGTGAAGGTTTCCTTCTGCTAGGAGCTGGCAGATCATTACAAGCAGAAAAACACATTGCCAGGGTCTGTGTTACTCAGTCAGAGGTAAGACCAAAAGTTAGAGTCATGTACAGCAGATGCAATCTAGTCATTTAAATCACAGCCAGACAGAAAAGAGTGGGGGCCTGACTACACGTAAACCTTTTATTGGGGGTTAAGGACGTGATTGAACTCCAAAGGCTCCCCTCTAAGTGTCTGGGAGTGGACATTCCGACTCCGAATGTGAGGTAATGGTTTAAGTGAGGTAACAGTCTGAAAGCACCTTATTCGAGTGTGTGTCTGTATGTAGGAAAAAACCTACCGTATAGAGATAGAGAGTAGAGACGTGTTTTTCTCTATATATGGCTCTGCATGTACGTCATGGTTCTTGTACTCACCGGTGGAGCAGTCAGAGCCAGTCCAGCTGGAATCACAGGTACAGCTGCCAGAGTCTGGAAGGTATTTCCCATGGCCTGAACACTGCTCCTGGCATGCTGGCAGGGGGCTCTCACAGTCTGGGCCTCCCCACCCCGTTGAACACAAGCACTCCCCCTTCACACACACACCATGGCCAGAACACTGAGGGTCCAGGCAGTCCACTGGCCATGCAGAACCAGGGAGGTGAGAGAGAGGGGGCGTGGAGGGAGGGAGCGAGCGAGACAGTAAGAAAGAGAGCGTGAGAGAGAAAGTGTCAGAGTAAATATTTCATGCCCCTCCCTGACCATCTGTATATTGTTTGAATCATCTCAGCTTCTGAATTTTCTGTCCTCTATGGGTAGGTACTGACACAAAACACCTCCATCACATCTTTCCTCTATGGGTAGGTACTGACACAAAACACCTCCATCACATCTTTCCTCTATGGGTAGGTACTGACACAAAACACCTCCATCACATCTTTCCTCTATGGGTAGGGGCTGACACAAAACACCTCCATCACATCTTTCCTCTATGGGTAGGGGCTGACACAAAACACCCCCATCACACCTTGCTGATTCATCACATTGTCTGTGTACTTCAGTGGTGTTCATTCTAACAGTGTCACTGTAACCCTGTGAGAACAGCGTGTCCTAGCAGTGAATGGTTTATTACTGAGAACACGTCACACCATGAGGAAAACATGGCCATCTACAACAAGAACATGGAAACATCTGCAGCTTTTACACAAGATTCTCATAAAGAATTAACAATAAACAGCTTCAATCCATGTCTGGAGCTAATTGATCACATTTAGTCGTGATACACTTCAGAACAACCCCACCCACCCAACTAATGCACACTACAAAAAAGAAAAAAGAAAAATCTATGCAGTGTTAACCACAGTAATTACCACAAGGCTTGCAGGCTGGATCCTAGTCACAGGCTCATTGGCTCAAGGTTATTCTCTAGCACGGATATCTCAGACAAAGCCAATAATTACCCCACTGGATACAACTACCTAAGGACAATCAATTGATTTGGCTGTTTCATCCTAAGCATTCTTCATGACGTGCATGAAAAGCGGGGAGCGGCTGTTTGTGTGTGTGTGTGTGTGTGTGTGTGTGTGTGTGTGTGTGTGTGTGTGTGTGTGCAGAGGATAATCTATTTGGTCAATCTGATTTTGCACACAAAAACTCTCTCCATAATTAAAATGATGTGAAAGGAGGATACTGGATGTATTGTTGCTGTGGTTAAATAGTAGGCCTAATCAGACAGTCTATAAAACACTTTGGTGTGTGTCCTTGTGCAAAACCCAATAACAAACAGAACACTGGTTAGGCTAGTGGTTAGAGCCCTGAACTAACAACTAGTGGCTTTTCGGCATGCCTCTGTTATTGCACTTTGTGATAAGGGATGCACCAAACCAAAGCTCTTTGGCTAGGCTAAATACAACTGTATCCTATCCCTATGCCTGTGTCAACAGCGATAATGATTATTATTAGGACAGGATCCTTGCCTTGTTCACAGTTGTTGCCCTTGTAGGCGGGGCTGCACATACAGATGCCGTTGACACAGGTGCCGTGGTTGGAGCAGGTGGGATCGATGCACTGGTCCTCCTGGATGTCACACTCTGGGCCCTTCCAGCCCGGGTGACACTGGCAGTAACCTTTCTCATAATCTCCATTCCCACTGCACAGGACAGGACAGGAGTCTGCAAGGGAAGCACATGAAGACAGTAGCCCTCAAGAAATACTGTGGTGTAAAGAAAATACATCTAATACTGTACTGTATATGCATTAGTGCATTGACGTGTTCACATTCAAAACCTTCACTCAAAACAGGTTGCTGTCTAGGATGTGAATTATAAAGCTTTGTGTCATTCCAGCACAGGAAGGTACTAGTTAGCACTCACCCTGAGATCCCAGTGGTGATCTCCCCACGAGCCATATACAGGTTTCACCCATCACCAATATCTTACTAATAAGCATGCAGCTGAATTCACCTAATCCTCTCCCCCTGATGATAGTGCTGTAAGTACTCTTCCCTCCGCTGGGCACAGGCCACGCACCCCCACTCAGACCCTCTTCCCGTGAAATCCACCTAATCTCTCAAGCACTTCAATTTTGCTCAAGTGGCACCTGAGTCAAACTCCAGTAGCTGCTGTGTGGCGCTGCAGCGGCTGTGTCTCCCTCCAACACCCCCCTCTATTTCCCAAGGCCCCTCCATCCACCACTTGGTGCCTTAGCATGAAAATGGATATTTACAAAACGAGGAAGAAGCTTAGAGCTCAGAGGCTGAAGCATGGAGACACTTGATAAACACCAGAGCAGAACATACTGTGCTGTATAAATAGATTCAATAGAGATCCTTGTTCACATGCCGTTAACCCTTTGGGGTGTAGTCTAAACACAACTCATATCACTAACATATTGCATTTGCACATTGTCTTTCATTCCTATGCTACATGTACTGTATTAGGCACTCATAGTGAACCATTTTCCAGTGTCTTTAAAACCTATGTGAGAGAACGACTCCATTCTCTTCTCCTCTCCTCTCCTCTGATCTGCTCTCCTCTCCTCTGATCTCCTCTCCTCTGATCTGCTCTCCTCTGATCTCCTCTCCTCTCCTCTCCTCTGCTCTGCTCTGCTCTGCTCTCCTCTCCTCTGATCTCCTCTCCTCTCCTCTGATCTCCTCTGATCTCCTCTCCTCTCCTCTGATCTCCTCTCCTCTCCTCTGATCTCCTCTCCTCTCCTCTGATCTGATCTCCTCTCCTCTCCTCTCCTCTGATCTCTCATGCCTCCGGTCTGTCCGTCTGTTTATGTACTGTTGCAGTGTGGAAGTTATGCCTTACAGACCCTGTCCATTAGTCTCCATAATATGTCACAGTTCCACACCGGGAACAGTAATAGACACATTATGCTTGCTACAGTGACTCCCTGACCACAGATTTAGGCAGAGACAGATTAAGGATTTCGACCAGAGCAGGTCGGCCTGGGCCAAGAGAGACCACTTTGACCACAAAGTGGATCTGAAATTACCACTTGCTTTCCTCAATTAATGCAAAGATTGTAAATAATCCTCAGAGACAATCAAAATACTCTCATTCAGAATGGCTCTTGGCAGTATGCATTATGAAGCACCAGGCTTAATAAAACAGTACCCACACAGAAAAAAACATGAATTTCAAGTAATCACATGTGATCTTATGTCAAGTTAATGTGATAACGTGACAACATGTAAAAGCAACATGTGATAACATGAAACTGCACATGTGAAAACATGCTTTCATGTGAAATAAATGCGACAACATGAGGATGCAAACATTTTTCACATGTGAGAATGTCATTCCACATTTGAGATACAGATTTTAAGTAGTGTTGATTTGAGGTCGGTTCGGTTTCAGTTAGATTATAAAAAAATTATCACAGTTTTCATTTTCGTTTTTTGTTCATTTATTTGTGCTCCCGAGTGGCTCAGCGGTCTAAGGCACTCCATCTAGAGGTGTCACTACAGGCCCTGGTTCGATTCCAGGATGAATCACAACCGGCTGTGATTGGGAGTCCCATAGGGCGGTGCACAATTGGCCCAGTGTCGTCCGGGTTTGGCCGGGGTAGGCTGTCATTTTAAATAAGAATTTGTTCTTAACTGACTTGCCTAGTTGAATAAATACATTAAATGTACTATGTATTATGTGGCTTGAATGCTGTTACAGAGAACAAAACAATTAATAAAAGTCCCATGATGGCAGTGACTGCTTATCACTTATTAACCATCATTTATTCATAAAATATTTCAGTTATTGTGTATATTACATTTATTTTTTACTTTATTATTTAATTCCAAGTCATCATCTCACCTCTATAGAGCTGCTGCCTATGCTGTCTGACAAAATCACTACTTTAGGAGTTCTTCAAAATAAATAAAGCAACTTTTATGACTGCTAAATACCAACTATCAATCACTTAAACCATGTATTTTCAGGTAGAAATACCTTGCGAAGCAACTGCTCTCTATCCCTCTCGATCGCGCATTATTCTGTCTCTTTTCTCCCTCTCAGTATCTGCCCCACACTAACCTAACGTAGCAGGTGTAGAAGGGGGCGGCGGGTAGCCTAGTGGTTAGAGCGTTGGAATAGTAACCGAAAGGTTGCAAGATCGAATCCTTGAGCTGACAAGGTAAAAATCTGTTGTTCTTCCCCTGAACAAGGCAGTTAACCCACTGTTCCTAGGCCGTCATTGAAAATAACAATTTGTTCTTAACTGACTTGCCTAGTTAAATAAAATAAAGGTAAAAAAAGAAAGAGACTGGACAAGTAGGTGCACAATGGATTACGGTCATTGTAGTTAATTACCATGTTACCACCTGCCCTAAACTATGTAGAATATTTGCCTGTTCAAAACTACAACTCCCTACTACATCCCACAGTTTAGGCTTGACCTGATTTATATCTAGAGAAACTGTGCAATGTGAGCATTGAGCTCCCAGAAAAAATAAGAACTAAATGGAATTCAAATAATTGAACAGCCTTTGGTCAATTAGTTGTTTAAAAAACAAAAACTAACCGACATTTCGGGTAATTGCTCAGCACTTATTTTAACATGTGAACGTTTTTCACTTGAAAATGCAATGACATGGGGTTTTACAGTAAGTGGTACACTGTACAGCTGAAATACAAAACAAATCTTTAATCAGTGACATTTGCGGTACGCTGACCTTTCTGCTGCACCACAAAGTGTATAGCATTCCCCCATACAATACATCACTGCCATCTGCACTGCTATTTTAGTTATCAGTTAATATGACTATTGTCTCATCAATGATTTAATTGACTTATTTCAGCAATTTGAGGGTTTTCTGTATAGTTGTCTAATGTTGGTGGGGCATATTACTCTATTTAAATGTTACACCTGAATCACTATGATAAATATAATATTTTTTCTTGAGTGTATTTATAACAAAGCTGAGATTTACTTTGTATAAAATATAAGAGTGTAGGCATACACGTGAAATCAGTCATTGACACAGACATGGTGGCATAGCAGGTAGATCGGAATGCGGTTGTGAATTCACATCCCAGGTGAGTACATGTTGAATAATACTGTATAAATAAATGTAATCATGTATATAAAATATTTAAGTTGAAAAAACACTGTTAAAAGCACTGTTTGTGTGTGTATCCTAACAATACATTTTTGTTTGCAGGGCATCACCTGTGAAAGGTAATGTCATCACGTGAAAATTCACATGTGAAACTTCATGTGAAATATCATTGCATAAAGTGTTCCAAAAACACATGGTTTTACATGTGAAAGAAAATTGAAATAATTTCTATAAGGGTAGCCAATGTTATATGATTGATTGGACTTTACTTTGCAGAATAATTTGACACGGGTGCCTTGTAAGGATCCGTCTCCGAGAGGGTAATCTACCTTTACCATCGGTCCTATTAGCCAACGTACAATCAATCGATAATAAAATAGACGAACTACGATCATGTATATCCTACCAATGGGACATTAAAAAACGTAATATTTTATGTTTCACCAAGTCGTGGCTGAACGACGACATGAATAACATACAGCTGGTGGGTTTTAAGCTTTTTCGGCAGGATAGAACAGTGGCCTCTGGTAAGACAAGGGGTTGGGGTCTATGTATATTTGTAAACAACAGCTGGTGCACAAAATCTAGGTGCTCGCCTGAGGTAGAGTATCTCATGATAAGCTGTAGACCACACTATTTACCAAGAGAGTTTTCATCTGTATTTTTCGTAGCTGTCTATATACCACCACAAACCGATGCTGACACTAAGACCGCACTCAATGAGCTGTATATGGCCACAAGCAAACATGAAAACACTCATCCAGAGGCGGCGCTCCTAGTGGCCGGGGACTTTAATGCAGGGAAACTCAAATCCGTTTTACCTAATTTCAACCAGCATTTTAAATGTGCAACCAGAGGGAAAAAACTCTAGACCACCTTTACTCCACACACAGAGATGCGTACAAAGCTCTCCCTCGCCCTCCATTTGGTAAATCTGACCATAATTCTATCCTCCTGATTCCTGCTTACAAGCAAAAACTAAAGCAGGAAGCACCAGTGACTCGGTCAATAAGAAAGTGGTCAGATGGAGCAGATGCTAAGCTACAGGACTGTTTTGCTAGCACAGACTGGAATATGTTCCGGGATTCTTCCGATGGCATCGAGGAGTACACCACATCAGTCACTGGCTTCATCAATAAGTGCATTGATGATGTCGTCCCCACAGTGACCGTACTAAATTATGCATTAAACAGGTAAAGCGTCAATACAGGACTAAGATTGAATCGTACTACACCGGCTCCGACGCTTTTCGGATGTGGCAGGGCTTGGAAACTATTACAGACTACAAAGGGAAGCACAGCCGTGATCTGCCAAGTGACACGAGCATACCAGATGAGCTAAATTATTTCTATGCTCGCTTCGAGGTATGTAACACTGAAGCATGCATGAGAGCATCAGCTGTTCCGGATGACTGTGTGATCACACTCTCCGTAGCCGATGTGAGTAAGACCTTTAAACAGGTTCACAAGGCCACAGGGCCAGTCGGATTACCAGGACGTGTACTCCGAGCATGCACTGACCAACTGGCAAGTGTCTTCACTGACATTTTCAACCTGTCCCTGACTGAGTATACAATACCAACATGTTTCAAGCAGACCACCATAGTCCCTGTGCCCAAGAACACTAAGGTAACCTGCCTAAATGACTACCGACCCGTAGCACTCACGTCTGTAGCCATGAAGTGCTTTGAAAGGCTGGTCATGGCTCACATCAACACCATAATCCCAGAAACCCTAGACCCATTCCAATTTGCATACCGCCCTAACAGATCCACAGATGATGCCATCTCTATTACACTCCACACTGCCCTTTCCCACCTGGACAAAAGGAACACCTATGCGAGAATGCTATTCATTGACTACAGCTCAGCGTTCAACACCATAGTGCCCACAAAGCTCATCACTAAGCTAAGGACCCTGGGACTAAACACCTCCCTCTGCAACTGGATCCTGGACTTCCTGACGGGCCACCCGCAGGTGGTAAGGGAAGGTAACAACACATCAGGGGCCCCTCAGGGGTGCGTGTTCAGTCCCCTCCTGTACTCCCCGTTCACTCATGACTGCCTGGCCAGGCACAACTCCAAGACCATCATCAAGTTTCCCGATGACACAACAGTGGTAGGCCTGATCACCAATAATGATGAGACAGCCTATAGGGAGGAGGTCAGAGACCTGGCCGTGTGGTGCCAGGACAACAACCTCTCCCACAATGTGATCAAGACAAAGGAGATGATTGTGGACTACAGGAAAAGGAGTAACGAGCATGCCCCCATTTTCATCGATGGGCTGCAGTGGAGCAGGTTGAGAGCTTCAAGTTCCTTGGTGTCCACATCACCAACAAACTATCATGGTCCAAACACACTAAGAAAGTTGTGAAGAGGGCCACGACAAAGTCTATTACCCCTCAGGAGACTGAAAAGATTTGGCATGGGTCCTCAGATCCTCAAAAGGTTCTACAGCTGCACCATCGAGAGCATCCTGCCTGGTATGGCAACTGCTCGGCCTCCGACCGCAAGACACTACAAAGGGTAGTGTGTACGGCCCAGTACATCACTGGGACCAAGCTTCCTGCCATCCAGGACCTCTATACCAGGCAGTGTCAGAGGAAGGTCCTAAAAATTGTCAAAGATTCCAGCCACCCTAGTCATGTACTGTTCTCTCTGCTACTGCAAGGCAAGCAGTACCGGAGCGCCGAGTCTAGGTCCAAAAGGCTTCTTAACAGCCCTGAAGCCCTAAGATTCCTAAACAGCTAATCAAAGGGCTACCCAGACCCCTCTTTATGCTGCTGCTACTCTCAGTTTATTATCTATGCATAGTCCCTTTAACTCTACCTACATGTACATATTACCTCGACTAACCGGTGCCCATGCACATTGATTCTGTAGCGGCACCCCCTGTAAACAGCCTCGCTATTGTTATTTTACTGCTGCTGTTTAATTATTTGTTGCTTTTATTTTCAATTTTTTTTACTTAACACTTTTTTCCCCTTAAACTTCTTAAAGCATTGTTGGTTAAGGGCTTGTAAGTAAGCATCTCACTGTAAGGTCTACACCTGTTGTATTCGGCGCATGTGACAAATAACATTTGATTTGGTAGATTTACAGAATAGAAAATATGAATGATGGTCTATCTCAGAGTTTCCCTAACTCAGTCCCCCCCGGGGGCACATTTCGGATTTTGCCCTAGCACTACATAACTGATTCAAATAATCAACTCATTATAAAGCTTTGAATCAGGTGTGTAGTGCTAGTGCAAAAAACAAAACGTGCACCCAGAGTGGGGGGGCCCAGGACCGAGTTTGGGAAACCCTGGTCCATCTGACCAAAAATGCAGAATAATATAATTGAAATGTGTATGAATTCATTGGAATACTACGCATATATCCAACATGACTCACTTAGATGCGTAAAAAGGTTTTGTATAATTTCAACTAGTAGTTTTAAAAGTAGCACTCACAAGCCAAAACTGGTCCCTGAAAATGTTGCACAATTGTGTACAAAGCCAGTATGACCTCTTACGTCCTGCAATTTGTTTGTGTGCAATTCATATGACATGTTACGAATTTGTAAGTGCTTAAGATCCTGTTCAATCTCTTTAATATACCTTTTGAGCAGTCTGGTCCCAGAAAGCCGGTGAAGCAGTGGCAGTGGCCTGCTACACATTCGCCGTTGCCCTTACAGTTGGTGGAGCAGCCGCCCATGGTTTCTACAGACACAGAGAAAGTAGTAAACAACACATGGGCTAGGCAGAAACACAAAGGAGAACAATGGTGCCAACTCATGGTATAATGAAGACTATTACTTACTTTGTGCATCCGTTGAGACATATAATAATCTTTATTAATAAACAAACATCATTTCGATACCACAAATGATCTGACAAAGATCCTGGTTGGTATCCAAACGTGTGTTTATTAATAAAGGTACGTAGTGGAGCTCTATTTCTTTCATACCAACTTATTGGGGCCCTGATTCTACTAAAGGATTTGTGTTTGACCACACTTGACGGCATATTATAATCTAACATGTTGAATGAGTGACAATAAGGTGACAGATTAAGAGTTTCATTCCAAAACACTATATATCCATTTTTCAAAAATGTTTGTAAATGAGCTTTTATTGTTTAAAACAATTATTAATAAGATTGGTGTGTTTTTTCACTATCTAATTATGGCATGGGGTTGTTCAATGACAGAAATGCATTTGTTTAAAATCTATCACTTGATGGTTTCATTTCAGAAAGAAAAATATTCAATTTTTTTGCTATACAGTGCATTCGGAAAGTTTTCAGACCCTTTGACTTTTTCCACATTATGTTACGTTACAGCCTTATTCTAAAATTAATGGAATAGTTTTTTACCTCATCAATCTACACACAACACCCCATAATGATAAAGCAAAAACAGGTTTTTAGAAATGTTGCCAATTTATCACAATAAAAAAACTGAAATATCACATTTTCTTAAGTATTCAGACCCTTTAATCAGGACTTTGTTGAAGCACCTTTGACAGCGATTACAGTCTTGAGTCTTCTTGGGTATGATGCTACAAGCTTGGCACACCTGTCTGTAGTTAGGGATTCTCCCATTCTTCTCTGCAGATCCTCTCAAGCTCTGTCAGGTTGGATGGAGAGCGTCGGTGTACAGCTATTTTTAGGTCTCTCCAGAGGTGTTCGTTCGGGTTCAAGTCTGGGCTCTGGCTGGGCCAGTCAAGGACATTGAGACTTGTCCCGAAGCCACTCCTGCATTGTCTTGGCTGTGTGCTTAGGGTCCATGTCCTGTTGTAAGGTGAACCTTCACCCCAGTCTGAGGTCCTGAGCGCTCTGGAGCAGGTTTTCATCAAGGATCTCTCTATATTTTGCTCCATTCATATTACCCTCAATCCTGACTAGTCTCCCAGTACCTGCTGCTGAAAAACATCCCCACAGCATGATGCTGCCACCCCCATGCTTCACCGTAGGGATGGTGCCAGGTTTCCTCCAGACGTGACGCTTGGCATTCAGGCCAAAGAGTTCAATCTTGGTTTCATCAGATCAGAGCATCTTGTTTCTCATGGTCTGAGAGTCCTTTAGGTGCCTTTTGGCAAACTCCAAGCGGGCTGTCATGTGCCTTTTACTGAGGAGTGGCTTCCGTCTGGCCACTCTACCATAAAGGCCTGATTGGTGGAGTGCTGCAGAGATGCTTGTCCTTCTGGAAGGTTCTCTCATCTCCAAAGAGGAACTCTGGAGCTCTGTCAGAGTGACCATCGGGTTCTTGGTCACCTCCCTGACCAAGGCCCTTCTCCCCTGATTGCTCAGTTTGGTCAGGTGGCCAGCTCTAGGAAAAGTCTTGGTAGTTCCAAACTTCTTCCATTTAAGAATGATGGAGGCCACTGTGTTCTTGGGGACCTTCAATGCTGCAGACATTTTTTGTTACCCTTACCCAGATCTGTGCCTCGACACAGTCCTGTCTCGGAGCTCTACGGACAATTCCTTCAACCTCATGGCTTGGTTTTTGCTCTGACATGCACTGTCAACTTTGGGACCTATATAGATAGGTGTGTGCCTTTCAAAATCCTGTCCAATCAATTGAATTTACCACAGGTGGATAATCAAGTTGTAGAAACATCTCATGACTGATCAATGGAAACAGGATGGACCTGAGCTCAATTTCAAGTCTCATAGTAAAGGTTCTGAATACTTACGTAAATAAGGTATTTTGGTTTTTTATTTTTAATAAATTAGCAAAAATGTCTAAAAACCTAGTTTCGCTTTGTCATTATGGGGTATCGTGTGTAGATCGATGAGAAAAATAAATAATTAAATCAATTTTAGAATAAGGCTGTAATGTAACAAAATGTTAAAGTCAAGGGGTCTGAATACTTTCCGAATGCACTATATATCCTATATATAAATGCTATATATAAATGCTATATATCCGCCTCACTCTCAAAGAAATACAACCCTGTAAGTAGTACTGCTAGGTTTCACACAGTCAAATGTAACAAATAACTATGCTTTTTATAAAGAAATGTACAAATTATAAATTTGTGACAAAATGAACTCAATAAATAATATGAGATGTGTACGTAAAGTATTTACATTTTAGTCATTTAGCAGATGCTCTATTGCAGAGCAACTTACAGTAAGTGCATTCATGTTAAGAAGGCTATGGGGGGGTTAACCACATATCACAGTCATATATACAGGATACAAAAACCTTCCATTGAAGCTAAACAATAGATGTCTTGCGTTTTGCAAAAAAACTACTTTTCAAAGACCTCTAAAATGGATGAATAAAACATTTGAGAACACAAAAAATGTACACACACATGAAGGTACCCATAAGCAATCATTTCTAATGAAAAAACACAAATGTGAAATATTGGTGGATATAGCGTTTGGAAAAAAACTCTTCAGATATTCTACATAATTATGAAGAAAATGGAAACTGACATTTCCAGAAATACACTGCAGTACCATTCTTGAACTGCCTTTCAGACAACAATGCGTTTTAAAAGACAGAGCAAAAGCATTTTCAGGAGACGCTGGTGAGAGAGAGCATTAGGAGGAATGCATTGTCTCGTCTCTCAGCAGAGGCTTACAGACAGTTGACAAAAGGTCAATCAATTAAGGATGACAGACTGCAGCTCCTTGCAATGAGCAACATAACTCAACCATTTTGATGTTAAAATGGCAGCTTGTTTCACAAACATATTTCCTGGAAATAATGTCACATGCACTGTATTTTTCTGTACATCTGCAGTAATTATAAGACTTCATTACTGCTCCCAAACATGATTGCATGGCGATGCAATTTTCATTAGTGTCTGACAATGTGGAGCACCTATTCTACTTTTTACATAACGAGAAGCCAATTACCGATGGCAGTGCTCAGAACAAAAACTTGCTCCATTTTTTTTCCGTCGTTGTAGAAAGCCAGGTACCAGGTTCCAGCGTCCATGTACTCTATGAAGCCCGTCTCCTGGAGGGAGGAGAGGATCAGATTCCTGGGAGACGCGTTCGAATCCTCCGTTACCATCTGAACCTCCTGTTTGATCAGCTGCTTCCCGTCCAGGAGCTTGACAAAGTCAAACTGCAGGAGGAAGAGAAAACATCAGATTAAATATGTAGCCATGGTTTGAGAGTCAAAAACTGGGACATCACAAGTTCCTGGTTGGGCATACTGACGTGCCCTGACTGACAGGTGTATGATGGTTCCTCCAACATCACAGCACACATATCTATCTCTGGGAACGGGCCAAAACCAGAAATCATAATGTGCTGTATCGTATCCTGTCATCCATCTTAAAATAACTTGAACTTAACTATATGCAAAAGCTCCCGAGCCACCTTTTGACTTTGCCCTTAATGAGCGTAATAAAGAGACAGGCCCCCATGCTGTATTACCAGATGAGTAGGATATGACAGTAGAATGGAGCGGGACATAGTGCCGTAGCTGCGCTAGAGTCACTCATGTTTGTGTGTGCTCTTGGAGATAAGCAGGGGCCAGGGCTGGTATTACACTGCAGTCGGCTGGTGACTGCATGCAGCAAAGCCTTTCCGCCTGCCGGGCTCAGAGGGAGGTCTGTCTTCACTCCTCCACCCGTCCTAAATAATAAACCCAGGGCTTGGTGAGGCCAGGTCCGTAACTCCAATGACATGCCCCCAAGCCTAAGAATCACTCTATGACTCAGGTTCTCTTATGAGAGACAAATGCTCCCCTACGGAACAAAAGGAAAACGATGTTTGTAATTCAGTAGAACCGCTGGGGCACCATAGCCATCGGGCCCCTGCATTTCAACTCATCAGTGACGCAAAGCAGCAGAAGAGGAGGCAGAAGAGGCGATTGCAGTCCCTCCATTATTCACTTTCAGCTGGGGATCGGCAAATGATATCACACTGAAGCGGAAATGGCCAATAGTGACAAAATCTCCTTGAAAGAAAAGTCTGAACTGTGCGTGCCGCCAAGGGGACTGACTCAGATTAATGACTAAAAACATCCTATTAGGATTCATCATCCGGAAGCCTGCTGGGTTTGCTGAGGCCGCTGAAACAGCCTTGTGACAGATGAGTCGCTTGTGTGGCGGTCTCGCCGTGACCCTGAGTGCTCAGCCCCATGACCTGCTGGGTATTCTATCAGCAGATGTAATGAGGGATGGTCCGAGGCAACATATGTGTGACTGCGTGCAGGCGCAAAAAACTGAACTGGGATCAGCCGAATCAGCCGACCTGGCTGACAGAGACATCTAACGATGGTGTGGGATTAGCCAGCCCCACCGAGACAGGACTTTGTGTTTATTATGGATCCCCATTTGCTGCTGCCAAGGCAAAGGGTGGCTACTTTGAAGAATCTCAAATATAAAATATATTTTGATTTGTTTAACACTTTTTTGGCTACTACATGATTCCATGTGTTATTTCATAGTTTTGATGTCTTCACTATTATTCTACAATGTAGAAAATAGTAAAAATACAGAAAAATCCTGGAATGAGTAGGTGTGTCCAAACGTTTGACTGGTACTGTGTGTGTGATTACTATAATGATTATGAGCATCCTTACAGAACAAAAAGGACATCTGTGTTTGAAAGGAAACTTTCAATTAGCATTAATTAATTGTCTGTATCCGTGCACCTACATATGCAAATTAGTATACAAATGAGCCATAAATAAGGAGTATTTAATTTAATTACGACAGATCACAATTTCTTGAATGATTGGAACTGTTAATCTTAGATAATATCTTTGGTAACACGCAGTGATTGGGGAGTTTAGGCATTTTACTGACATCACATTAGTTCCACTAGATATTTCCTTAATTGCATTCATTCCATAACAATAAACTACATACATTGAAGCTCATTATGATCTGACAAAAGTACTGGTACTGTATGTAGCCAACAGTACTGTAGCTAATTCACTGATTGGTGAAGTGATCAAACTTGACATAGAGGCACAGCATCTGCCTGGTCCAGCTTTTTATCGTGGGTTTCCATGTGGGTGAAGAGTGAGACGGAAGGATGACAGATGGATGGAGGAAAGGAAGTTGTGCGTAGGGACTTGGGGTACACTCATTAGCATCGAGGTTGGTGTGTATCTGTGCATGTGTATCTGTGCATGTGTATCTGTGCATGTGTGGGTGTGTATCTGTGCATGTGTGTAGATGAACCAGGTGTTTATTTAGTTACTTGTGTGTATTGGGGTGTTTCAGTCATTACGTATGCAGGAGTGGGAATACATAAGAGTCTACAGTATGACCGTTTACATGGGAGTGGGTGTGGTGCTCCTGTGTGTATGAGGGAGGTAGCGGGTACAGTACCTGTGTGTGTGTAGGGGGGATGTTCCTACGCCCATAGATCCCTAAGAGGGCGTCCCGTGCCAGGGAGACGTTGAACTTGACATACTCTGGGTGGTGGATGGTGATGTGGAAACGCCAAAACAGACCTGGGGGAATGACCTGCATCACCTGGGTACCAATGTCCACCTCCCCTCGGTCTATCGCTTTCCCCCTCTGGAATAGCTCCTTATCTATATGGTGTGTACACACACACACACACACACACACACACACACACACACACACACACACAGAGAGAGAGAATTTGCACCAAATGAAAATAGATGCACAAATGGGTATAAACACAAATGAGAACAGCGTTCGTTGCTGCACCTCGATATTGGCACTCCCTCTGCCTCTATCAGATAATGAGAGAAAATACAGGCAGACTTTAATCCGTTTCATTTCATTGCCTCGACTAATAAATCCTCCTCGGTCCTTTTAGGAAACGTTCTATCCTCATTGTCAGATGAAACCCTGCATCTGTTCAAACTGGTGCTACACAACTGTGAACAGAAAGGAAAAACAACCATATCTAATATGGTGTTATACTATGGTGAGGAAGGAGAAGACCAGCGAGCAACCGGATGCTTGAGCAAACACCTCCCACATCCAGGCGTGATCTAATTACTCTGTGCTGGTAACCCCTGGTGTCTGCTCTCTGGCAGGTACGCCAACATACCAGGGTGTCACATTATTGATTCTCTCTCTCCTGGCGGGTAACATAAGATCAGTTCAGCTCTACTGTACACATTAAGCGACACTCTTAGAAAAAAGGTGCTATCTAGAACCTTAAAGGGTTCTTCAAAGGGTTCTCCTATGGGGAAAGCTGAAGAACCCTTTTTGATTGCAGGTTGAACCCTTTTGGTTCCAGGTAGAACTATTTTGGGTTCCATGCAGAGGGTTCTACATGTAACCAGAAAGGGTTCTACCTGGAACCAAAAAGGGTTGTCCTATGGGGACAGCTGAAGAATCCTGTTGGAACCCTTTGTTCTAAGAGTGTAATTCTATCTGTTTGGTGTCTTCTTATCTTCACATTTCTCACTGTACAGAGCTCTGGAAACCACATGTTTTTAAACCCCATCTAAATACACATACATGTCTAGACATCGATGACATGGATTGGTCACACATTAGCCTCGACAACCTTGTGAAAAAGATTGGTTTGGTTATCATAGAAACGGAGAGCATTTTTTGTCAAGAAAACACCACCAGACCGGAGCAGGTGGACAAGGTAATGGCAGTGTTACTTTGTGCTACCAGAATGCATTTACTAACTCAATCACTGTGTATAGCTGTGTTACGCTGTTTAGGAGAGGTGGTGTTTGGTCTGTGCCACTGCCACCACAGAACTCATTACAGGGTAATGAAGGCATATCTAGCTGGTGCCTCTCCTGCAGGCCATCTCACCTGTCACTTAAACTGGGTTCAGAGGGTGGGGGTGGGGAGAGGTAAATTAGAAAAGCGCTTCAAAATAGTCTGGCATACAAGCAAATTAATTCTCATAGCCTAAGGGTTACCCTGATAAAACAATTATTCCAGTAATCTATTTACAATGAAATGAAACCGTCTTTCCAATTAGTTATAATTTTCCCTCACAATTGGACAGCTGAATAGAACAAGATTTTAATACTTGGGACTGTCTGTTGATTGAGACTATTCTATTCCCTTTCATCCATCAGATCTATGCTGATAATAATATTTGTATTTTCTTTAACCTTTATTTAACTAGGCAAGCCAGTTTATGAACAAATGCTTATTTACAATGACGGCCTACCAAAAAGCAAAAGGCCTCCTGAGGGGACGTGGGCTGGGATAAAAAATACAAGTTAAATAAAAATACAAATCTGATTGCTACTCTAAAGAAAATGTACATACTTAGACCAAATACAGAGGCTCAATTATAGGGACTGGGCCAACACATCATCCTATGGGAAGATCCAATAACAAAAAAGTCTGAAGCTCTAAGAAAATTCCCAGAACTACAAGTGAGAAATGCCAATGAAAGATAAGTACGATAAAAAAATATACATAATAATTCTGTAAGGCGTTGTATACTATGGCCTAAAGTGGATAAACTGTCACGTCATTCTAATTTGTTTCGTAGAACAGGGAGGTTCAGAAGTGGAGCTTGCTGGAGGACCTCTGGTCTGAAAGAGTTAAGGATGACGCTGTGGGCTGTAGCCTGCTAGGGGATTAATCCACACTCTCTTACTTTAATTAACTGCACATGAAGCTCCTCATGATTACTTCATAGTCAATGCATGCTAATGTAACCCAGCACAGCTGCGCTACATTGTACTAGCCACAGAGTGTACACAGCCTTACATACTGTCTCAATCTAGCAGTACTACCTGTAGTTTCCTATTCCTCCCCTTTGAGGAGAAAGGATGGATGTGTCAGAGGGCTATGATATGGGAATATTGAAACTCAGACACCAAGCTTTTACTGAGATCCATTATGTGCTTATGCAGGGGCAATCCAATATTTTCATAACTGATTTGATTTTAATCTACTCTTCAACATTGCCCTAGTTGCAGAGAACATTTTCTGGTTCACGTGCTTATAGAAATGGAATTGAATTATGTGGAATGGAACTGAATTATTTCACTCATTGCCGCAATGGAATTGTACGTCTGCGGTATTTGGGACCCCAGGGTTGGTCTGGTGTTATTGGAATAATGCTATATCTCTATCTCGAAGATTCTATGAGGTTATTATTTTTTTCGGAAGTGGGAAATGTATATAATCAGATCTTTATCGTGCTAATGGAGGCAATGCCCTGTGAACACATGAGGCATTTTAACTCGAGGATGCCCTGTGAACACATGAGACGTTTTAACTGGAGGATGCCCTGTGAACACATGAGACGTTTTAACTGGAGGATGCCCTGTGAACACGAGGAGTTTTAATTCGAGTATGCCCTGTGAACACATGAGGAGTTTTAACTCGAGGATGCCCTGTGAACACATGAGCAGTTTTAACTCGAGGATGCCCTGTGAACACATGAGCAGTTTTAACTCGAGGATGCCCTGTGAACACATGAGACGTTTTAACTCGAGGATGCCCTGTGAACACATGAGACGTTTTAACTGGAGGATGCCCTGTGAACACGAGGAGTTTTAACTGGAGGATGCCCTGTGAACACGAGGAGTATTAACTGGAGGATGACCTCTGCGTCACCCACCCACCTTCCTACCGGCTCTTTTATCTGACCCGCAATAAGCATCGCACAAGAAGGAAATCATTCTCCCTGTCGAAACATATTGCATCCAACACGCTGGTTATGAAACAACAGGTTTCTTATGTAAACACAGAGGAAGACAAATAGGAGGAGAGAGCCCATGGATCACCCCTTGCTCTAGCTTTTGTTGTGTGGTCTGACAATGTGAATCAAAACCTGTAGGCTTCATAACATCAATCTTTGCCCACCACCGCTTACCTTTGTTGGTGTTATTGAGGCCGGGCAGACCGAAGGGCGTGAAGGTTATGTCTATGCTCTCTGAGTCTCTGTCCAGTTTGCTGAGTCCATTCTCATAGAGCTGCCCATCTGCTGGCTGCAGGTGCCAGGTCAGCCCAAACAAGTGCACTGCTGTAGGGGAGAGCCATGGTTTAGCATGGGGCGGGAGGATTAGTGCTAGAAAGAGAACCCCAGGGCATTAATCATTCAAAACCTAAGAGTAAGACATCTGATTAAACCTGTCTGCAGCAAACAGTAACTAACTACAGGGTGGATGTGCTACAAGGTTCCTGCACTTTGGCTGTATATTACAATTGTAGTTATTTGACAGAGGACTAGTCATTAGTGCTAGGAGCGAGACACACTAACATACTGATTGTAAGACATCCTGCTGCTCCTATGCTTATTACAACACCGAAAAGCAATTTTTCTCCTGTCAACTTCGCTGATATCTCATCTACTACATACCAATGTAATTAAACAAATAAAAAAAGTATACTTTTTTAACTAGATGTAAGGGTGGTAGGTTACAGTATGAGGTTCATGAAATCTATTTAATGGAATATTGATAAGTAGCTGTCTAATCTCCAAAGAAAGGGAGGATAAAGTATGTGACTTTCTAAGTAATGGATTAAAGAAAACCAATATGGTCAAAATTAAATATTTATTTAATGTGAGACTACGGAATGGAATTAATTGAGAAACAGAGATTCCTCACATTATGTAGTTCCTTTCCCAGTAATCCAGAGAGCATTTCTAAGAATGGCAGAGCCAGTTACCCACTGGCAGGGTAAGCATTCAAATCTATTAGGGAAAATATTTTCTGAGATAATTTGGAAGCTATTTAAATATTTAAAAAAGCTCCAGACAATCGTGCACTTGACAAACACATCACACCTCTCATGGTTTCTCAATCTGCAATAGGTGAATCACTGCATTACGATCCACAACAACACAATGCCCCATAACAACGTAGGAGTGGTTAAACAAAGGTGAACAAAGGCGAAACACAAACAGAGACATGCACTAACTCATTGCAGAGGAAAACACAAACACCTAACAACCAAAATGAGGGAGGATAGCAGGATAAGCAGCAGTTAACTACTATGTATACCACCTGACTCATGAGCCTTAACCAATCCCAAACCCAGCAGGACGCCTCTGCACTGATTAGACATGGTGGAGACAGACATTGTATTTGAGAAAGGTGCTGCTCTGCATAACAGCCGTCCCCTCACTAGCGCAGCATTTAGATACTCAGATCAACGTAATTCACCCCTGATCACTTCAAAGTGTTTTCTTTTTCATCTGTCTTTAAACCGCAGCTAGGGCAGTCATATTGCAGGAAGGTCTTAAAGAATGCCTGTTGAAATGTTTTTTTTTTGTTTTTGCAGACAGCTGAGTGGGAAAGCCTAATTAGAGTGAAAGTAGTTCATGCGAATTTGCATCTGTTTTACATAGTCAGTGGAGGAATAATTGATGCTATCTGCTTTTAAAATGTATAATGCATATTCTGATTATGCAGTTTAGAGGGAAGAATTAGATTAAGCCCTTGTCCTCTACTACTTGGGTAGACCCGAGAAACAGACAGCTGTAAAGTTGTAATGAAATTGAGAGAGAAACATATCGCCTCAATAACAGATAAGAGTTTTGTTTGGGGTTTACCAATAATGAGGAAGAGAAGATTTGATTAGATGTTCTCTCTAAATAAGAAAGAGAGGGAATGTTTGGCTCAGGAGGCAACTGCCACATTGAACTATTGTCTTGTAACTTGTTAATTGATTCAGGCCAAACTGTTTAATCACATTATGATCATCTTGTTGCTAATAAAAATAAATAATAATCCCCATACAATTGTTTTTGCTCTACAGGAAAATAAATGGAAATCAGAATTATGAATCATCAAAGTTCACCCTGTATTCTCAACAACATGATCCAAAACGATTAGGTCTGGAGTAAAACATGCACATTTTAGAGCTCAAGTCAGTGTTCCCCACGAAGACATGATAGTATGAGATGTGCCCTTTAATGGACCACAAACCTAAATAGCTACTTGCACCTTCAGCCTTTACTCCACACATTTATAATGACTCTAATTCCAATTTAGAGGCATAAAGTCAATTACGTTTCATCCATAGCTGTTAATTTCACAGGCAACCAGCAAAATAAATGGCTGCACGGACTATCTGAGTTGACCCTTGTATTTGTTTTGCACCTTTTCTATGCACACTCACAGGACTCTACACACTCACTGACACTCCAACAAACACACAAAAGCATGCACGCACACGCACAAGCATGCACACGAGCACACGTCATTTGCTCACACACACAGTGCAATCATCCTAGATTCTGATGCCTAGTCACCATACCCCTATACATATCTACCTTTATTGATCCAGTAACCCTGCACATTGTAAATATGGTATTGGAACTGACCCTGTTTAGCTTACTTACTTTCTCGTGTTCTTCTTACTTCTTATTTCTATTTCTCGCGTGTTTTTGTTCTACCTTATGTTATTTTTAGTGCTACATTGATATTGATTACTGCATTGTTGAGTTTAGAGCTCGCAAGAATGGCATTTTAGTGTACTTGTGCACGTGACATTAAAACTTGAAACGGAAACAGATAGGGCTCTATCTCTATCTGTGCAGAGCACATGCCAGTCCGTTGGTTGCGCCTGCTGATCTGTCCCGTACGGAGATTGCGCGCGCCCAGTTGCGCCTTTTCCCTAGTCTGTCCTGTACGGAGATTGCGTGCCTCCGGTATCCAAACATACATGGCTTGAGAGATGCGGTCACCGGTCGAGTGTGTGTTGTTAGCTACCTCGTTTAAATATCATCAGTACTGCCACAGCAGCATACCATTGAATGAATACTTAAGAACACTTGATATAGCCTACATCATCAATATTCGGTCTTGTTGGCTAAGCGCAGCAGAGAGAGGCAGAAAGACAAGAGTAAAAGACATCGAGCTAGCTAACTAGAGATTTACATCAAACCTCAACATCAATGATCGGCTGATAGCCCACCCTCTTTTCCCGATGTCAATCATGTCTTTAGGAGGCACTGTAACTAGCTTGATTACAATGTGTGATGATGAGTGAGTATGTTGTTGCAGAAATAAATAGACCTACGCTAAAAAAAAAAGTTGTACATTTTGAGCACCTGCCCCCTGAAAGGCCCTCCAGGCAACGCTGTAAACTAGTCAGTAAATGTGCCCAGAAATAACTAAATCACAACACATGAACTGAGTGTTTGGAGGGCAAAATTAGTTGACCTACAACACCAGGCCCCCACCTAGTTGAAGTAGCTACAAATCAGGGCTTTATCCATGTGATAGTGAGATTACTGGGGGCATCAGTTTGCATTACTATGTATTGGTGCCCTGCAGAGTTCTGTGGGAAGACTTTGGGGAGGGGTAATGAAGAGCAAGCACTGGATTGGATTCTCAGCAGGTGGCTGGATGTGTAGGATCCAACACCACTTGTTTCCACAGATCGGGAATCCAAGGAGGATTTTCCTAAATGCAGTTCAGTTCACAGACTGAAAGCATTGCACCACATGGAACTGGTTGCCTCCCACGTCATATTAGCTCGCAAGTTAATAGTAGTACTACCAGTAGTGGTACTACTAGCAGGGGTACTACTGAGCAGTTGCAGTAGTAAAAGTTCAAGCTGGGTAAAGTAACTTACAATTACATATTTGGTACTACGGTAGTAATTTCTACAACTATCATCTTACAAATTATCAATCAATTAATTAATATTAATGATACAGCAATACTGTTGTGATGGCACAGTGCCTTCAGAAAGTATTCACACCCCTTTACTTTTTCCACGTTTGTTGTGTTACATCCTGAATTTAAAATTGATTTACATTTAAATTTTGTGTCACTGACCTATACACAATACCCCATAATGTCAAAGTGGAATTATGTTCTTAGCAATCTTTAGAAATGAAAAAAAAAAAAAATGAAAATCTGAAATGTCTTGAGTCAATAAGTATTCAACCCTTTTGTTATGGCAAGCCTAAATAAGTTCAGGAGTAAAAATGTGCTGAACAAGTCACATAATAAGTTGCATGGACTCACTGTGTGTGCAATAATAGTGTTTAAAATGATTTTTGAATGACTACCCCATCTCTGTACCCCACACATACAATTATCTGTAAGGTTCCTCAGTTGAGCATCACATTTCAAGCAGAGATTCAACCACAAAAACCAGGTAGGTTTTCCGATGGTTCAAAAAAAAGAAGGGCACCTATTGGTAAAAAAAACAACAGACATTGAATATCCCTTTAAGCATGGTGAAGTTACTAATTACAGTTTGGATGGTGTATCAATACATTTTAGTCATTTTAGCAGACACTCTTATCCAGACACTTACACCCAGTCACTACAAAGATACATGCGCCCTTGTCCTGAATACAAAGCATTATGTTTGGGGCAAATCCAACACATCACTGAGAACAACTCTTCATATTTTCAAGCATGGTGGTGGCTGCATCATGTTATTGGTATGCTTGTCATCGGCAAGGACTAGGGAGTTTTTTAGGATAAAAAGAAACGGAATACAGCTAAGCATAGGCAAAATCCTAGAGGAAAACTTGGTCCAGTCTGCTTTCAAACAGACACTGGGAGACAAATTCACCTTTCAGCAGGACAATTTCCTAAAACACAAGGCCAAATATACACTGGAGATGCTTACCAAAACAACATTGAATGTTCCTGAGTGGCCTAGTTACACTTTTTATTTTTTGTACCTTTATTTAACTAGGCACATCAGTTAAGAACAAATTCTTATTTTCAATGACGGCCTAGGAACAGTGGGTTACCTGCCTTGTTCAGGGGCAGAACGACAGTTTTGACTTAAATCAGCTTGAAAAGCTATGGCAAGACTAGAAAATGGCTGTCTAGCAATAATCAACAACCAACTTGACAGATCGTGAATAATCTTTTAAAGAATAATGGGAAAATATTGTACAATCCTGGTGTGCAAAGCTCTTGGAGACTGACCCAGAAATACTCACAGCTGTAATCGCTGCCAAATGTGATTCTAACATGTATTGACTTTGGGGGTTGAATACTTATCATCTAATCAAGATTTATTAGTGGTTTATTTTCCATAATTTTTGTATTTAGTATTTTGTGTAGATTGTTAACAAAAAATTACAATTAATTCAATTTTAATAACACTTTGTAACACAACAAAGTGTGGAAAAAGTCAAGGGGTGTGAATACTTTCTGAAGGCACCAGAACCGAAAATTGTTCTGCCCCATAATTTAAACGATGGAATATTGCAATAGAGTTCCATTAAAGATGTGGGACACAGTCACCTACTGTAACACTAGCAGCAAGTCATCTGAAAGTAAAGACCTGCTTAGTCAGGTGAGACTTCACATTGGCACAGTGGCACCAGAGGACAAAACATGAAAGGTAAGTCATACTTGGCTCTTTGTCAAAATGGCTGCCAGTATGCAGACGGGTGACACTTTGTACTGTTAAAAAGATGTTCTCTAAGGGACTGAACCAGAGCCAATCAGCTCTTTAAGAATAGAAGAGGCACTAGAGAAAGAGAGACAGAGAGACAGAGAGAGAGAGAGAGAGAGAGAGAGAGAGAGATGGCGGGCATAGTGGCAAAACACACTAAAGGTTATTCTTACCACACTATCATGGCAGATAGATTATTATGTTGATCATTCCCAGAGCATGTTTCAGTATGACACATAGCCTCTGCCTACGCTACGTTCTCTATTGTTGCCAATAACAGGAAGAGGTTCATTAACCATGGTTGAGTATGGGGAAAAGATACTTCCTAATACCAGTGCTATTGGTATTAGTCCCACAGCTACTGTGCTCAAAGTCCATTCTGAGCTTCAGGAGAGGTGTCAGTTCCAGTAGAGATTGGCACTTGATCTAAACTTCCCTGTACTGGGTGAAATAATTCACTGACTGCCCCCTGCACCCCAGCCTCCTCTCTCTTCAAAAAGGGCATTGTTTGGTTTATAGAGTCACGACCAGAATACTAATGAGACACTGAAGAGAAAATGGATCGATCAATACGATCACAATGAGGCATGAAAGGTCTGCTACCTTCAAGGCAAGTCGCCTGGAATCATAAATTCCTTGGCTGCCCAGTTCCCTTTCACAGAGACTCTGACTCGGACACTTTGACATTACTCAGTCTTATTGATCCTAACACTTTTCCGTCTGTTAAACCAATACCACAGCTGACAGCTATCCTTTACAGTGCCCTAATGAACTGAAAAATCTAAACATTTCATTTTCTCCAAGGAATATTGTTCTCCTCTCTGAGTCACAGCCTTTCAATACACATTGGAAAGAGATATCTAAACTTCATTAAGGCTTTTCTTTTACTCAATACCAAAAACACTCCTCAAAAGGTAGAGGAGTTTAATTGCTTATAAGTTATTGCACTAATAAACATAATTGGAAAAGTAATGAATTGGCAGTCATTTTGCAGGTGAAGTGTTGCAGTTGAAAGAACCGCTGTGGGACTACTCAATCACAGAGATGAAGGAGGAGAGAGAAAGGGGTGAAGGAGGTGGTGGAGGTGGCAGGGGAGACATTGTTCCTTCCTGTGTTGACAGCGTTCTGACTTTGAAAACAGGCAACTGTAACTTCCTGTTCTGCTTATATCACCTCTGGGTATGTGGGTGACATTTTGGAGCATTTTAATTAGCACCAGGTTGTCCCCTTAGTGAATGAAGAGTGTTTCTGAGGAGAATGGAGTAGTAGGTACTTACTCCCAGTCGGAGTCAGACAGTGTGGCTTACTGTGCTATATCAGCAGTATGCCTGCATGTTCTTCTATTTC
Source organism: Salmo trutta (assembly GCF_901001165.1). Classification (NCBI taxonomy): domain Eukaryota; kingdom Metazoa; phylum Chordata; class Actinopteri; order Salmoniformes; family Salmonidae; genus Salmo; species Salmo trutta. Next base: position 37,281,131 of record NC_042975.1, read on the forward strand.
TGCCTCTCCATAACATTTTCATCATTCATTAACCGCCCTGGGGCTTGTGCACCTCCTCTAAGTATGACACAATGACATGTCACCGTTGTCTTTGAGGCATTCCTCTTCTTGTGTTGTGTGGAGTCAAAATAGCTGTATGGTGGGGGGTCTACAAAGTGTCAAACACAGATTGTCCTTACATCTTAACCTTTCACTGGCCCCACCACCTCCTGGAGTTTCAAGGATGCTCTACACAAACAGCAATGCATTCTCATCAGAAAAGTTTGTTTAGTTATTTGAAAGAGAACTTCCGCAAGTGGAGAATAAAGTGGAACGTGCCCTTCCCATGCGCCAGTGTGTTTCCTTTGTTGTTGTGCTAGAACTGGAACACATCACAACGATTTGCAAATCAGTTACACAGTATGATACATTCTACTTCTGATATGGCTAAATGTGCATACATGTGCTTTTGATGGAGTCTTATGAAGACAAATACTGTCCATTTAAAACATGCTTGAAGAGATGGATGCATGCTCAGCAAATCGCTGCAATGCAAATGTTACAACTGGCTGCTCCAGCCCAGCCCCTGCGGTCCTGCTGCAACTACAGCAAACAAATGCCATGGTAATGTCTATTCTGGGGTCCAGACTAGCATGAACCAAAACAGATAGAGTAAATACAGTATATAAATAAATAGCAGGGTTGATCACACCAATGGTGACATCAAGCAAAGCCATAAAGGCCTGTGTCAAGGCACAGAGAGAGCCTTGACACAAATCTGTGATTTGTGATGACTGGTACCTTCCATGTTCATTGAGATTTGTGATGTGTCACCCCCGAGGAGAGACTTGTGGGTAATAGATTTTCCACCTTTGTTATTTATTTGACATTTTTATTTACAGTACCAACATTATTTGTGATGACAGTACATCTGTTCATTTATGATTTGGACTGAGTGCCTAATAACTAGAGGGAATAAACATTTAGCTGCTAATTTCAAAGCTGTTTGCAACTGTATTTCAAACTCAGGAATGTAATCAGCATTTTATTCATGTAGCCTACTACCGTAGCCATATAGATTTTTTGGTCAATTCAAAATTGGTAATGTAGCATTTATAGTAGACAAATGAATAATAAAGCAGAGAGCTGTTAAGATGCAGTCAACGTTTGTTAGACAGCGGAGGATTTACAATCCCTATCCCTCGCCTGCACACCAAACGGGCTGATGGCTACCTTTGAAATGGCCTTATTAAAGGGGTGTTCATGCACGGTCATGCAGTTTAGTAAATTGCAGGTCTGAGGATCAAAATTGGAGGTCTAAAGTCTTCCATCTTGCTCTGTGTTGCATTTCCTAAGATCTTTATCGATCTAGTGTTGGAAGCTTAAGGGCATCATCTCAATTAGGAAAAACACACAGACGTCTCTGGGTCAGAGCCATCCATAGACATGGCACATGAAGGTTACAATGCCCTCATATTAATATCAGTCAGTCCTAGAGACAACACTATGCCAGACTGAAAGACAATGCCTTAGACATCATACTCATGGCTACGGACCTTAAACGATCAATCTGTTGTTGCTCTTTGATCACTAGGTTTATTGATAATCTTAGTGAAAATAGTAGGCAATATGACCTCATTGATATCTGAATCTAAAATGGATACTGATGAAAACAAGGTTGCAACAAAGTAACGCGTTCTCTTAATTAAATACTATCAATATGTATCTATAATTGATATTATAGAGGCCATATAGATTAACTACCAGTGTAATATCATATGTACTGCAACTACATCGTACTTAATGTACACTAGTAAGTCCATGTAGTTATGGAGTAGGCCTACTTACATTACCACCTTGGCATGGACCTGTTTTTGTATTTTCTTCTTCTAGGAAACAGTGGGAAGTATAAATAACTATCTCTACTGGAGCACCTACCTGGTACATGACATCCTTTCATACTGTAGAATAAAGGCTGAACAATAGCTACCTAATGTAAAGTGTTATGCAACAGTCTACCTGTCCTTTTCTGTATGTCTCTTCTCCAAATACTGTTGTTTACAGTTATAAAGGACAAGAACACAACCAATATGACAGTTACAATACCAAAATGACATGACGATACAAATCCAACGGCCAGTACAGGTTCAATGGGATTAAAAACCGTGGAAATAAATAATTACCCTCAGATAGAACTTAAGGAATGTTTGCTTCCTGTATCTTACAGACACAAACAACTTTTGGATGGATTTTCAACGAAACTATCCATTTATCCTAGTGCATGAAATAAAATAAGAATGACACTGGGAAATAGTTGGAGAATGAGACAAAGAAAGTAAATACAAGTGGAAATATAGAGCGATTTCAGTGCCAATAGTATCTGTATATGCATTTTTTTTAATTTGTATTAAGACATTGAATTTAAATTCTATATTTTGGAATTTGTATTAAGACATTGAATTTAAATTCTATATTTTGGAATTTATATTAAGACATTGAATTTAAATACTATATATTTTAGCATTTGTAATGGTCAAATTGAATCACATGTTCTAAAATTCAATTTCAATTTAATTGAATATTAAAATTCTGTATTTATATACTCATTGTCAATATGGTAGATATTGCATTCATTGTCTTTGTTTACAAATGACAATTTCAAGTTTACCAAAGTTTCATATATTCAACTTTTCGGATGTATTCAGATTCAGTTTTCAAATGTGGTTCTCTAAATTCAGATTCAAAACCAGAGACATCATCCTGGTACTTTGCCAGCAAGGAATGGTAGAAGAGAACAGATAGAATCAAACGCTCGCCATGTTAATCAGGTTTCTGACGGTTTCTGAAACCAATGTGGCATGTTGAATTCATTTTCTTCCTATGAATTTTTGCGTTTGAACCGTTTGGGCTCTGAGCTATTATGACCCCATTCCTGAAAGCTAAGACTCTCTGGAACATTAGACACATTAGAAGGGAGTGTGACAAAAAACACAATTTGGCCCCCATAAAAATATAGTTGAATAGCCCTGTCATAGCCCTTCCAAGGAAAGCTTTTCCACTCCCTATTTAATCTTTCTCTTTTGACTGACTGGGTTTGAACCGGATCTACTGCGTGTTACAAGACTGTGTTAGAGCCCACTTAGCTAAAGCCCATAGGGATGAGTTCAGGAAGCTAACACAAGTCTTCAAGTCTCCAGCAAGGTTACTCATCAAAAGAGCATGGGCCTTAGTTATATTTCACCCCCTTTTGACCTCATACATGCGACCTTGCCTGAGACCTGAAGACGTGTTAGTTTGACTGATGGGGTTCTAAACCAGGCCTCCAGTGCACTAGACAATGTCACTTTTCAGGTCTCTGACAAGTTACTCATCATGTAAGCGTGTTCCCCGAACCACCTGTGTTACACTTCACTCAACTTTGACCTCCTCCTCGAGACCCATCCAAGTAACAGAACTTAGGCTTTAGCTCAGGAGGCTAACAAAGTCTTAACCCAGTCAGTCACCCTTATAATGAGCACCCTTGCAGGAGGCTTGAAACTATTACATGTCTAACACAAACCAACACATGTCAAACTAACACGTCTTCAGGTCTCCTGTGCATCCTCTGAGCATCATAGAGGGGAACAGAAAGCACGACCATGTTCCAGAGGGTCTTAACTTTTGGGAATAGGGTCATAATGGTTCAAACGCTAGAGCCAAATTCATGAGAAGAAAATAAATTCAACATGCCACATTGGCTTCAGAAACCGTCAGAAACCTGATTAACACAAAGGGCACAAAAAACACAAAAATTCTATCTGTTCTCTCGGCTCCCGACTGGCGCAGCGGTCTAAGGCACTGCATCTCAGTGCAAGAGGCATCACTGTAGTCCCTGGTTTGAATCCAGGCTGCATCACATCTGGACGTGTTTGGAAGTCCCGTAGGGCATCGCACAATTGGCCCAGCGTTGTCCAGGTTTGGCCGGGGTAGGCCGTCATTGTAAATAAGAAGCTGTTTTTAACTGACTTGCCCAGTTAAATAATAAAAAATATTATCTTCTACCTTTCCTTGCTGGAAAAGTACCAGGATGTCTATGGTTTTGAATCTGAATTTAGAGAACTGAATTTTAAAACTGAATCTGAATGCATCTGAGAAGTTAAATATATGAAACTTTGGTCAACTTTAAAATATAGTTTGTAAACTTGATACACAGACAATTAATGCAATATGCACCATATTTAAACTGAATAAATAAATATTGAATTTGAATATTCACTTAAATTTACATTTAATTTAAAAACTGAATGCAATATTAATTTAATTCAGTTTCAAATGATGAAATACAAGTTCAATTTACTAATTCAAATATTACATTTTGTGCATTACACATTCAGAAATATTGAATTAAAAATCTAAAATACATATTCAAAAATATTGAATTCAAATACAGTTTCTGTTGGCATTGAAATCACTCCATACGGAAATGTTATGCTTTTGTACTATACTGAATTGTTCAATAAATATAGATAATATAGATAGGGAGAAATACCCAACTTACCAATGACGTATGTGAGCAGGAGGGCGAGGGTTACGGTGATAGCGGTGGCGCTTAAGGCAGTGCATTTCCAGTTGCAGCACTTGTAGGGCTTGTTGAAGGTGAACATGGGTCTGGAGAAGGTGCTCCTGGGTAGGGGCCGTGGGGGTGGGGAGTACACTGTGTTAGATGTCAGAGGGTAGTTCTGACTGGCAGCGCTGAACAGGGCAGAGGAACCTGAGCCATGTTTGAACAGGAAATGCCTGCAACACACCAACAGAAGAGGTTGACATTAATGAGAATATACACAACATAGCACATTACCATACATTACTATTTCATTGTTAAACACTTATGTGTGAACATTTACACCTTTGTGCACCAATAAAAAATGGTGTAGATATGACATGAATAAATATGCATAGATTAATACCCTTTCCATCTGCGTAGTACTTAAATAGAATACAAAACAGAATATACTTCTGTTAGTTACTTGTGTACTTCTAAGTTATTGGTAAACTGCAAGAAATGCACATCATTAAAATCAAATCTCAGAATGCAATCCCATTTCCCTCCCTGGCCAAATGATATACATCCTAAATCTAATTAATGAATGCTCCCAACAGGCAAACTGCCTTAATATGTTCACTCCTGGGAGAGGGAGAGAGAGATAGGGAGAGGGAGAGAGGGGGAGAGAGGGGGAGAGAGAGGGAGAGAGAGGGAGAGAGAGAGTCTAAGACATTTATTATTAAATTCTTACAGCTGACAGTGATGCTGAATGCTGTGCTTACATTGATTTATGCTAATGCTGAAGGGTGGCCAATTCCTCCTCACTGTGAACTTGACCTTGGAACCACTGCCTTTATCTAACAAGCTGTAGGCGGCAGTGTACAGGGAGGGAATAGACCGACCGGCGGAACAGAAGAACACAAGGGGGAAAAATAACCCTCATTGCTCAGGTCCTTAATTAGAAAAGGTTTTAATACCATTAGCCGCTATCTTTAATGTGCCCAATTAAAGATGGGAGAGTACAAAGGTCAGTTTTATAGAAGATTATATCACAGGGCTTAATTGCTGGGCCAATTTTCATAGACAGCGTAATTAAGTTTAAGTATGGTTCACAAAGGGATAAAGTTATCTGAGACATGTTTGTTTTTGTTGTCCAAGCCACTGTAAACGCAGCATCCCGTGGTGTTGGGTAATCCTCCTCACGGTCTGCGGAAACACTCATGAAAACTGACTGAATTGTATCGTTCAGTCATGGACAGCGGACATCCATTTTGGATCAGGACTGAGCTCCAGACTTTCTGGGATATTGAGTCCCTGCAGCGGACATCCATTTTGGATCAGCACTGAGCTCCAGACTGTCTGGGATATTGAGTCCCTGCAGCGGACATCCATTTTGGATCAGCACTGAGCTCCAGACTGTCTGGGATATTGAGTCCCTGCAGCGGACATCCATTTTGGATCAGCACTGAGCTCCAGACTGTCTGGGATCTTGAGTCCCTGCAGCGGACATCCATTTTGGATCAGCACTGAGCTCCAGACTGTCTGGGATATTGAGTCCCTGCAGCGGACATCCATTTTGGATCAGCACTGAGCTCCAGACTGTCTGGGATATTGAGTCTGTTGTAGTGCTGTAGCTGACACTTGAAAAATACATTATTAAGAGCAAGAAAACAGTCAATAGAGGACCAATCAATTCATGTCTTTGTGTAATTGAAAGAAATTAGGAAGAATATGCTTGTGGTCTTGAATATGGTCATTATGCTGATGTGACAGAAATCTGGAATTGCATTGATGTTGTGTCAGTGCCATATCATCAGTGTCTTTGTGTTCTCAACAGTGTATCGACTCGGCTGATGTCATTTAGACAAAAGAAATTAACTGCTTTTATCCCATACTTTTTGCTGCTTTGAGGAAGGTGTTCAGGAGGAGGAACTAAGAAATTGGATCATTAAAATACTTGTTTCACCCCCAAGACGTCTGTAATGATGATCTGAGGATCACTATTGATCACTGATCTTTATAATTGATTACTTTTCTTCTGTTGTCTGTATTTTCTATTGATGAGGTAGTATCTTATGTTAAACTGCCATTTTGTGAAGGTACAGTATGCCTCTATGTGCGTTGGCCAGATGTCATAGGGAACGTTTCTTCATAATAGCAATCTGAAGGTGTTTATGGAGGTGGGTGATACAGAGCACCTCATTTCTAGTCATTTTAGCAGTCTGAAAAACACTTGATGCTACAGTATACAGTGTTAATTGGAAGGCAGCTATGCATAATTGGTAACGTCTGCCGGTGAGAATTGACAACACAGAAATCTGAAATCAACAAAAATATGATAAATATTCAGTATTTTGGTTTATTTGGGCGAAGGCGAGCGCAAAGTGTTACAACTATGTCAACAGCACATCACCCAGCCTGTAGAGCGAATGTGCAGTAATAACAGTTGTTACCATTGTCTAAATGTAAAGACAAAATATCAAATGTGGTGGTGTTATTAATATCTGGCCATCACATCAAACTTTCAATCTCATTACAATTGACAATGATGAGATAAACAAGGCCAAGAGGAGGTATTGGATAGCAATCTGCTGATCTACATGAATGGTGGCATTGTATTAGGTTGAATATCGACCACAGGTTAATCAACAAGGTTCATTTAGGTGAGAACAGAAAGTCAGCATATAGCCACATCAAGCATGGTGGCTTCCTCATCTTCTATGCAGAGTGGGTGACCTCTACATACGTTTGGGGCCTAAATGAGCAGTCAATGAGATCTACCATAAGGGAAGGAGGATCTACCTACTCCATCAAATTTAAGATGTTCAAGTACCACTACCCCTCCTGCAGACCTAATTGTGTTCATTTGTCATTATTGTCACTGTTGTACATTAGATAGACCTATGAGACGTTATGGATGTTTTGAACACAAAGCGTGGGGGTGAAAACATGCCTAAGGTAGACCCTTGTTTTCTAGTCTCTTACTAACACCCTCTCATGCCAACTGAGTAATGGCTTCCTTGAGGAGGTATTATCAACCATGGAGCTCCTGCATCCATTCATTTGATTGCTTCAGTCCACTGAATCTACCCACAATGGCCAGGAAACTCAATTAAAGGAGAAGCTTTCTTTTTTTACAACCAAATATATTGTTTTATGTAAATAACATGTTACACCTTTTTGGTGATTTCATTTGTTTTTGGAAAACATACCCCAAACATCAAATCCTTTAACTTGTGAATTCAGGTAGCTCTATGATGTAGTGTTCGCCCTACTGATGCCGCTACCCCATGCTTCATTGTTTTTCTGAAGACGACATGTCAACTTATTTTAGTCAACAGAAAGAAGTTGTTTACCTCTGATAGGATTGCTTATTTTCAATTTACAAGACATTTATGAAGCACCAAGCACTGTTGGGTTTACCAAACAAATGGGAAATAGAAAAATAGGCCAGCGACTCATTTCACATTTCACAGACAACCCTTTAAATAAAAAACTATCTCAAAAAGCAGACAGCATAATTGTCAATCTTGACAAAGGCTCTCTACTTCATATGATTAATTTACTTTTCCATAGTTTTCCTGTCATAGTGGTCTCTCTTTGCATGTTAAAGCCCTTTCCTCCATACAAAGCCAAACAAAGCTTGTCATTAATAACAAGCGGGAAATTCTTTGATTGGTTTTGTGTTCCACATCAAATGAAGAGGGGGAGATTTACCTGGTTACTTGTGGTGTACAGTAATTGAATTTGCCATTTTCTAAGCATGAAAATGGAAGAAGCGTATAGAGAGCTCAACTCATTTTAAGTTAATAATAGAGTTTTTCAACCTCTGAACTACCCACAATGACTTTCTCCATTACAGTAAATCTAATGGATTGAAATGTTGTATTTCTGTATTTTCACCTTTGATCTGACAGCTGTTGGCAGCCATCGTTTCTTCCTATCAATTAGGAGTGTAGACAGAGAGGAAGAGGCGAAGCGAGAGGTTTTACTCTGCTCAAGAAAATAAGGCCACGAAGTGAGGAATTTTGTATGGAGGTCAATGAGAGGGTCGAATTTGGTCATCAAAATGTAATTGCTAACTGCTACGTGAGGCTTATTTGATCAAATAGAAGTTTCATAATGGTTAGGTTGTTACGAATCCACTGATAGAACGACTCTATATCAGCGTTGTGCCTGTGGTCATAAAGATACATAGAGGACTCATCATGGATATAACTCGTTTTAGCCCTGGACATTACCATTGAGGTCTTCCATCATTTTAAAGTAGTCAATTGGGTGGGGATTCCTATGAGTTGGAAGCAATTAGCCAATGAAGAAGAAGAAAATTGACTACTTTTAAATGGAGATAGCCCCAACGGCGCTGCCAATGCCGTCACAGATGCTATAATGGCACAGACACAAAGATGAGTCCTCGATCTATCTCTCTGGCCTGTTCATATGCGTATCTGCCCTCTCATTGGCTAGAATGTTCCCACCTGATCTTGCCTCTTCCCACCTGCCTTCCATTGTTAGAGCGGTCACATGTCTATCTTGTCAATATAATAGACAATCTTTGGTCTAGCTACTAACCTGTCACAGTCTGTTCTGTTTCAACTGCTTTCATCTCCCATAATCTACCAGACCAAATAGAAGAAAAATAAACAAATAATCTCATCTGGCAGACTGGTTTTAATGCAGGATAAAGATAATTCTTACGCTAAAAGGGATCAAGTTCACATTTTGGAAGCTTGGAATTCACACAAATGATCTAGCCTGGCAGAGACAGGCACAGTTTTAAATTCTGGGGAAGTGATCACAAGAAGACAAGCCTGTTCATAAAGGGTGACCGCTTGAAGTGGTTTTCTCTTTGGAGGTCCGTTTAAAAATTAAAAACCCTCTTTGGGATGAACGGATACACTTCCAAAAAAGTTGTTCTTTCATGAATTGTCACGTGTGGCTATGCAAACAGCTAGTCAGTTGTAGACAACCTTTCTTTTACAACTACAGCAGCAGTTTTTATATTTACATCTGATACATTTCTTTAAACGCTAATTGTGAACAGGCTTTTGCCGTGAAAAGGTTTGGAAAGGCCTTGATCTTGAATATGTTCCGTTAACAATGCATCTATTTATGTTATTTGGATTTGTACACCACTTCACTTCTCAAAAGCCTTAGCCCTGAATCTCATCAAAGCAATATGATTTAGTTACGCACCGCCAACCCCTCATTATAAATGTACACCATGATTCATCTCTATCAAGTGTGAATCATTAAAGAAGTCTGAGAGGTCTGTGACTGAAGTCACAGGGGTCTTCTCTGCAACACTTAACTCAGGCCAACAACATATCCATTCAGTCGACCTTTCTCAAAGCTAGCGCTATTTTGTGGATCCAAGTTACTGGTACCGCAGTGACACGGTGATTAAGAACACGGAGGGAAAGAGACCAAGAGACCTGAATGACTCAATACTGGGGAAAGTACGGCCACAGAGCTGTTATGGTGTCTGCCACACTGCACTGACCCCATTACTAGGCAGGTGAGAGTGGAGGTGCTGAGGCCTACCTGGTCTCCAGGGGGATGTTGCTGTTGAGGGCCCAGCTGTTGTGGAGCTGGCCTCTGTCTCTGTCGGCCGGCTGAGTGGGATCTCCGTCCATCGCCTGGCTCCGAGCCGGCAGGGTGTTCCTCTGCAGTGCCTCAGAAACGTGAGCGTGAGGGGCTGGGCGGGCACATGTGCACGCGTGGGGAGGGGGTGGAGGTGGGGGGAGGGGTCTGAAGGTGAACTGAGCTGGTGGACTGCTGGGGAGCTCTGTGGGGAGAAAAGGAGAGAGAAAGCGTGAGAAAAAGCATGAGAGAAAGTGAGAGAGAAAGCGAGAGAGAGTTGAGTCTTTTCTGAGTGGCTTGATAAGTGTCTGAGAGTTTTGTGACGTTCCGAAAGCACTTACCGTTCACTTTTCCTCAATTTGGAGAGAGCCTGGGGGATTTTTTAAGTTTAATTAGCACATGAAACAAGGTTATCATTCCAAAGTACAATTTTGAAAAAAATCTAATTTTGCAATAAGATCAACCAATACAAGAATAAAGCTATATACAAGGAGTACCAAAATCAAATCAAAGCTTTCTTAATGAAATTAAAAGATAGCCATGATTGCATTAAATCAATCTATATTTCTAAAGCCAATGAAATGCTTTCCCCGCTATTGCTGGTTGCTTGTGTGATGGAACGGTTTTAGTAAAAATTTCCAAAGCAACAGAATTTCCAAATCTTGGAGGATGCAGGTGTCTCATCAAGGCTTGTTCTAGATTAGAAGATGCATGGCTATCCTTCTCATGATGTCTGGAGTGGTTTCAAAGTCAAACTAGAATCAATGGATCCATACTATACTATCAAAAATGTATTGAATCATTTGATAAAACAACGAGGTAAAATATATTTAGATGGATTAAATGACAAAATGTAAAAATGATATTTAATCCCATAAAAAAACACTTTTAATGTGAGTTACAAAACCATCCTGACATATTCCTGTATAACTACACTTCATGGTAACACAAGCACTTCACATGGGGAACTGTACCACCTCGCTTCATACGGCATTATAGAGCCTGTGTACGATGCCCTAGCACTGCACAGCTGATTAAAATAACCAACTCATCAAGTTTTGTTTATTTGAAGCCGCTGTGTAGTGAACGGGGAAAACCAAAACGTGCACCCGGGGGGGCTCCAGGACCGAGTTTGGGAAACCCTGCTTTACTCCATAGTTATGTGAGTAGTTATTAGTGTCTATGTAGAGGGTACCTTTGCAGAGTGTATTCATAGGAAGTGTTACCAACTTTGTTATCATGATTGAGTTTCCTCCCAATTAGAGAGACAAGTCTGCATTAACTCTTCTCGGTTGTGTACGAAGAGACTAATGACAGAGTCCTGCGTTTGGCCTAAGAGGTTGAATTGAATTGTATTGATTTTGTTTGTCTGTGTGATACGTTTTACTCCTGCTTATTATACATCAGCGTTTAGATGCCAAGGACCACTTCTAAAGCATTATAGAATAATGCAGATTGGAGTCTGGACCTGCAGTAATCTGATAAGAGCACTCCTCTCCATTGATCTAATGGCCATTCATTCAGTTTAATTGTTCAATTCTTCCATCATTTCCCTTTCCAGAGTATTGATATTTACCAGGTAACATCTAACATAATTCTGCAGGTTGAACTCCATCAGATAAGGGGAAATGATTATTGTAGATGTATGAAGGGTAAGTTGTTTGGGAGGGTAGTTTTCCCACAAAAGAATCCAAGGCTCAAATGGCTAATTATTAAAAGGATCAAATAACATTTGATCAATCTAAAACTTAAAACATAATATGTTGTGATCTATGATCTGAAGAATGCTTTGTAGACCACACACATGACCAGAAAAAATATGACTGAATGCTATGAGAAGATTAAGAACCAAGTCTATGCTTCTAAACCTGTAAGGGGCTAACGAGGAGAACATCACCGTTTCCAGAATGTATGCCAAAATCTAAACAGACTCAAACAAATAGAAAAGTGTTTGAAATACAATATTTGTCTCCAACATTACCCTAAAAACCCCATGCACATGTTTCCAAAGCATTATGTTCAATGTCTCTTGTTTGGCGCTACCACTTACTTGTTCTTTTCGCGCTTGTTACAGAAAACCAAGCCTTTGAGGTGTAAACATGAGTCTTTGAGTACTCAGAGGAACAGTACGTACACTTCTGAAAGGTTCTTCAGAAAAAGCCTTCTTTTTGAGATTGCTCTCTAATCATCCAGTATGTTCCAAAGCCAGGCCATAACATGGCCTCAATTTACCACAAGTGGCTTAAACTCAATTTCCAGGAATTTCCTTCCGAGCGCGTGCTTTCAAGACAAAACCCCTGGCGGGATTGAAAGTGTCTTAAAAGTACACCTGACCTCCCGCAGAGATGCTTTATCCTTGAAAAATGTAAATATACTGGGTACACACTTACACGTGCATTATTAAGACTAGGTCATTCACTGATCCTCTCTTAGATAAGCTAGCTGCTATAAGCGCTGCCTGACTGCAGCCACTCAGAGTTCGACAACAATACAACACAAGAGAGGCACATTAGAAATACACTTCCAGGGCAGCTCCTTCAACTCCGTCAGCCTGCTTGGAAGTTGACATAGTTTGACGTTTTACAGACGCCCTTCCTTATTAATTGTTTATGATAACCTCATGACAGGCTGTCGATTCAAAGAAGAGGTGGGACAACGTAATACTTTACAACATTATGGTACCATAAAGAAGCCGCTGCAGTGTCTTGAAAAGAGGCCACATTCAATCACAACCGCACTGCAGGATTTACACAGCAACATAAACATCTTTCATGTCAGTCAAATAATATAGTTGAACAGTTTTGGATGGTTTAGATTGAATAACAACTATGTGCAGTTAAGAGAGCCAGATTGAAGATGATAGAACTGGCTGCATGAACAAGATCGCTGCATTAAAAACACTACATCAGGTTAGATTAAATCAGGCCAGCGGGACATTGGGCTACAGATCTGAGTGGAGATGCATCTTGTCTGCGGTGTCAGGGACACTGAGGTGTGAGGCTGACCCACTTAGGCCCTGGTCCAGGCAAAAGAGCAGTTTATTGATGACCTTGGCTCCAGAGCATGTGTCTACAAGTGTTATTGCCAGCCTGATTCCTCCCACAGCAATGAGATGCACAAACAAACAAAAACTCTTTTCCCTTTCATTTTGTCAATACAAAACATGATCACGTCGACTTGCAATGTCAATGGATCACTGTTTATTTTTAACAACACAAATGCTTCTGATTTCAAAAAATGGAAAAATGCGTGCAAAGAGCCCTGACTGCGTTATACCCATTCTATTTCTAAAAGGGAACCTGAGTTGCGAGGGGAAGCACATTAGCTTCACCTGGAGAGGGGAGAGAGCATGGCTCAGTGTCTCACTAGACATGGGAGAGTACAGAACAAAGGGGCTGGCCCTGCAGTCCCCCTCACCCCACTGCTTTCAAGTGCTGGACATAGTGCATTATGCATGTCTTCCGTACTATTGACATTTCTACTTCGAAACTCACATTCCTTCTGCATATGGAGAGAGATGGGAACGGAGCTATATAAGCGCAAGTAATGCTGGCATTTTCAGCAGACAAATCATTCCTCTCTGTCTGAGCGTGTGTTGGTGTGAGGGTCGGCGTGAGGTTTGGCAGTGCACCTGACATTTCGTAGGAATGTCTCTAAACACATGGCCTATCAGAAAGTTTTTCGATTCAGAGAAAGGCCTTAAATGAAAATGGATTACGTGGAGTGCAAAAGCTGGACTAGCCAGCTGGAGCTAGAGAAAGAGCGAGTGTACATTTCCGTGGTGTACTTTCTGTCATCTCCCTACATAAAGCAAACCCCGACTTTGGGCAATTTGAAGATTCAGTTTAGTGTGTCCTGGTTTTGCATGGCTACAGATGAGTACTGTAGTATTATCCACAATCTAGGAGGATAATACTGCATATTTCATTCATCACCTTTCGTTTGATGTTGATGTGACACCAGACAAAAAGGCAACGTTCTAAAAAGATCATAGCGGTATCAAGAAAAAGTTGATAGAAAAGTAATTCAATTGAATATAAAAAAAACGTAGTTTTATTGCGAAACAACATAAATGTGGCCTTTTACCCGTCTCCTCACCCTTACACAATGTAAGTCTCTGTTATGGCTTTACGATAGCTACAGTAATTATTGACAACGGTTATCTTTTCCGGGGGTTTTTAGCTGCCGAACCACTTATAAAAATAGAGCGTTAAGTAAAAATGTGAATTGAAGTGATTCAACAATGGTGCACAACAAACCTGCTGGCACCAGCCACATAACCGTAACACTGGAGCTTAAGAGATGTTCAGCTAGCACATATACGGTATCAGACTGGGACTTTGCAAAACACATGAGAAAGCTCTTAATGCCAAAGGCTTTAACACAATTTCTTTCACAGCAGGACCTTCTATTATTGAAATTGCTCTCAGCATATAGAAAGGTATATCAGCCAGCCACAATGAAAATGCCTGGTGTTGAGTAACACCACCGAGGCTAAACACACACAGCACTCAGGCACTCTAGAAGAGAGGCTCCCATTCCCCTACCCCTCAGAGGCTACTGCAATAATCTCTGAAAATAAAACCCCATGTATAAAGTACTACCGCAATTACTTCCAAAGGTTGAGAATTTGGAGTAGCCTATTCATCTCACACATCAACTATTTTTGCTTTTGGCAACAGTTGTACCATACAGTACCCCTTGCACAATGACAACGTTCATCATTAATGCTTGTGAGGAACATTTTCTTCTGCACAGTCCTTCCCCATGGCTTGGCTCCCTTCAGAAAACAAGTGGAACGTACCTGAAGGGTACACTGTGCCGTATCCAATCTCTTCATTAATACATGTTTATTTACAGCAGCTGTCCTTCACAGCTCATAAACCTAAACTTCCACTCCAAGATATGATGAACCACCGTATAGACACTGTGGATGAGGACTTGTATGCATTGTATGGGAACCATATGGTAAAGGGGAGTCTTACCACTCAGACTGTTGACTGGATTGGAGGTCAAGTGAATCAATGTAACTCCTGTCTAGCCTGGGTGAGACACAAGACATGAGGAAGGAAAAGGCCTTCTGTTTTTTACAGACCGGGCAGGTTTGTACAGTATGTTCAACTGGGCAGCAGATTGACAAGAGCACGGTTGGCCTGTTTTATACATAAAATAACTGAAATGTTGGTCCACATACTTGTGTAATCTCTCAGTTGACAGCACGTATTTGCCAACAGGGTCCTTATACGACACTCTCAAGCACCTCTGCCAAGAAAATAGGACTATCCACTTCAGGCATAAATATATTTATTCTCTGGCATAGTTATTCATGGTGGATAATACACAAGAGGAAGAGAGGCAAATACTATTTTATTCCCCCAATTTGACCTTGTCTCTTCTAGCTTGGGCTTGAAAATGCATTTGTTGTGGCCTGGTGCGTGAATGGAATCTTTAAGCGCTTTAATATGGTCCCATTGTAGAAAGCGCTACATGATTTTACACGCTACACAAGGGTAATGGCATTCCATGAGATTAAACACATGACCCATCTTCTTGAATCAACCTCGGGCACTTCAATCTAACGAGACAACATGGCAACTTAACATTCCGGGGCTGAACTCCAAAAATGATGTTTTGTGATATTTGAATCATTCTGAACCATGACTTCACTCAACAATATGGGGCTATCACATGGAATCACTGAAAGCACTGTGTCCAATGCAATTCATATAGGAAGAAATGCAGTTGTAGGTCTTAGAAAAATCTGAAAAGTCATATTTTCAATATCATTAAATAAGTATTTATTATAATTTAAAACCTGACTGTTTGTTTTAAGCGTATACCACTGAGGACCGGTAGTGATTTGCTGAAGGCCTGTGGGCACCATGACATGGTTTAATGCTTTATGGTGCAACATGTCAAAAGATAACCCGCTATTGGAGGGAAATGGACAATAATTACTTAAATCATCATGTTTCACATATAGTAGCTTTTTTAAATGAGTATGCCACGATATCTGGCTAGTTCACTGACCAGACACACACTGTGATTCTATTTGGAGCTATGACAGGGATATTCACAGATGATCTGTGATTGTGAATGATAGCACCCAGCACATAGTCATAAATCTTACAGCAAACTAACATCAGATCTTTTACAACCAGGAGGCTGTCATTCAGCTTCATCGTGGCTCACATAATCTCTTTACATCAGGGACTTATTCCTAATGCAATAAAGGCAATACAGAACAGAGCCAACATTGAAATAGTCCCCGGTTATTGTCTATGGATCCGATTGTAGACACGGTTGTAATAATTCAGGTGAGAAAAATGTGGTTCGTACCAGATGGTGCAATGGTGATAAAGTGTCAACGCTGGCGGCTCGGGTATTGATCCTCTTTTATAAAACGATATACAAAGGTCAGAGGAAGTCTATCCATTTACCCTTAGCACGGATAGATTGGCAGACACAGAAGCCATTGTGTGGAAGCCCATTTGACATGAATTGTTGTACCATGTTGTTGTGTGGCCAGTAAATTCTCCTTTCTTAGATTCATAGCCTCGTTTTATGGGCAACCCTTTCTGTATACTTATCTGATCTGACATGCATTACTTACTGAGCCAGCTTATCTGGGCGGTACACACGCACAAACCCTGCACTTTTCACACGTTAAAGAAAAGCATGACTAGGAGGGATCATAAAATCAGTCAACTGCAATGACACAAACCCTAACAAACCCTATCAAACCCTAACAAACCCTATCAAACCCTAACAAACCCTATCAAACCCTATCAAACCCTATCAAACTCTATCAAATCCTATCAACCCTATAAAACTATGAAATCCTAACAAACCCTATCAAACCCTAACAAACTCTATCAAATCCTAACAAACCCTATCAAACTCTATCAAATCCTATCAACCCTATAAAACTATGAAATCCTAACAAACCCTATCAAACCCTAACAAACTCTATCAAATCCTAACAAACCCTATCAAACTATATCAAATCCTATCAACCCTATCAAACCCTATCAAACTATGAAATCCTAACAAACCCTATCAAACTCTATGAAATCCTAACAAACCCTAACAAATCCTAACAAACCCTATAAAACTCTATGAAACCCTAACAAACCCTATCAAACCCTAACAAATCCTATAAAACCCTAACAAACCCTAACAAACCCTAGCAAACCCTAGCAAATCCTATCAAACTCTATCAAACTATGAAATCCTAACAAACCCTATCAAACCCTAACAAACTCTATGAAATCCTAACAAACCCTATCAAACTATATCAAATCCTATAAAACCCTTGCAAACCCTATCAAACTCTATCAAACCCTATCAAATCCTATCAAACCCTATCAAACTATGAAATCCTAACAAACCCTATCAAACCCTAACAAACTCTATGAAATCCTAACAAACCCTATCAACCCTATCAAACCCTATCAAACTCTATGAAATCCTAACAAACCCTATCAAACTCTATGAAATCCTAACAAACCCTATCAAACCCTAACAAACCCTATCAAACCCTAGCAAACCCTAACAAACCCTATCAAATCCTAACAAACCCTATAAAACTCTATGAAATCCTAACAAACCCTAACAAACCCTATCAAACTCTATGAAATCCTAACAAACCCTATCAAACCCTAACAAACCCTAGCAAACCCTATCAAACTATGAAATCCTAACAAACCCTATCAAACCCTATCAAACTATATCAAATCCTATAAAACCCTAGCAAACCCTATCAAACTCTATCAAATCCTAACAAACCCTATCAAACCCTATCAAACTCTATGAAATCCTAACAAACCCTATCAAACCCTAACAAACCCTAGCAAACCCTAGCAAACTATGAAATCCTAACAAACCCTATCAAACTATATCAAATCCTATAAAACCCTAGCAAACTCTATCAAATCCTAACAAACCATATCAAACCCTATCAAACTCTATGAAATCCTAACAAACCCTATCAAATCCTAACAAACCCTATCAAACTATATCAAATCCTATAAAACCCTAACAAACCCAATCAAACCCTATAAAACCCTACCAAACTATCAAATCCTAACAAACTCTTATCAAATCCTATCAAATCCTATCAAATCCTATCAAATCCTATCAAATCCTATCAAATCCTATCAAACCCTATCAAGCTATCAAATCCTAACAAACCCTATCAAATCCTAACAAACCCTAAATCCTAACAAACCCTAGCAAATCCTAACAAACCCTAGCAAATCCTAACAAACCCTAGCAAACCCCATCAAACTATATCAAATCCTATCAAACCCTAACAAACCCCATCAAACCCTATCAAATCCTAACAAACCCTAGCAAACTCTATCAAAGACCAATCTGAGTAATCAACAGGAATCATTCAAAACGTCATAAGATTGATCCATACATCTCTTCTGAGGAGCATATGGGTGAAACAGCCAGGTTAACCTTGACTACTGGATCCAATGTCATTACCGAACACGAGCATTTGCAAAATGGATGGAGAAGAAATGGAAGAAAATACTTCATTGAACTATCAACAAATGTCAGTCTCTCTCTCTCTCTCTATCGCTAAGATAGTTAAAAATGCAAAGTGCTTGCCAGGAGAATGTCACTGTGGTTCTTACACCTAATGAGATATTCAAGATACAAACACATTACCAGTCTTACATTTGGTTACTTTTGAGGTTAGCAAGCTAGCCATGCAGCTAATTAAAGGATTCGCTTGGGAAGGAATGACTTGAGATAGATACTGTTTTGAGACAGAAGTGCACGCTCCACAAGCTTGCATCCCAGATTAGCATTTGAGATTTTGATTAGACACTCATGGCTCCCATCTCTCAAATGCCAGTCAGGAAGAGTCTGAAGGTTATGTGTCCACACGGGTGGCTGCAGCTTTATTTGTAGAAGGAGTACAATAGAGAGAAAGTGCATTGTACAAACTGTACAAACCACACCACACCACAGCCTGGTAATTAATTCAATTTTCTCCATACCTTAGCCTCATCGTTAATTCAAGAAGAAACACTGCACTAGAGAGCTTCAAAACCCCCAGCAATACGACAGCTTCTGACAGTTTCTAGCTGTTACCAACATGTACACAGCTGTTGTTTCCACAGGGTCTGTCATCTCAACACTTATTTATTTCCTCAGTTTATTTGACTTTATATAATCAGCTCATACATTTTCTTCTCTATGTCTTCAGAAGGTTTCTGAATAGCCTCCAATGAGGACGGAAACACACTCCACTATCCCTTTGCTCTGTGGAAATAAGAAAACATTGTGAGAAAGCAACCAAAATACATGGTCGATTGTCCATCAGTAGTTTTGGTCTGCCCATGAGGTAGCGTGTACTGTAGGACAAAAATAGAACTTCTTCTTAGTCACATCCTTGATGTATCTTCAAAAAACAAGGAGATAACAAGAAAAAAAAAAGAGGCTGTGATTCAGGCAATTAAAAGCGGTATTGATCGGTGTTGCCTGCTCTGTAGCGGTCTGCCTAACTGTGCGTGTACCAAGTGTCCCTGACAGGGCAGACTCAATTGGTCTCCTCTATGTCCGAAGGGATTGGCAGGCCTCACGGCACGCCTGACAGAAGTTGACACCATATATTACTTTATCAAACCATTATTCACCCTCCATTAAAAGAGAGAACTTAACTGACTTCCCACGAGGCCCCTACAGAAGTGACAGCCATCCATGGCGAGAGATGACAACCTTGCTGTTGAAGGGCAGAGCTGTCAGCAGCTGAAACTCTGCCACATCTCTCTTAGGGCTTGTGGCCCTCCATGCTTCTTAAAGGAGAGTGGACAGCAGAACAGATAGGCTATATACAGTAGTAGGGATCATGCATGCTTTTCGAATGGGAATAGACAGCAGGACAGATATGTAGCAGAGGATAATGAGTCGGACTCACAATGGACACATGCTTCCTGGCATGACACCATGCGACAGGGAGGCCATCCCCAGTGTAAGCACAGTTTAAGAGTGCTGGGGATCGTAGAACAGCTGTTAGACTGGCTACACATGATCTAGGTCCCAATATATGGACCTGGGGTATTGTATAAGCCTTATGCTTATGCAATCCAGTTTCATCAAAATGAGGTGACATAAGAATGGGGATGTTACAAGATTGAGAATCAGCATGTGCCAGCATGCATTCATTATCACAGTGCTAACAAAGGGTCAGCACAGTTCAACCGGTACATTTATACACTCAGTCTACCCACGTCACCTGTGATTAACTGATTTAAAAGTGTGTGTGTTGCCAGGAGATGGTTGTTGCACAATATTTTCAATAAACAGTTCCCCAATAATGTACATTAACTAAATCTCTACGGACGTCAACAATCAAATGAAAGAGACTGATGATAATTATGTAAAGAGCCTTATGAAAGACAATTGTGAAAAACACAATTCAAAAACAAGGCTTACTTCCTGTCATTTTCATGGCGAGCAATTACCTGAAAGTGCATTTCAAAACAATTTGCGGCTGAACTGCATTCCGCCTTTCGTCATCTAGAATAGAAAGCTTTCCTCTTATAAGTTCCCTACTGGGAACATGTCTCAGAATTTATTTTTTGAAGTCTTAGATTAAAGTGCTTGGTGACAAACAAACTGCAAGAAGTGCAACACAAATGTAACAGGTTGTTTGATTGATTGAGACAATGCACTGTGTTGTCTGTTTTAACACCTTCTGGATCAGAGAGCCACCGCGCGATCGGTCGGTGCTGTCACACAGGGACCTTACTGACACAGAGTGCTAAGTGTTTTCTTCTGGTGATGCTCTGTTGAGAATGGAGACACAACCATGGAACAATCTGGGATATCTTTGATATTACTGAGGACAGTTTCCCTTAGAATTCCAGCAAGGGTGGCTGCAGTGATGGCCACAACAGAGAAATATGGAAGACAATAAGGGGCCTCTTCAGACTAGAAATATCTGCTCACCTCACCTGTGAAGTGCTATTCCGAATACACACTTATTCAGATGATTAAAGAGCTCCACTCGAGTTGGCAGAATTTGTCCGTTTTTCAGTTCAAGAGTCCTCAAGTAATTCCATGAAAAAGTGTGTGCCTTTGTTTCTATCAGTTGGATTTGGTTTGGGTAAGGTAACTAGAAATATCTGTAATGCCAGAGAGATCATAACATTTAAATACTCATGCTGCTCATTCTATTGTGGCCTTTACAATACATATCAACGTTTCCTTGATTTGATCGATTCAGGTAAAGATGTGCATTTTCCTATGTTTTGATTGGCTGGTATTCTGAACACCAATCAATTAATTATAATCCTAATCTGCCTTCATGAGCACAAATCTTAACCCAAGGTCCTCTGTGAGAGTTACACCAGTAAGGTGGGATTTTCGCAAAATAATAGGGGGTGTTTCCATGAAACACCAATACAGTTTACATGAATCTAAAATCGAAACAAAACTCTGAAAACAATTGTTGGCCATCAGTAGGAAAATATTAAAAGACCGGAAATATTGTTTTCCTTCCAGATTCATTGCTCAATTTACAATTGGCCCTGCCATATCTGAATATGAAGTATCAAACAATAAACTAAATACAATAAACAAACATCTCAATTTGAGAAACAATTCCCTGAAACATTCAGTGGCCTTTTTGAAAATGCTTGAACATATCAAACCTCTCTCTGGTTTCCATACTTCCTTTTAACCTGCAGCTTTCTAGTGTTGCTGAGCTACATTTCCTGTCTACCCAAATCCGTCTTATCTGAAATGATGTCCCCATGGGGCCGCGGTTTAGCAACTGTGTTGGTATCCCACTGAAGAAGGCATCAGGTTGTGCAGAACTTCTTTTCCCTTCAATATCAAATGTGTCACATAAGACAGGAAAGTTATCGGGACAAGCACTGAGCGATTCCACAGCATGTGCTAAATACATATTTTTGACATGACACAAGGGAGTTGTTCTGCTGATACCTTCAGAGACCAGCAACACCTTTTCATGCCATGTAGAAGATGGATTCTGGAAGCAGATTTTTCCAGATCGTACTGTGCGAGCACATTTTGAGCAGTAAACAATGCAAACCTTTTGTGATTCTAAATGTGGCAATTTATTAGAGATAATGAATGCAGAATGTGGATGGGAGTAGAACAGTGGTAGCCAGAGGACAATGAGTTGGAAGTAATGCAAGTCAGCTAACTATTGTTGTGCAGTAGCTTACACCAGTCATAAGAGCATGTGGGTGTGAGCATTATCCATGTACTGGACAGGAGGACTGATCAAATGAACAATAACAGGTAATCTGTGGTATTATGTCCATGACAGTTTATTCTAATAGGGTTTGTTGTATGCTCTGCTAAATTAAATCTATGCAGGTGTTCCAGACTGCTTTGGTTCATTGTGCTTCAGAATAACCCAACAGTATTTTTTTCCTGACTATTTCAAAAAGGTGTTTTTTTGCTGAGTTTGATGTAGTGATACAGTCCTAACTGAGTCTTATTCAGCACATTTAGTTATTGCTTGCTTTTCTAAAGTCTACCAACCTTGCCAGTAGGTATGCCAGCAAAGATAGTTGGACATGATAGATACTCTAACTTGGTAGCTAGTTATGAGGTTGGTAGATTGGGAACCTATCTGGGCTAGCTAAAGCCAACTTCATAAAATAGATAAGTGGCTAGTAGTATTACAGAGAAACAACAAAACATTTTATACTGAACAAAAATGTAAATGCAACATGTAAAGTGTTGGTCCCATGTTTCATGAGCTGAAATAAAAGATCACAGAAATGTTCCCATATGAACAAAACGCTTATTTCTCTTAAAATGTTGTGCACAAATGTGTTTACATCTCTGTTAGTGAGCATTTCTACTTTTCCAAGATAATCCATCTACCTGACAGGTGTGGCATATGAAGTTGATTAAACAGCATGATCATTACACAGGTGCACCTTGTGCTCAGGGAGAATAAAAGGCCACTCTAAAATGTGCAGTTATGTCACACAACACAATGCCACAGATGTCTCAAGTTTAGGGAGTATGCAATTGGCATGTTGACTGCAGGAATGTCCACCAGAGCTGCTGCCAGAGAATTGAATGTTAAATTCTCTACAATAAGCTGCCTCCAACGCCGTTTTAGAGAGTTTGGCAGTACGTTCAACCGGACTAAAAGCTGCAGACCGCGTGTAACCACGCCAGCCCAGGACTTCCACAACCCGGCTTCTTCACCTGAGGGATCGTCTGAGACCAAGCACCCGGACAGCTGATGAAACGGAGGAGTATTTCTGTCTGTAATAAAGCCCTTTTGTGGCCTTATATTTTTAAGTATAAATAAAATAAAATAAATAAAACTGAGGGGGCACGTGCCCCTGTAGGCATGACGCCCCTGGGTGTGTCTGTGTCTTAAAGAAATGCATCAAACGTATCCCAATTTGGATAACCTTTCTAGTATCAAAGTCTCAGAAATCAGTGGGAGACGGAATAGAAACAAGAGACGAAAACATTTCTCCATATCTCATGCCATTTTCAAAGCTATATTTACTTCCACACAAAATAATATTTGTCTATGCAGTAATAGCTGGAGACACTGTTGTCTTCACAGTATTCAATAAACCACTTAGAGGAAGACCTACCTACACTTTCACTATATGAGAAAAATGTATAAGATATAATGTGGATGTCTTGTTATACATATAGCAAGAAGAGATTTAATATAAGCGCAATTCCACCCGATAAAATAACGTCTGGATGGAAGTGACAGAATACCAAACAGCATCATTTGTAGTCAGAGCGTGAAACACATCAGACCATGAGGACACAACACCAAGACTCAATGGACTGCATTCCACCTTCAGACACACTACATGGTATGCATATGTGAATTCTGAGGTGACCTCCACTCTCTAAAATCCAATACATCAAATTAGAGGAGCGGTTGTTGACCTTTAGAACGACTTAAGAAACAGAGTGAAAATTAAGTTCCTGGTTAGAACACAGAGAATGGTGGACCCAACCTTGAGTGGAGACAGGAGAGAACCCTTTGGATGCAGAAGACAGAGAGGAACAGGTTCATAGATTAAGTCTAAAAGAAGAGATCTATCATGCCCCCCCCAGGAGGTCATCTGGAGGCCCCTACCTATCAGGCCTAATTGCTGGGAGCGATTCCTCTTTGCGGGGAGGAAGGCTGGGCTGTACCCCTGGTCAGGGAGCCGTGTGCTGGGGCAGGATTAATGGACTGGGAGTCATGGCTTCGTCACGGCGCAGGGTAATAAGCAAATCTCACATCCGTCAGTCGAGGGAGCCCCCCAGTCCCCGAGCCCCGCTGTGCTAAGCTTTTACAAAGCTCCTAGGAGTCCTTGGGCTGGGGCGAAAACGCATTAGCGTGTACTCGCCTCACAGTCACACTCCTCACAGCAGTCGATTGGATTTTCATGAGATGACCGCGCTCGCGCTCAAGTCCCCCAAATGTTTACTTTGATTTTAAAGTCTTACACCATTTGATGGTAACATCCATTCTACATGGGGAAATGGGTTATGGTAATCTAGGATGAAGACTATTGCTCTCATCATAGTGTGAAACCACAGTGGTTTCCGCGACTGCACTTTGTCTCAGTGACTGCAGTTTAAGAATCTGAATGCAGAAGGAGATATTCCAATTGAATGGTATCAGCTATTAGACCAACAACTATGACAGTATCCCTCTCAGCAAACACCATTTGTGCTATGTAAACGTTTGCAGTCAGTATACCAATTAAACTACTGTAGCATCGTCACCTTAAATCTAAAAGTACATTAAGGTATAACAGCATAAAAAGTGTTTTTCTTCAAAATAATAATCTGTTTACTATGACTTCACACTGGAAATACATTGATACAAAATATCTAATCAAGGATATTAGAAAGTAATACTTTTTTAGGTTGTAGTGCTTATGTAAATACTAATCTCATGAAATACCAAATGGGGTACAATGGGTTGAGTCAACATTGTTTCATTGTTATTTCTCCATAACTTTTCATGTTTACAATTTCTCTCTCAATTCAATCCAAAAATAGACAAGGTTTCATGGTTGTTAGATTTGAATCTAATTCATGTTTGTTGACAGCTCAATCAAAAAATCTAACAAAACTGGATGTTGATCATTCTTTATGTCTTTGCCTGGTGGGAAGGGGGAGGAGAATACAGGCAGGGAGAGGAGAATATAAAGAGAGCCATGTCAAGGAATACAATCAACCACTCAATCTGTATCAGTACTGCTAGATGTTTGCAATGACAGCCAACAGAATTACAATACGGAAGCTAAATTGATCAGGACAGTAGAATCATGGAGCTTGTAGTCCGACCTGGCCCATAAATCAAGATTGAATTTATAATTTATACTTATTCTACCACTAGACACTTCTGTTGCGAAAGGCCACTAAAAGGTATTTGTGCTTCAACTCCTGTATTATAAAAAGTCTATATAAAACAACACACTTGGATCTCATAGTCAACTCAGATCCTGGTATATGTTGTGATTGGTGTGCACTGGCTGGATTATGGGAGGACGCGCAACATGGTGTGTAAATCCGCAGCAGGTTTGGGGCTCAGCTCAGAGCGCTGATTACTATAACACCTGCTGCCCTGACTCCCATTCTCATTAAGGGCTCCATAACAAGATTACCCACATCATGCAATCTCTCTTCACAGTTTACCAGGCAGCTCTGGCTCTGATCGGAGGGGATGCCCTAATCGGAGCTGTTGTTGTTTTTGAACAAGTTTAATCTCTGTCCTGTAGTAGTAGGCAATTAAAAAAAATGCTCTATACAAAATAATTGGCATTTCAGAGGTGCTTGACATGAAAATGACTCTAGGTCTATAAAATAGTATGTTTACAGATTTTTATTTTCAAAACACTTGTGGAAATGGTTAAAATAAATAGAGATTGGTTTTTCCTGTCTGGTTTTTCCTGTCTGATTTGGTTCATGACTGCACACACTCTCACCCAAAGAGGGCACTGTGTGACTTTTTAGACACACCTGTGCACAATCGTCTCTCTTCAAGAGAAGTACATTTAGCCATAAGCCTACATCATGGCGACAGAGACAATCTTTATTTAGATGGGTCATCATTCGTATTCCTGACACAATAGTGGGTGAGAAAGGCTAATTCCCAGGGTGTTTAGTGTGCACTCTGCGATAAGCTTTACTCGCAGCAAAGGGAAAAGCACCTATTATGTGGGTTTTCAATTCAACTCCTCAGAACTGCCTGCTGCCTGAGACACGGCTGTGTGTTTGCTCAGAGCAGCGACACATATCCCTTTCTGGGGGCCTGCATGAAGGGTGGAAAGGTCTCTGCTAGTGTCAATATTTCAGATGTTGCTCCTGTGCCATTCTAATGTTTTATTTCATGTGACAGACACATACAGTATAAGAAGGGACTGAATTGGCTGAGTGAGGACACTCTTGGAATCTTCTACTACTTGGAATGCTCTTTCAGGTCAGCGAGGGTTTTTGAGTAACCACAGCAGTGATTACTGCTCTCTCAGACATTACAAATGTGTTTTTCGAAAATGTGTTTGGACAAGGTATTAGGAAAATATTGGACATTTGCATTCCTCATCTGCAAACCTGAGGGTTCTACCAGCCTAATGATAACACCAATGATGCATTCCTTTTTCTGGGTCTCAAGAGAAGCTCTGAATACCCACTGCCATCAACAGGAGAAAGCCATGTTAGCCAGAGGGCTCGTTCTGTCAGAAAATCCTTAACATGATCAATTAATCATGAGTTCAATCAATTAAGACAATTAGTAGGCCTGCGGTGAGGGTTTATGTCAATTAACATGAATATGGAGGCACACGTTTCTCCTCTACCTTTATCAGATATGCGCATATCAAACATTTCATGAAGTATCAAAGAGGATATCAGCTTATCAGTGTGATAAGCGTATGTAAACGTTCAGCAGGTGAATTCTCATCATGTCAAATAATTATGAGTCCTGACATTGGAATCTAATGGGGGAGGACCGGAGATGACCACGTTGCATCTGTATGCTACGACGACCACCATTAACCTGAACTATTATGAAACACAACCAAAACAAACAGCAAATGCATCTAACAAGTTTGTAGAGTCATTGTGTGCTAGGAATATGGGACAAAAATACTACACTTTTGACTACTTTGATACACATTAGTGAATTACAGTTGCCATCCTGCTACTTTTGGTCCCCTAAAATAGGTGGACCATGTACAAAAAGTGCTGTAATTTCTAAACGGTTCACCTGACATGGATGAAAATCAATGATGAAATAACCTCAAATTAAAGCATTTAAACCTCATAGTCATTGTATCATTTCAAATCCAAAGTGCTGGAGTACAGACCCCAAAACAACAAAACTTTTGTCACAGTCCCAATACTTTTGGAGCTCCACTTGTTCATGTAGATTTAGTTACTGTAATGTTTAATTCAATTTGAATGGCACAGTTATAAACAAAGCAGTTGCAATCCTGCTACTGTATAAAGCCATACAAATCCATGGACCGCGACTATTTGTTTTATTTGAGGCGTTTTTATCGAAGGTCTTGGTCTAGGATTATAGGATAGTGCGGAGGCCCTTTAATGGTTTTAAGTTTCCATAAAACAAACATCAACATGGACCTGGACACTGCATTCACATACGCAGGTTGAATACCAAAGGGATCCAGTGTGATGTATTAGCTTTCTGTGGTCTTAGCATTCCATCCGCCTGTCTCTGCATCCCAGGGGACCAGTACAGATGTTCCTGCCTGAATCAGATGCTGTTTTATACCACCACCATGCCATTCATGCAGTCATTACACCAAAACACTGAATATGTGCACCCACGGACACATAACAAGAGCAAACAAATAACCGAGCATATATTTCATAAGAGGACTAGAGGTGATTCAACCGATTCATTTTTCAATTAAATTCCGCAATCAGCCGACTACAAATGACTGATAATTAACATTGTATGAACTGTTTACGGCCGTTTCTACCAAACCTGTTATTATCATTTTCTATCACATGGCACATGTAATTTGCATTTAGAGAGCCATAGAAGCTCAAACCCCCCATGCTTTGCCCAACCATAGAGAAGGAGAGACAATGCAGGCATAAGACTGGTGTGTGTGTGTGTGTGTGTGTGTGTGTGTGTGTGTGTGTGTGTGTGTGTGTGTGTGTGTATATATATATATATATATATATATAACGTGTATGTGTGTGAAAACAGCAAGAGCCAGGCCCAGTTTCCCAGCATTACGCATTCTGTCGGAGGACAATCCATTATCATTCCTGACTTTTTCAAACAGATAAAAGCCCACCGCTGCCATTCTGTTACTGAAATCATAATGGAATTTGGGGACATTGCAAATAGATGTTTGACTTTGGCGGATTAAGACAGAAAGTTCCATAAGAAAATGTTATCAAAGGGCTGTTGACCAAACAAATGAAACAGGTGTTGTTCTGTGTTTTCCAGGGCAGACCATAGCAATGAGCATCTGCACGGGAGGGGAACATTTTCAGCATTTGGGCCAAGTGGGAGTGTGCTCGCACGCGCACACACACACACACAATGTATCTATCACTGTTATCAAGGTTCTCAATGAAGTACAAAGAAATCTCGTAGACAGACCTAGTTCTAAGTGGCAGCAAACAAAAGCTGATCATTTTGAGTGTTGGAGAAAAATCTATCCGTTTTGCTTTCCCCCTGACTGCAATGGAACCAGTAGAGGAGACTGACATGGATCTAATACGCAATTGAAATAAACAATTTAAACATGAAATATGGTGAATCCATTTTCTGTGTTTCTGGAGGAGATTTTTGCTGCTCCTGAGACTGTTTGAGTGTTGAAAGTTAACCTCACTAATTACACAAACAAGCAGCAGAATGAAAGTCTCCTGTGGAGCCGGGAGAGACAGATGTGTCAGTCTTTTAGAAAAGATGTCTGTTCCCCGGAGTGATGCCTCCATTTACGATGTGTCTAAAGCCTTATGCTTTCTTCCTAAAGCGAGCCACATTATTGCCCGCTCTTGCAGACGCTTACTGGGAGAGTTGTGCTGTGGCTCTGTGCGGCAGCAGCATCATCATCTAGCCTTATGAGTAGGAGGGAGGAAGGCATAAAGCCTGTCAACCAAGCTGAAGATAAACTACTGCCACAGATGCAGCTATGCACAGAACAAAAAGTCATTGTGATGATTGATTATAACTCTGACTATAAATAATGATTATAAATCTATCTATTCTAAGAGAACCCAGGAGAAGACGACCTCAGTCCAACGAATGAGCAGAGAGAAGCTGGGAGACATAAAAGTGTAGCAAATCCTCTTCAATAAGATTGCAACTGAAGAGGGTAGGAATTTTTGTGAAAGGTTCATTTTCACCCCAAAACTTAGTTTAAAAACTCCACACTTAATTTATTTGTCTCACTGTATTTCCTGAGTACTGTATGATGAGAATCAAAACAATGATCATTATGATTTGGTGGGGCTGTCACCTCTGGAAAGATCTATGAATATAAAGTTGGTGCAGCTCATAAAAGTAGGTCTTGGTGGTGTCGGATTGAGATGAAAAATATTATACATTTCATAATTACATTTTGAAAGGCACTGTGCAAGCTAGGGAGTCAGAAAATACCAACCATGTCTATTTAATGAGGGTCAATAGAGCTGCCATTTTCATGTTGTATGGATGACCCAGAAAAAGAGAATAGGCAATTGCTTTTTATGGTCATTAAGCTGACTTTCCAATTTGAGTTCCAACTCCTGAATGAAAAACCCTGCTTAGACTTGTAACTGCTCTAAGAGCCATATGAGGTCTGTTAACTTGGTCTGATCATCACTAATTTATGTTCCTTTTGAGTCCTTTTCATATTTCATAGTGTGAGAGGGAGTGAAGCAGGAATATAGATAGAGGTGGCTTTAAACCAAAGAGAACAGCTCTTGAGAAAAGAACAGAGGGAAGAGAAGGGAGGAAGAAATGGCGAGAGGGGGGTCCAGGAGGGGAGGGTCAGTATGAGATTTACTGGAGAAGGGTGATCGTGTTTGGAGCGGTGGATGACTGATGAAAGAGGAGTAATAAGAATAAGTCCATGACTGCCAGGAATTTGGGGAGTGTGGGGGTTGGCAAGAGTCATCATCTAGGAGTAATGATGGCAAAGAAGTGGCAAGAGGGAATTTCTGAGTGAAAAGACACAGGCAGGGCAGGCATTGTTAACAAGCATACCCAGTGACAGATTGCAGATGGAGGAGCTTTCTGTGGAAGAGAATAATATATACAAGATTGGGAGCTCTAAGATGCAGCTTGATATGTTGGTCTGGATCTCTTCCATTGTGTCTGTCTGCAAGCTGTTTCCTACTTAAGCCGGGCGTACACCACACCATTTTGGCCCCGATTTAGCTGTCCCAGACAAGTTTTGGATTTCGAAGAAAAAATCCCTATTTTGTTGCTTATTCAACCGGCCGTCACTGATGCTCATTTAACATGAGCGGGTCCGAGAGGCAATCTGAGGGCTACGAATCCCGTATTTGAGCCGTCCCAGATGTCCCGATATTTTCAAACGTGTTTGATTTTATTGGCACAAACTTTGCAATGCTCTTGTAGTGTAAGATGTGCAACAACACGTTTTGAGAACGGTGATCAGCAATAGCCAATGAGAGATCACCAGAGAAGAAGCCAGTGACATGCTGACGTTGTTTCACGTCACCCAGAATATGTAGACTCTCCATGACTACTACTAGTCTGCGTTTGTACTTGCCTTTAACCAAAGCCAGTGTCAAATCATTACATCTCTGAAGTTCACAAGCAATTCAATCCAAAATGTATTGGCTAGATATTTCAACTCTGTATGGCAGTGGTCACCAACCTTTTCTGAGTCAAGATCACTTTTGCAGTCAAAAAGCAAGCCAAAAACCTACCGCTCAGATAAATAAAAATAAAGAATCACTTAAAACATTTAACATTAACCTAATAAAAACAGTTCTGTAGGAATAAGGTTTGTGCAGTAGGCCTAATACATTATCACGCATATTGACTATGGGCTTGGCCTGCCTATAGTGTTCTTCTCAGGCCATATTATATTTCAAAACTCGAGTTTTGATAAGAAAATAGATCAGTTGGTGTATGACTTACGATGCATAAATGGAAATAATTTGCAAATAATTTGCTTTTTTATTTTACTGGACTGATGGTACCTGCATCTGTCTCAGCAGAGGAAGCGAGAGAGCAGCAGAGGGTCCGCCTCTTCAAATCAAATCAAAGTTTATTTGTCACGTGCGCCGAATACAACAGGTATTTACCTTACAGTAAAATGCTTACTTACAGGCTCTAACCAATAGTGCAAAAAAGGTGTTAGGTGAACAATAGGTAAGTAAAGAAATAAAACAACAGTAAAAAGACAGGCTATATACAGTAGCGAGGCTATAAAAGTAGCGAGGCTACATACAGACACTACCTCAATCAGCCTGACTAACCGGTGTGTACATGTAGATATGGTTAAAGTGACTATGCATATATGATTAACAGAGAGTAGCAGTAGCGTAAAAAGAGGGTGTGGGAGGGTTTGTGGGGGGCACACAATGCAAATAGTCCGGGTAGCCATTTGATTACCTGTTCAGGAGTCTTATGGCTTGGGGGTAAAAACTGTTGAGAAGCCTTTTTGTCCTAGACTTGGCACTCGGGTACCGCTTGCCATGTGGTAGTAGAGAGAACAGTCTATGACTGGGGTGGCTGGGGTCTTTGACAATTTTTAGGGCCTTCCTCTGACACCGCCTGGTGTAGAGGTCCTGGATGGCAGGCAGCTTAGCCCCAGTGATGTACTGGGCCATACGCACTACCCTCTGTAGTGCCTTGCGGTCAGAGGCCGAGCAATTGCCGTACCAGGCAGTGATACAACCAGTCAGGATGCTCTCGATGTTGTAGCTGTAGAACATTTTCAGGATCTCAGGACCGATGCCAAATCTTTTTAGTTTCCTGAAGGGGAATAGGCTTTGTCGTGCCCTCTTCACGACTGTCTTGGTGTGTTTGGACCATTCTAGTATGTTGTTGATGTGGACACCGAGGAACTTGAAGCTCTCAACCTGCTCCATTACAGCCCCGTTGACTACACCTACCTACCCTCACCACCTGGGGGCGGCCCGTCAGGAAGTCCAGGATCCAGTTACAGAGGGAGGTGTTTAGTCCCAGGATCCTTAGCTTATTGATGAGCTTTGAGGGTACTATGGTGTGGTGTTGAACGCTGAGCTGTAGTCAATGAATAGCATTCTCACATAAGTGTTCCTTTTGTCCAGGTGGGAAAGGGCAGTGTAGAGTGCAATAGAGATTGCATCATCTGTGGATCTGTTTGGGCGGTATGCAAATTGGAGTGGGTCTAGGGTTTCTGGGATAATGGTGTTGATGTGAGCCATTACCAACCTTTCAAAGTACTTCATGGCTACGGACGTGAGTGCTACGGGTCTGTAGTCATTTAGGCAGGTTGCCTTTGTGTTCTTGGGCACAGGGACTATGGTGGCCTGCTTGAAACATGATGGTATTACAGACTCAATCAGGGACATGTTGAAAATGTCAGTGAAGACACCTGCCAGTTGGTCAGCACATGCCCGGAGCACACATCCTGGTAATCCGTCTGGCCCCGCAGCCTTGTGTATGTTGACCTGTTTAAAGGTCTTACTCACGTCGGCTACGGAGAGCGTGATCACAGTCGTCCGGAACAGCTGATTCTCTCATGCATGCCTCAGTGTTGCTTGCCTCGAAGCGAGCATAGAAGTGATTTAGCTCGTCTGGTAGGCTCGTGTCACTGGGCAGCTCGCAGCTGTGCTTCCCTTTGTAGTCTGTAATAGTTTGCAAGCCCTGCCACATAAGACGAGCGTCGGTGTCCACATTCCTCCGGTGAGACTGACCAGAGAGAGGGGACAGTCTTCCACCTGATGGCGAAACTCAAGTCGCACCGCATCCACATCTGCCTCATGGACAAATTCATGTTCCTATGACCAGAGAAAGTGAAATAATCCTCGATATTAAAATAGACATGACAAGCTGCTAATGAGGTAGCCTAGTGGTTAGAGTGTTGGACTAGGCAGGTAGCCTAGTGGTTAGAGCGTTGGACTAGTAACCGAAAGGTTGCAAGACCGAATCCACGAGTTGAAAATAGGATTTTGTTCTTAACTGACTTGCCTAGTTAAATAAAGGTATGATAAAAATTCAGGGCTATCGATACACTTGGCTACTCATTCAGTGCAGTGGGAGAAGTGCATTTTTTGTTTTACAAAGTGGTGAATAAAAACAGTGTTGACAGTGCTGAATAAAAATGTAAACATGAACTCACTCGTAAAAACAGCAGCTCTTTGCTGTATTCTTTGACAGTCTCTCTTTGGTAATGGTTTTAAAAGTTATGAATCTCACCTAGGCTAGTGTTAATCTTTGCTGTGGGGTTGTGGAAGCTGTAGGCACAGTGAATTGAGCTATCCAATTGGCCAGTCACAGCTCTCGTTGTACCCCGAGTAGGCCAAGTTTGTCCTTTCAGACAAATGAAATGGTTCAAAATAGCAACACTTTGCCTACCTGGCAAGACTTTATCATTGGCTTTCCTACAGAAATGTTTGGTGATGGACTAGGAATGCCTTGAAGAACGGCCAGTTGGTGACCCCTGATGTATGGCAAGCGTGAATGTCTGACTGAAAACATTTATGAGGCTACTTGGAGCCACATCTCGTTCTAGCTGTTTAACAATCTCATCACATCATTGTTTTCGGAAGACAGCGTGGTATTGAGAATCCTCACGACCAAGTAAAGAATCTTCGGTGTGACCCCCCCGTCTGTGCCACATGGTTTAGTGTGGCACCACTATCTTGGCAAGACAAAAAACTATAGGAAAGACAGTCGTTTCATGTGAGAGGCTCAGCCATGTTAGGATTTTCATAGTGTTGGAAAGAAGGACATTTGGAGGGGTAGAAAGGGCACAGTTGTGATGGGTGACTCTTCAGAAGAGGAAGACGATTTCAGAGTGAAATGCTAAAAAAAGAGCAGTTTCAGCAGGAAGAGGGCCATATAAGTGAGCAGGAAAAGCCGACTGTCATTTCTCAGCTTGGCATTGAGTGGGATGACTGCCTTTTAGTTCAAACTTGCAATACAAGACCATATTCCAGTATATTCTTAAAATCAAGGGAAACCATAGCAGCTCCTACACATGGCTTTAGCATGTTCTTCAGTCAACCAACCATTGCATAAATGGGAGAAAAAACATTATTTCCTCAAGGCTCACAATGCTCAATCACAAGTCATTTGCTCAAATGAATAACATTGACCAACCCAGGGTGGTGTAATGAAAATCCGGGAATATGTACACTATATCAATGTCTGCGATTCCAGCTAATTGGTTGGCCTTAGCCAATCAGATGTACTAATGAGTGTCTAATTGATACTCAGTTGGAGATAAATCCAGCCTGCGCAGTGTGTCTCTAGGAGGATCAACGTAGAACACTGTAGTAAAGGACTTCATCCTCTCTCCCCAGCCTGGTGGCCTGTACTGGCAGGAGGACGACCTCCTCACGTCTGTTCAGCAGGACACTGATAGTGCCGCAGTCAGCACACATGTCAATTTCCAGCAAACAAACACACTAGCTACTGTTGAAGCTGGGCCTTTGCGGTTGGGAAACTGCACTAGCTAGCACATTTCGCCCATTTTTTCATTTGAACCATTTCCTCCAATTTTAAGGCAGATGTTGTAATGATGGCACTTATCTTAAATAGACCCTCATTTCCTGTTCTCTGGCTTATTTGGATTAGGATTTAGATATTGAAAATGAAATATTAATACTGGAATGTATTAAGAATTCATTAAAAAGGAGTAGGCAAATCATGTTTTACAATAATAAAACAGCAAAAGGGCACTATAAAATTTACACATTTTCATCCATTCATCTTCTATTTTTATCTATCCATCTGTCTTTTCTTCCCAATGAAGGATATTCAGGATAAATTGGATCTACAGATCAATTGCACTCAACAGTATATCAGTCATAGTCAGGACAGACCGGCTGCTCTAGGTCACAGATAAAGCGTCAGGCGGCAGACGTAGAAACCTCAGCTTTGACATGCAGGCTGTTCCAGCAGTCAGACAGCTGAGGCAGATGCGTATGAGGGATCTCTCTTTGTTGTTACCTTTAGCATTCATCAGGCTCACCATCACTGGAGCTGCCTGCTCTGATGTCTCTAATCTGGGGCGAACAAAGTCAGGTCTGATTCAACAAGAATGACATGGTAATTCTGCAGAATAATAAACTATTTGTTTCATTTCTGCACGGGGGGGTTGAAGGCAGAAGGGTTTCGGATGCCAAAGAGAAAACAATGAGAGGGAATCAGTCAAAGAACCCGTTCCGCTGAAAAAAATATACAAATTGTAATAACACAATTCAAATCACAACCGGAAATATCCTAAATCCAAGATGATAAGGTCCACAATGCATAAGAAGGATGTCACTTTGATGCAGGCAGACAGACAGACAGTGTTGACTTGAGCATAGCCCAATCAGATATACTGTTTACTCTAAATACAGACATACGCCCCAAAACATCAAAGCCCACATCTGTCAGAGAGCTAGACAAGGTAGTCTCTTTAAATAATGACCCCTATCATCAGACTACATATTCAGCCAGCCCTGCCGTGACAGTGGGTATCTTCACTGATCATTAAAAACATCATTATTATGGCCAAAAAACATTAAGGAAAAGTAAAAGAACACAAGCTAATATCTAATGATCAACAACAAGCTAGCAACCTAAGAGGAATATGTGTAATGGTCTTAATTCCTCTCATATTTAATAGTTTGGATTAATCCTTCCCTTTGATGTTTTCCTGGTGAAATGATTCAAGCTCATCTGTTTTATTTAGACTGATATGGCTCGTACGTTTCAATAAAGGAGTCTCAGTCCATCGTTAGGAGGGTATTTGATATGTCCGTCCTCCGAGGGTTTGTGTGTCTCACAGCCCCCAATCATCTCGTCTCAGAGTAGGCAGAGGGAGAGGAGGATGGCTCTGATGTCGACACTTTAAATTAAACTGATGAAATTAATTCAAAGATGTGAATCCATCACACAATATCAGTCCTGGCATATGGGGTGCCTTAAAATATTAATAATTAATAGAATCATGTTATTGAACCACTGCAGAGCTCAGGTTATAATTTTCTCATTTTCACTCCTGCCAATTTCCCGGCATGAAATGGAAGGGGGAGAAAACAAATTGAACAAATAATACCTTTTTGCTATGAATTTTAGATTAAGGCTTGTCACCTATTATACTTATATTAAATTACATGATGGAAAGTTTGGGAGATAAAAAAGTTATCACCACAGCTTGAATACACATTTTATAGAGCATAATTCATATAAATGAGATATCTTTGACAGTGCAGTGGGATGAAACCCAGACGTGTGTGGATTCTTTATTATGCTTTAGAAGAAAGACGTATGGCCATATTTGTATGCTTCTGTCATTGGCTCCCGGAAATCCGATCCAAGTGTAAATAATAATATTATATAAAGGCAGTTAAAGTCACATTTGAAACCTGCAAAGAGTCCCTGTATTTACTTTCTTTTGCACAGGGAAAACATAGTAACCAGCCCATGACTACTTAAGGTTGTTTCTGGAGCCCTTCAGACACACAGACAAATGTGGTCCTGATCGCTGCCTTATATTTCTATTGAATTGCCTAGGGACATGTTGTAGTACCAGATCAGCTAAAGACCCTCTGAGGTGACGAATGAAATGGTCGATAATTCACCAGAGGCTGGACTTCAGGAGCTAAAAGCCAAAAGACATCCAGGGGACTGCAGAACACGGCCTAATCTCACACCGAATCCCCAAAGACCACTCCTGGAACAGATCCACACCTGTTTGTTATGTGGCATTGCACTAGGAGAGGAAACAAACTTTATTGGTCGTGTACAGTGTAGTACTTACTCTGTACACATTGGCATGAACAACGTGTACATGATTTAATCAAATAGATTTTGCATCAATGTGTATCAAAACAGGGGAGCAAGAGATTGTGTAACCCTGTGTTATTTGTGTACATAGTGGAGTTGATAATACCACTAAAGAACTATAGTAAAATTGTGCGCTGCCCCATTATGGAGCGGTCTCCCTCCATTCATACGTACGTTAGTCACATGACATCTCAGACACCACAGACCCGATTTTGACGAAACTTGGGTGAATGATGCGTCTCGCCATGTAGATCCAAAATGTAAAAAATTACACAAATTGGCCTGAGGGGCAATAAAGTAAATCAACTGAAAACTTAAAACAAGCATTACTACTGTCCCATTCGAGCTACAGCCATTACATTTTGTACATACAGTACCAGTCAAAAGTTTGGACACACCTACTCACTCAAGGGTTTTTCTTTAATTTTACTATATTCTACATTGTAGAATAATAGTGAAGAAAACAAAACTATGAAATAACACAAATGGAATCATGGAGTAACCAAACAATTGTTAAACAGATTCTTCAAAGTAGCCACCCTTTGCCTTCATGACAGCTTTGCACACTCTTGGCATTCTCTCAACCAACTTCATGAGGTAGTCACCTGCAATGCATTTCAATTAACAGGTGTGCTTTGTTAAAAGCTAATTTGTGGAATTTCTTTCCTTCTTAATGCGTTTCAGCCAATCAGTTGTGTTGTGACAAGGTTGGGTCGTATACAGTATATAGACCTATTTGGTAAAAGACCAAGTCCATATTATGGCAAAAAACACCTCAAATAAGCAAAGAGAAACAACACTCCATCATTACATTAAGACATGAAGGTCAGTCAATGCGGAAAATTTCAAGAACTTTGAAAGTTTCAAATGCAGTAGCAAAAACCATCAAGCGATATGAGGAGGACCGCCACAGGAAAGGAAGATGCAGAGGATAAGTTCATTAGAGTTAACTGCCCCTCAGATTACAACCCAAATAAACGCTTCACAGAGTTCAAGTAACAGACATTTCTCAACATCAACTGTTCAGAGGAAACTGCATGAATCAGGCCTTCATGGTCGAACTGCTGAAAAAAAAAACACTAAACGACACCAAAAACAAGAAGAGACTTGCTTGGGTCAAGAAACACGACCAATGGACATTAGACATGTGGAAATCTGTCTTTTGTCCTGGTGAGTCCAAACTTAAGACTATTGGTTCCAACCACCGTGTCTTTGTGACACGCAGAGTAGGTGAACGGATGATGGTGTGATGGGGTGGGGGTGCTTTGCTGGTGACACTGTCAGTGATTTATTTAGAATTCAAGGCACACTTAACCAGCATGGCTAACACAGCATTCTGCAGCGATACGCTATCCCATCTGGCTTGCGCTTAGTGGGACTATCATTTGTTTTTCAACAGGACAATGACCCAAAACACACCTCCAGGCTGTTTAAGGGCTATTTGACGAAGGAGAGTGATGGAGTGCTGCATCAGATGACCTGGCCTCCACAATCACCCGACCTCAACCCAATTGAGATGGTTCGGGATGAGTTGAACCGCAGAGTGATGGAAAAGCAGCCAACAAGTGCTCAGCATATGTGGGCTTCTTCAAGACTGTTGGAAAAGCATTCTTCGTGAAGCTGGTTGAGAGAATGCCAAGAGTGTGCAAAGCTGTCATCAAGGCAAAGGGTGGCTACTTCGAAGAGTCTCAAATATAAAATATATTTTGATTTGTTTAACACTTTTTTTGGTTACTACATGATTCCATATGTGTTGTTTCATAGTTTTGATGTCTTCACTATTATTCTACAATGCAGAAAATAGTAAAAATAAAGACAAACCCTTGAATGAGTAGGTGTGTCCAAACTTTTGACTGGTACTATATATGCAGCCGCTCATGAGCAACATATTTACCGTAACGACCGATAAGCTCTGCACATCAAATTTTCAGCAAATTAGACTTTTTGTCTGCCACCAAAGTTTGAACAAGAATAGCTCATTTTCAATGAATTAAATATGCATTCTCAAACTTTTGTATAATATCAGCCAGTAGTTTTGAAAGAGGTGCTCATGAGCCAAAGTTGGTCCCTGTTTTTTGTGTACTACTTCATCCAATTTTGTACTACGTGATCCATTTCAGGCGATATGTTTTGCAACTTGTATTTTGCAATTTGTATGTTATCATACAAATTTTGAAATTAATGTGATATGTAACGAATCCAATTTGTGCAATATGTTACGGATTTGGATCCCAGAGTGCATCTTTGATTTCAAATCACACTTCTTTTAATTGTTGACTCAGAAACCTTGGTTAATGGTTAAAAAGACTGACAGATGTCATGGCTAGCGTGAGGCAAATTAACATAAATGTGCAGGCATTAGATATTCTCAAGTTAAACTACATGACCAAAAATATATGGACACTTGCTCGTCGAACATCTCATTCCAAAATCATGGGCATTAATATGGAGTTGGTCCCCCTGCTTGCTGCTATAACAACCTCCACTCTTCTAGGAAGGCTTTCAACTAGATGTTAGAACATTGCTGTGGGGACTTGCTTCCATTCAGCCACAGGAGCATTAGTGAGGTTGGGCATTGATGATGGGCGATTAGGCCTGGCTCGCAGTCAATGTTCCAATTCATCCCAAAGGTGTTTGATGGGATTGAGGTCAGGGCTCTGTGCAGGCCAAACCATGAAAAACAGCCCCAGACCCTTATACCTTCTCCACCAAACTTTACAGTTGGCACTATGCATTGGGGAAGGTAGCGGGTTCCTGGCATCCACCAAACTCAGATTCGTCCGTCATACTGCTAGATGGTGAAGCCACTCCAGAGAACGCGTTTCCACTGAGTCCAATGGCGGCAACTTTTACCGACGCTTGGAATTGCGCATGGTCATCTTAGGCTTGTGTGCGGCTTCTAGGCCATGGAAACTCATTTCATGAAGCTCCCGACAAACAGTCTGTGTGCTGACGTTGCTTCCAGAGGCAGTTTGGAACTCGGTAATGAGCGTTGCAACCGAGGACAAGCGATTTTTACAGGCTACGCGCTTCAGTACTCGGCGGTTCCGTTCTGTGAGCTTGTGTGGCCTGCCTCTTCGCAGCTGAGCCGTTGTTGCTTCTAGACGTTTCACTTCACAATAACGGCACTTACAGTTCAGAAATGTGACGAACTGACTTGTTGCTAAGGTGACATCCAATGACGGTGCCACGTTGAAAGTCACTGAGCTCTTCAGTAAGGCCATTCTACTGCCAATGTCTGTCTATGGAGATTCCATGGCTCTGTGCTCGATTTTATACACCAGTCAGCAACGGGTGTGGATGAAATAGCCAAATCCAGTCATTTGAAGGGGTGTTCACATACTTTTGTGTATATATATATATATATATATATATATATATATACACACAGTGTAGTTTTTTATGCAAGTACTTGATAATCATTTAAGGTGAGTACTCAAACAGTGAAATCATATCAAATGCCCTAGTAGCATCTTACTGTTTGCATACGTGTAATTTATAGACAACAGTGGATTGATCTGAATATTTCACAGTCAATTCATTGACATTGATCATTATGTTACTATCAGTATAGTCTATAGAGACTCCTTTGTATAACTGTCTCGTCTGTCCCCACATCATTCGTTGGGGACGACATGTTTAATGTTGCCTTGTTATTCAATGGCTGCTGCTCTATCCAGACGTGTCCTGTATTACTCACAGAATAATTAATGTGGGATGTTTTGTGACTGTGTTTGGAGCTACTGTTTTAGTCAAATAGAACTGTTAATAGGTGAATTGTGGACACCTGCACATCGTTCACCATTTCTGTTGCTACAAGGAAGTCCTCACGTGATTAGCGAAGAATCAGACATTGTGCACAAAGTGGTTCCACTTAGATAGGAAATTAAACCCCCTCAAAAAAATGCCTACGGCCATAGGTTTCGTTCTGAGTAGTTGTAAACAATTGAATACAACCGCAATTGAATATATGAGATACCTTAGGATTACTGAATTATTGAAAAGAATAACGATTTAGCAGTAATACATTTGTCTCTGAAAATAATGTTGCATATTCATTTCTGGATAAGCACCCAGCTATATTTGATTATACACACACACACACACACACACACACACACACACACACATGGTTACAATTGCTCCAGTTCTGATAAAGTATTTCACTAAATAAAACATAAAGACAAAAAAAATATTCCAACTTTAGATGGCAAAACAGCTCTGAGCTACATTTGCAGTATCGGTGTAAGATAAATACAATATACTGCATTACATGGATTGGAATAGAGCCAAGTTTCCTCAACAGAAGACATTTATGATATCGACCAATTCTACAACATTTTGTCTTGTAAAGAATATTGCTCCACCTACCGTCAACATATATAGGCCTCATCCAGCAAATGAAGTATACAGTTCAAGTCAGAGGTTTACATACATTTAGGTTGTGTATGTAATTAAACGAGTCATTAAAAGTCATTTTTCAACCACTCCACAAATTTCTTGTTAACAAACTATAGTTTTGGCAAGTCGGTAAGGACATCTACTTTGTGCATGACACAAGTCATTTGTCCAACAATTGTTTAAAGACAGATTATTTCACTTATAATTCACTGTATCACAATTCCAGTGGGTGAGAAGTTTACATACACTAAGTTGACTGTGCATTTAAATAGCTTGGAATATTCCAGAAAATGATGTCATGGCTTTAGAAGCTTCTGCTAGGCTAATTGACATCATTTGAGTCAATTGGAGGTGTACCTGTGGATTTATTTCAAGGCCTACCATCAAACTCAGTGCCTCTTTGCTTGACATCATGGGAAAATCAACAGAAATCAGCCAAGACCTCAGAAGAAACATTGTAGACCTCCACAAGTCTGGTTCATCCTTGGGAGCAATTTCCAAACGCCTGAAGGTACGTTCATCTGTACAAACAATAGTACGCAAGTATAAACACCATGGGACCACACAGCCATCATACCGCTCAGGAAGGAGACGCGTTCTGTCTCCTAGAGATGAACGTGCTTTGGTGCAAAAAGTGCAAATCAATCCCAGAACAGCAGCAATGGACCTTGTGAAGATGCTGGAAGAAACAGGTACAAAAGTATCTATATCCACAGTAAAACGAGCCCTATATCGACGTAACCTGAAAGGCCGCTCAGCAAGGAAGAAGCCCCTGCTCCAAAACCGCCATAAAAAAGCCAGACTACAGTTTGCAACTGCACATGGGGACAAAGATGGTAGTTTTTGGAGAAATGTCCTCTGGTCTGATGAAACAAAAATAGAACTGTTTGGCCATCTCAAGACATCAGTCAGGAAGTTAAAGTTTTCTTCACAAATGGGTCTTCCAAATGGACAATGACCCCAAGCATACTTCCAAAGTTGTGGCAAAATGGCTTAAGGACAACAAAGGCAAAGTATTGGAGTGGACACCACAAAGCCCTGACCTCAATCCTACAGAAAATGTGTGGGCAGAACTGAAAACCCGTGTGCGAGCAAGGAGGCCTACAAACCTGACTCAGTTACACCAGCTCTGTCAGGTAGGAATGGGCCAAAATTCACCCAACTTATTGTGGGAAGCTTGTGAAAGGCTACCCGAAACGTTTAACCCGGGTTAAACAATTTAAAGGCAATGCTACCAAATACTAATTGAGTGTATGTAAACTTCTGACCCACTGGGAATGTGATGAAAGAAATAACAGCTGAAATAAATCTCTCTACTATTATTCTGACATTTCACATTCTTAAAATAAAGTGGTGATCCTAACTGACCTAATTCCTGACCTTAAATGTCAGGAATTGTGAAAAACTGAGTTTAAATGTATTTGGCTAAGGTGTATGTAAACTTCCGACTTCAACTGTACATGTGCATCATCCATTAACGGGTGATGGTTTTACAATATTTATACTGTCTGTTAGCCTCCAGCTATTTAACCAATCACATCGAAACATTCAGTTAACATGAATAAACATAAGTACTTATAATGCATGAACTGTATTGATAAAAGAGGAATTAATGAATAGATAAGTACAAAAATATACATAAGGCCAGATTATACAACTCAAACTTTTGAAACATGGGGTAAAATTGTTGTTGGCAAATCATTCCTTTTCAATCCATGAATGACTGAGTGAGTTTTGCTACTGGGAGCTGAATCCAGGAGATGCATTAATGTGTAATCTGTCACAAAGTCTCACTTTCCAAACAAGGAGGTATTGATCGGATGGGAACCTTTCCTTTCACTAATTCTGTTTGCACAGAGTTTTGGCTTCAGCTCTGAATTTTCCAGAAACGTAAAAAATACTAAACATTATGGTAGTTCATGGGACAGGGAGAGCATATAGATTGGTGTGACTGCTATGACTGACACCTGTGGAAATCTGGGTTCATGCAAGGTAATAGATACACAGTGAATATGACTAAAGATGGACTTTTTGTACAGCTATTTTAGTTGCTTCACATTCTCAATATTTCATAGGGTGTGCCTGTCATGTAGTTAGCCATCCATCAGAGAGACATACTGTTCATAACATGAAAGTGTCCATGTACTACTACTTCTCCATTACTAAGGTATGTTCTGATTTCTAACACTGCTGGCCAAGTTCTCTAGGGTATAACCTCAACATAAGGAGAGGACAACCTCACACAGGCATGTGACAGCCACAATGTGGCCTCATCCATCAATGGCTGACATTAGATATTGTTTTGTTTTTTTTCTGAAGGGGAACATAAGCCTAGAACGAAGGGGAGGTTTTATGGCAATCAACCAAAGGTGCTGCATGATATATGACCGGAATATGCAAATACATCGTGTAGCCTGACCATAGCAGATTTTCAAATCTCACTTCCAAACCCTGAAGGAACTGGGCAAAGCACTACTAGCAAATAAACACTAGGGGCACATTTCAACAATAATCTAATTTATAGATCTTTATGTGAGGCCATATGAACATGCGGTTATA
Source organism: Salmo trutta (assembly GCF_901001165.1). NCBI lineage: Eukaryota > Metazoa > Chordata > Actinopteri > Salmoniformes > Salmonidae > Salmo > Salmo trutta. The sequence goes on from NC_042975.1 coordinate 37,325,146, forward strand.
GAATGACACATTTACGACCTGTACTGTATACTGGAGATGTTCCATAATTATTTAGGACTTTCTACACAATGAAACTGCCTCCCTATATTAATTCACTCCATCTCAAATCAAAGAAAAACAAGAAGCCTTGTCATTCAGTTGCAATGACATTCATCCTTAGCCTTCATGCTTGTCTATGGTGCATACTGTAGCATCAATTTCTACACTCATCCACAGTGGTTTTACATCCATGGTAATCCTTTAGAGAACAATAGTAGTTTTTACATAAACTGTGAAATACCAGGAGAGAACAGAGAACTGTGACAGCAAGTAGCCAACAAAATAAGAAGAGCAATTGGTTTCTTCCAAGGGAGTATTGCGGTCAGCTCAGAGTACTGATAAATACTGCATTAAGAAACAGTGATAATGTTTTTTTCTACATGGGGGAGGAATAGCATAAGATACTTTAATAGCGAGGAGCCAAGATATTTACTGAGGGAGGGAGGTAAACTGCTTCTGAACTTCCCTCTGCGCTGACGCTCATTAAAATTGCAGATCACATCCCTCATCAGTGCCATGCCAGTTCAAAACACCAGCCTGCTCTTCCTTTCCATTGGACTGTCAGTCTTAACAGATCAGCAGGAGACAGGGACGGTAAGAGAGAGACAAGGCCCACCATTTTCCCGCTACAAACACAGCCATCTCACAGCAATTGTATTCCCCAGAGTGATAATCCTTCTGACAGAGAATAAATAAATGCTGAGGGACATTCTTCCAGATAAAGATAATAAGGCAACAACAAACGACCTCTGAGATTAATGTGGTCATGCCTCCCAACAGATATATAATATTCACAAATGCCCATTTCTAGCAGGATAAATAGTTAATATGAAGGCTGAGGAGTAAATATGAATGGCAGTAACATTGCATCACAGGGGACAGTCCCCTCCAGTCCACAGCTCGCACCCTGAAAAACATTCAAATCTGCACCAGCTTTTTAATAATGTTCTCTGGTGATGCTGTATTTCTTCAAATGTTCCCACAAAATGACATACTGCACGAATCTCATACAAGAGCAGTTTTAGACAAACCTTCAACATAGCAAGATGATAGAAATCATATCATTAAATTGATGTGTGCTCTCATCCAAATAGGTAGATTTAGTTTTCACAGATATTGAAGCCCTGAAATGGGTAACTAACGCTGCTGTCTCATTTGGTATTCTGAATAGACCTCAACAAGAAAAACGAGGCTGCTACAGACTCACCCCTTTTTCTCTCATTAGACTTGACCCTGGAAAAGGTGCCTCACACAAACAACAAACTTAATTTCACACTAACTGTATGCCTCTCACTGAAGAGTGTGCATACTGAATTAAGAGCGTGACATCCCTGATACAAATATCACTTCTCTTGACGATCAATAGACTGAGCCTGCTCTTTGCTTGCTTTTATTACCCGCTGAATGAATCCCTGGGTCTCCTAGATAAATACATACCCCCAAAATCATTCTATTCCTCTTGTTGCTAAGGAGCATGCAATGATCAGGAGCAATAATGTTTTCTCAGAATAACAACCTTTTCTGTGATGATGTGAATAAAGCACAGACTGCAGTACACACTGTCGTACTGTAGTAGTGTAGTTCCCAATGCCTTAAGGACCTTGCAAAAGGTTACACCTAACACCTGCAATAGTGGTCACTATGGAGTTCTTGGGTTGACATCATGGACAGATTTGGTGGACAATATGCCATTTGGCTGAAAGTGTTTAGCTTTACTTCAGCTGGACCCATTATCATTATTTTCATGGCAAAGTGATGGAAATTAGTCAGATGTATAGGTACCTATTGAGCAAAGCTCAATGCTATGTACAGTACAGCATAGAACTGGTCATAAACAAAAGATGAGCTACTTGTCTAAGACATTTTGATTAAATGGTAAGAACACACAGACAGTGGCATATGTAGGTAAGTGATGTATAACCCCTTGTTGTTGCATTCCCCAGGCCGGGTGGTCTTACCGTTTTCTCCATCTGACTTCCTCTCCTGCTCAGTGTCGGTGAGCGACAGGACAGAGTTGGCTCTGCTGGACAGACAGGAGCTGTGCTCTGATTTGATCTCCTGCATCCACAGTCTGAGGGTGTGGTCTGGCGAGGGCCCACCCTCCGTCTCTGTTTCCACATCAGAGCCCATGCCCAGCGGGTAGCCGTGCTGGGGGGCAGAGCGCAGTTCCGCCTGGTAACTGGGCCGTGCTAGCTGGTCCAGGTCTAGGAGAGATGAAGGGAATAAAAAAAAATCAAGGCACATACTGTAATAGCAATATTTACTTACTTATTTTCATATCTCTGTGAGTGTTTTATGGTGTTACATAATATCATGTATCAAAACAAGCTATTATACACTACAGTATTATACACTACACTAAACTCATAACATTTTAAATAAGCAGGCACAGCAAGAGCCAAGAGAAAACGACTTTGTAAGCTACAGTACCTTGTATAACTGGTGGAATTATACAAATAGTAGACTAGATAATACTTTAGAATGTAATACTTTGTCTTTATTTCAACCATTCGGCAATTCATTAAAATTCACAAAAGACCTCTGAATGGCTCAACTTTAAACATCAATCTTTGAACAACCATCTAAAGAACATTCCAACTAAATGAGAAACAAAGACTGTTTCAATTCTAATAAAACCATGAGATAATTCATAGTGACATATCGTTTCAGGGAGGAGATGCTGTGAAGTAAAGTGAGTTTTTCTCGTGCTAAGATCTCCCAAATAAGGCAGCGGAAAGATATATTTTTGGTGCTCACTTACATATCCCATGGGAAAGTGCTCACAACACAAAAATTGTTTCTAAGAGTCCGATTTCTTTTCAAAGAATACACTCTATAGGTATCACAGTATCCCCTATGTTGTCATACTCTATCAATTCAAAGGCAGCTGGTAGCATTGAAAGCAAATCTGCAAAGGCTGTTCTGGAGTGCAACATGTCATATTGTTGTCAGTACACATCAGTGCATCATTTTCGAAACAATGTTAGGTCCACATTTTCCTGAGAAATGTAACGATTACATAAAGATCTTGGGGAACAGAGCTATTTTAGAATAGAGATCTTTTACTACTGCACATTGCTACCTACAGTACCAGTCAAAAGTTTGGACAAGGGTTTTTCTTTATTTTTACTATTCACTATTATTCTACAATGTAGAGAAGATCTCAAAACTATGAAATAACACATATGGAATCATGTAGTAACCATACAAATACATTTTACATTTGAGATTCTTCAAAGTAGCCACCCTTTGACTTGATGACAGCTTTGTACACTCTTGGAATTCCCTCACCAAGCTTCACCTGGAATGCTTTTCCAACAGTCTTGAAGGAGTTCCCACATATGCTGAGCCCTTGTTGGCTGCTTTTCCATCACTGAGGTCCAACTCATCCCAAACCATCTCAATTGGGTTGAGGTTGGGTGATTGTGGAGGCCAGGTCATCTGATGCAGCACTCCATCACTCTCGTTCTTGGTGAAAAAGCCCTTACACAGCCTGGAGGTGTGTTGGGTCATTGTCCTGTCGAAAAACAAATGATAGTCCCACTAAGCGCAAGCCAGATGGGATGGCGTATTGCTACAGAATGCTGTAGTAGCCATGGTGGTTAAGTGTGCCTTGAATTCTAAATAAATCACTGACAGCGTCACCAGCAAAGCACCACCACACCTCCTCCTCCATGCTTCACGGTTGGATGTACACATGCGAAGGTTATCCATTCACCTACTCTGCGTCTCACAAAGACACGGGGGTTAGAACCACAAATCTCAAATTTGGACTCACCAGACCAAAGGACAGATTTCCACCAGTCTAATGTCCATTGTTCGTGTTTCTTGCCCCAAGCAAGTCTCTTCTTCTCATTGGTTTCCTTTAGTAGTGGTTTCTTTGCAGCAATTCAAACATGAAGGCCTGATTCACGCAGTCTCCTCTGAACAGTTGATGTTGAGATGTGTCTGTTACTTGAACTCTGCGAAGCATTTATTTGGGCTGCAATTTCTGAGGCTGGTAACTCTAATGAACTTATCCTCTTCAGCAGAGGTAACTCTGGGTCTTCCTTTCCTGTGGCGGTCCTCATGAGAGACAGTTTTATCATAGTGCTTGATGGTTTTTGCGACTGCACTTCAAGAATGATGGACTGTCATTTCTCTTTGCTTGTTTGAGCTGTTCTTGCTATAATATGGTATTTTACCAAATAGGACTATCTTCTGTATACAACCCTACGAGTGATTGGCTCAAACGCATTAAGAAATTCCACAAATTAACTTTTAACAAGGCACAACTGTTAATTGAAACGGATTGCAGGTGACTACCTCATGAAGTTGGTTGAGAGAATGCCAAGAGTGTGCAAAGCTGTCATGAAGGCAAAGGGTTGCTACTTTGAAGAATCTGTTTAACACTTGTTTGGTTACTACATGATTCCATTTGTGTTATTTCATAGTTTTGATGTCTTCACTATTATTCTACAATGTAGAAAATAGTAAAAATAAAAGAAAAACCCTTGAATGAGTAGGTATGTCCAAACTTATGAATGGTAATGTACATTTATCAGTATACTGGATTGTACTGTACATTGACCTACACTGTGTCTTCATATCCCTTACATAAGGATAATCTGGTATAGCCTGGGTGACAGTCTGTTTTCCTGTTTTCCTGCTTTCTTGCCAACTCCTTATGGAATTGTCATGCCAAACGTACCAATAACAATTATGTTTGGCTTGACAATGGAGTAGGCAAAAACTCAAACAGATCTGGGGCCAGGCTAAATCCGGAACATTCTGTCTACCATTTTCTGTTGCAATATTTACATTAGTTCAGTGAACTTTTCTGGCATATCCTCTCCTGAACTTTGCTGGCACTATTTCTTCTTTCCTAAACTTATTGAACTATTGCTTAAACGTAAACTTATTTTCTGAAAATGCAACGTTAACAAGTGCACAGCGACGAGACCGGAGCCTTGTGAGTCACTCTGTGTTTTTCAGCACGCACCAGGTAATCTAGTAACACACAACTATATATTTGCCTGCTATATACTGTATCTTAGAATAACTATTAAATTAACTGACTACAATGTGCTAAATACTCTGCACTTGTGAATTTGGTTAGCTAACTTACACACTTTTTAAACCAACACCTTTTCCTGTCAACTTTAGCATCCAGCCAACTTCTTGCCAATTGTTTTTTATACATGAAAGGTATTGCTGGTGACAAAGCCGATACTTTTATTTCCGCCAACCGACCCTAGTAATGATTGCGGTAAAGTTCTGCCTTATTATGAAATGTAGCCATAATGCTGAGGCGGCAATAATACGCATTACGCTCTTAAGCTCTTGATGGTTGCTAAGCGGTGCCCATTACCACTATCCCCCTGGCAGTTGTAAACTTTGAGAGGTATGTCACTTCACCGATCTCTTTGCATAGCCCACCACATGCACTGTTTTCTTAACCGCGACTGGATGGATCCATAGAGAATTACTGTGGGAATAAATATCACTGAATAACGAACATTTTTACTAAAGTAGGCTAACGAAATTGAAGAGATCAAATTGTTATAATACAATTGAAGCAATAGCCTACCTGCGTGTGGTCAACTTTCAACTATTTCAGCACCGTTTCGTGGGGACTCGTCTTGATAAATCAATCAATTCCAGATTTTTTTTCTCACTAAATCTCCGTTTGGGTTATTGGTTAGGCTACAACTAGGCTGTGGAAATGTTAGCTAAATTGAGGTGAGTGCTGCTCATGATAATCTTGTCTAGTTTGCTCATTTATTAGCGACAATCAGAACATTTTGCCAGCATGTTCGCGTATGTACAAAGCATTTGCATTTTGTTAAATTACAGCCTTATTCTAAAATAGATTAAACTGATTTTTTTCCCTCATCAATCTACACATAATACCCCATAATGACAAAACAAAAACATATTTTTGGACATTTTTGCACATTTTTAATACATCCCCCAGGATTACTCCAGACATGATGCTTGACATTCAGGCCAAATAGTTCAATCTTTGTTTCATCAGACCAGAGAATCTTGTTTCTCATGGTCTGAGTCTTTAGGTACCTTTTGGCAAACTCAAAGAGGGCTGTCATGTGCCTTTTACTGAGGAGTGGCTTCTGTCTGGCCAGTCTACCATAAAAGCCTGATTGGTGGAGTGCTGCAGAGACGGTTGTCCTTCTGGAAGGTTCTCCCATCTCCACAACGGAACTCTGGAGCTCTGTCAGGTTGACCATCGGGTCCTTGGTCACCTCCCTGACCAAGGCCCTTCTCCCCCGATTGCTCCGTTTGGCTGGGCGGCCAGCTCTTGGAAGAGTCTTGGTGGTTCCAAACTTCTTCCATTTAAGAATGATGGAGGCCACTGTGTTCTTGGGGGCTTTCAATGCTGCAGACATATTTTGGCACCCTTCCCCAGATCTTTGCCTCGACACAGTCCTGTCTCAGGGCTCTACGGACAATTCCTTCGACCTCATGGCTTGGTTTTTTTCTCTGACATGCACTGTCAACTGTGAGACCTTATATAGACAGGTGTGTGACTTTCCAAATCATGTTCAATCAATTGAATTTACCACAGGTGGACTCAAGCTGTAGAGACAGGATGCACCTGAGCTCAATTTCGTGTCTCATAGCAAAGGGTCTGAATACTTATGTAAATAAGGTATTTCATTTTTTTTTTATACAGTTGCTAAAATTTCTAAAAATCTATTTTCCCTTTGTCATTATGGGGTATTGTGTGTAGATTGACGAGTCATTTTATAAAATATAATCAATTTTAGAATAAGGCTGTAACGTAACAAAATGTGGAAAAAGTCAAGGGGTCTGAATACTTTCCGAATACACTTTAGTTTAGGCCAAACAAGTGGATTATTTTGCTGTTCACTCGCAGTCGCCTAGTAGCCTAGGCCGACCAAAAGCTTGCGACTTGTCTTAATCAAATCAATTTTGTTTTACTGAATCTCCATCTGTCTATTTGTGACTTCTCTGGCTGGGCAACTAAGTGGAGATGGTATAGCTCATCTATTTGTTTGCAAATCGATCACTGATTAGAAACATTTTGCATGCAATAATGTAGCCTAAATCAAGTGTAGTGTCACAACGTCTACAGAAGGTGGCGCCTCTCCCCGTTCGGGCGGCGCTCGGCGGTCGTAGTCACCGGCCTACTAGCTGCCACCGATCTCCTTTTCATTTTCATTTGGTGATGTCTGTTTTATGTTAGCACCTGTTTTGAGTTAGTTATTAGTGGGGGTATTTAGTCTGTGTTTTGGTTTGGGATTGTGCAGGATTATTTTGTGTCATTGTATTGTAGGTTGGGGATTTGATTTTCCTCTGCCGTTCGTTATTAGGCTATAGGGTTTGCTGGGCTTCGTCCCGACTCGATTTAGGGTTCTTACCTGTCGCTTGAGTTCTGTACCCTGCCTTGTTTTACGGCACTTTTGGACTGTGTTCATTAAAACGTATTTTCCCACGTACCTGAGTCTCCTGCGCCTGACTTCACCCCTCCTGCATGTTGGAGTCACATGACATGTAGGCCTATTATTTTGCGGTTCCACACGTTGCCGTGACGCAAGTTATATTGTTATATGTCATTACATTCTTAGCCAACTATAAAATATATGTGTGTTGACTGTGATCAGGGTAGTCTAAGTGTTTTGTCTGTTTAATTAACAAAATACTATTGATTTCATGTGCATGGCGCACCCATATAGCCTTTAGGCTGCCCAGACCAGTAACATCATTAAACTCAAAATATGCCATATTATTTTGAAATAACTTTAGTCTTACAATGTTTCTTAGGACCTGCCTAAAATAAATAAAAAAAATATTTCTTTGTGATGGTTTATATTCAATGGATTTATTCAAATAGACGTCCAACCACATCGGCCCACATCTAACTCCGCTCCTAAACTTGCCTATAAGTGCACGGGAGATATAAAATGCTTATCCTGGCAAGAATGTGGTGAAAATGGGACTGTATGAATTGGCTTCTGTAAAAGGTATTAGTCGCTAGTTATCAAAGTGGTTAGCTTCTTGCAAAATCAAGCTTCTCTTGGTAACTGATGAGAATTCCACCCTGGATTAAGACCATTCTGTCTAATGTTTTGTGTGTGCAGAAAACTGTGAGTAACATTTGTTTGTTATTTGTATAACTTTATGAGCTGTCTGTCCTGCAAATAATTTGTCAGAGACCGTATACAATGTTCGCATGCACTTGTTAGCATTTAGCTAGCATCCGCTATGGGTATTTACATGCATTGCTAACCTTCAGATTACAGTGGGGTATTCTGCATTTGAAAATAGCACCCCTTATGTTCAATGCTGGTAATACTGTGTACCCCGGGATGGCACAAAGGTATGAAAATCTGGATACCGCCCAAGCCTACATGATGCATCCTTGACTAGGCTACTAACGTTAGACAAAATTCTAAAGTAACGTTCTCTCATATATGACAAAATTCCACGTTTTTGCTTATCTATTTCACACACATCCATGTGCTTTTATGGAAAAAAAGATATAGGATGTTTATAGAACATCATCAAAACTAATTCAGATAGGCTCATGGTATTGTCAGACAGCAGTAATGTACTGTAATTTGTTATCATTGCCAGGTGGCAATGCGGTGTGCTTGGAAACTTTTTTTATTAAGGGTTTATTAAGTTGTTTTTTAATTCTAATTACTATTTAAAAAATTACAAAATGGTACATTAAAAAGTAGCTTAGGCACTCTTTACTTATAGAAAAAAACTTTCTCCTGCTGGTCCTCGATTCAAATAACACATATGTGACAAAGTAGATAATTTGAATAATGCATGAACAATGTTGTACAGTTAAATGTACATATATGCAATATATGTAATACATGATTATTAGCAGTGTGTTTGTCTACAAGGCTGAAGAAAGACGCAGCTCCTCATTTAATGTATTCTTAACAAAGTAACACAATAAATGTAATTCCACATTACAAAGAAAAAAACCCATCTAATTGTCAGGTGCTAGGCTCACTACACTGAGAGCTATTTGACCAGTCACTCAAACATGTGATTTTAGTAACTTTGATTAGCAGAACGTGTTTTTTTTTTTTACATCTGTTAACAACAATTTCATGAAAAAGTGTTTGATCACATCCAAATACGTGAATTTTTTTATTTGGCTGTTGTGGAATTTGTTACACAAATAATCACGCTGGTCATGTTAGCTTAGGGCTATGTGTGCCATGTAATCTCAGGGGAAAAGCTAACATAGCATTTTCAGGGGGGAAAAAAAGTCTAAGCAAGAGTTCATAAGTATAGATCCACTCAGAATAGAAGAAAAACTAACATCTATTTTTCTCTCTCCATTGGATGTTCAGAAATTGGAGAGGCATTGTGGAAGTGTGTGGATGCTGTGAGTATTCTCACAGAATGAGGCGTTGGGAGCACCATCTGTTTTCACCACCTCCAGATCAGGGATGGCTGAACAGTGATTCCTCCAGTTACCTTTCAAGACGGAAAACAATACGATATCCTTCAAATAATTCAGAACTAAGAATACTAATCTTAACTCGCAAGCGTGGAAACTAAAAACACTTTCCGATTTCTAGGTCATTGTTGGAGGGACATAATTAGGCGAGTTTTGTTTTCACTTGAAAGAGCAGCAAAAATATTTAACGAAGCACTTACCTGGGAAAATTAGATACACTTCTTCCACGTCAGTTTTGTACCTACATACCAGCTGTGAAAAGTGTCTATGTACATCCTTTTCAACAATAAATTCAATTACACCAAAGAGGATGACGCATCCTATTTTATTCCTAATCTGTTCTGCACAGTTTGGTCAAATCATAACTTCCAACAGTAGCGGATCAATCTTTATCAACATTTACACTGCTGAGAGCGAATTGACTTCACCTTAGAGATATTTGTGATAAAGTCTGGGTCACATAACTAAACAAGAATGAAATATAACAGAGTACCGTCACTTTACCATTACACACAGACATTAACTGTACATTATCTAATTACATTTTCTTATCAAAACTAGATAAGTGTGATATACACTCAGTGGCCAGTTTTTTAGGTACACCACCCCATTAACGAAAATAGTTTGTTCCTACAGACAGTGAGTCACTTGGTCATGACTTGCTATATAAAGCAGGCAGACAGGCATCAAGGCATTCAGTTACTGTTCGATTGAACGTTAGAATGGGAAAAACTAGTGACCTAAGCAACTTTGAGCATGGTATGATCAGAAATGGCCGGCCTCCTGCGCTTTCCACGCACGACAGTGTGTAGGGTATACAAAGACTGGTGCAAAAAACAAAAAACATCCAGTCGGCTTCAGTCCTATGGGCGAAAACAGCTCGTTGATGAGAGGTCGAAGGAGAATGGCAATAATCGTTCAAGCCAAAAGGCGTGCCACAAACAGGCAAATAACGGCACAGTACAACAGTGGTGTGAAGAACGGCATCTCAGAATACACAACTCGTCGGTCCTTGTCACGGATGGGCTATTGCAGCAGACGACCAACAGGGTTCCACTCCTGTCAGCTAAAAACGTGAAGAATCGGCTCCAGTGGGCACGTGATCACCAACACTGGACAATTGAGCAGTCACAAAATATTTCCTGGTCCGACAAATCCCGGATCCTGTTGTGTCATGCTGATGGCAGAGTCAGGATTTGGCGTAAGCAGCATGAGTCCATGGCCCCATCCTGCCTGGTGTCAACGGTACAGGCTGATGGTGGTGGTATAATGGTGTGCGGAACTATCCAGGCACACGTTAGGTCCCTTGACACCAACTGAGAAACATTTCCATTTCCTGAGGAAAAGGGGGTCTGACTCGGTCCTAGGTGGGTGTACCTAATAAACTGAGCACTGAGAGTAAATGATTGCAGATTACCGAGGCCTGTTATACTGTATAGTGATAAAAAGTATTTCATTAATTTATTGATCATAAAAAAAAACATTTTAGTTAAATTGTTTTAGCAACAGTTTCAATGGGTTTGTCTGGGCTGCACAATAATCTGGCGTAGATCAAAATCCTGTGTGACTAGACTCCGTAATATCAGTCTGTGGCCATGGTCTGTACTCAACACTGCGGTGCGGCTTGCATATGGAGAGGGGTCGTCTTTCTTTAAACTGCTCTTGAGAATCCCTCACCAAGGTGACTTGCCTGACCTCACTCTCAAGTAATAATCTCTACACTAATTATGCCAGTCAGGAACCCATGTCCTTGACCAATTTCTTGTCAGTGAATACCTCTCTCCAACCTCCTGCCCCTTAAAATCACAGCCGCGAAATGGAGGCAACAGCAAAAAAATGAACACAAATGAGCACTGAAAACTAGGGATGGGAATTGCCAGGGACCTCATGTTACAATATTATCACGATACTTAGGTGCTGAAACGATATGCATTGCGATTCTTACCATTCTATATGTATTGCGATTTGATGTTCTAAACATATTGCTCAAAATATGTCTGCTGCAGAGAGACAAGAGAGAGCCATAATAAAACCAAGTTTTGATCAGTCATGGAAATAAAAGTGCTGAAAACATGTTGACTCACTATTTAAAGATATTCTCTGGTACCTTTGTATACTTTTTCACCAGTAGTTTGGAAGGTAGCGCCCCAAGCCAGAAGTGGTCCCTGAAAATTGTGTACTATGTCACAAATGTGCAGATATGTGAACTACGTCATTGCTCTCTCTCGCTCTACTGTGTGTGTGTGTGTGTGTGTGTGTGTGTGTGTGTGTGTGTGTGTGTGTGTGTGTGTGTGTGTGTGTGTCTTGCTAGCTGTAACTCAAATGGCGAGGGGCTGAAGCTCATTGGCTGAAACTCTGCTAGGCAGCTAGCCCACGTATGGGTAAATTCAGGTGAAATGGCACTGCACAGCTTCTGGAAAACATTCGCTTTCAAACTAGGGATTTCGTGGCTAATTGAAGTAAGACATAGGGCAGCGCACAATTGTCCGGGTTAGGGGAGGGTTTGGCCGGGGGCTCATCGCGCTCTAGCGACTCCTTGTGGCGGGCCGGGCGCCTGCAGGCTGACTTCGGTCGTCAGTTGAGCGGTGTTTCCTCTGACACGTTGGTGCGGCTGGCTTCTGGGTTAAGCGGGTGGGTGTGCGGTTTGGCAGGTCATATTTCGGAGGATGCATGACTTGACCTTCACCTCTCCGAGCCCGTTGGGGAGTTGCAGACATGAGACAAGATCGTAATTGGGAAGAAAAAGGGGTTAAAATACAAAAATAAAATATGTTTCTAAACACTTCTACATTAACGTGGATTCGACCCTCAAATTCAAGCTGACAGTCTGCACTTTAACCTCATACTCATTGTATAATTTCAAATCCAAAGTGCTGGAGTACAGAGCCCCCCCCCCCCCCCCCCCCCAAAATGTCACTGTCCCAATACTTTGAGCTCACTGTATACAGTATGTATTTTTTAAATTTATTTTACAAATCGATACTTGGTGTCAAAGTATCAATATAATATCATCCTAAATATTGCGATATGTAACTGTATCGATTTTTTCCCAATCACTCCTGATAATGTTGTCCTCTCCACGATAGGGGCTGAAATCATGTGCATATTGTTTTGCAATGAATCTGTTCAGGTTGAAAAAGATGCTGCTCCAAGCAAATGTCATTTGTTCATTTTATGCAGTTTCCAAGGTAACCAGAACAAAATGTTTTGTTCGGTGTATCATTTGAATACCCTAATACATGGGAGCTGAAAGCCGATTTAAGCTCACATTTGCAGTTAAGACAAGAATATGCATCTTCCATCATTCGCATAAATGTTAAGGTAAATCTAAGGAAAATAAGATACTACAGTATCTAAATGATCATGTGATTAGAAATATAGCACTGTTAATCATATCAATGTGAGGGAGATGCTGTTCAGGTGTTATGCATATGCACAAATAATTGTTGTGTTATATCTTTAGAAAGTGTAAATCATCATTTGACTTAGAAATACCTACTCTAATCATCAGATGATCAACTACTGATGGGCATTATAAGAAATTATCCTCATATAAATTATTATTATAGAAATAATAGTCATAATACTGAAGACATTTTCAGCATGACTTTGTTCTTCAATTCTTAACATCAAATGACTCAAATTAACTTACAATGATCAAGGAATATGTCATGTCAACTATATTTCAGAACTGAAATTATTCCAGGACTGCATAAAGAGACAGAATAGGGTTAGAAGAATTTCCATGTAAAACAATGAAAACAGCAACACTGATCAAAGTTTAACTACTGCGGTACACATGTACTATCACTATTAAGATAATGTCATAATCTTCTATTTACGTCCATGTTCTGTGCCTGTACATACTTACGCACAATAACCTTACAAATATATTTCGTATAGGTCCTATGTAGAATTGACATCATAAACTACAACTGTAGTGAGGAAACCTTACAGTAGCTCCTAGAAATCATCCTTTTACAATGACACTGCAGTTTGTGATTGTGTTGTTCCCCCAATCTTACAAGTGCTCGTTTCCCCCTGATACAGTTGAAGTCGGAAGTTTACATACACCTTAGCCAAATATATTTAAACTCAGTTTTTCACAATTCCTGACATTTAATCCTAGTAAAAATTCCCTGTCTTAGGATCACCACTTTATTTTAAGAATGTGAAATGTCAGAATAATAGTAGAGAGAATGATTTATTTCAGCTTTTATTTATTTTATCACATTCCCAGTGGGTCAGAAGTTTACATACACTCAATTAGTATTTGGTAGCAATGCCTTTAAATTGTTTAACTTTGGTCAAACATTTCGTGCAGCCTTCCACAAATTTCCCACAATAAGTTGGGTGAATTTTGGCCCATTCCTCCTGACAGAGCTGGTGTAACTGAGTCAGGTTTGAAGGCCTCGTTTCTTGCATACGCTTTTTCAGTTCTGCCCACACATTTTCTATAGGATTGAGGTCAGGGCTTTGTGATGGCCACTCCAATACCTTGACTTTGTTGTCCTTAAGCCATTTTGCCACAACTTTGGAAGTATACTTGAGGTCATTGTCCATTTGGAAGACCCATTTGCGTCCAAGCTTTAACTTCCTGACTGATGTCTTGAGATGTTGCTTCAATATATCCACATAATTTTCCTCCCTCATGATGCCATCTATTTTGTGAAGTGCACCAGTCCCTCCTGCAGCAAAGCACCCCCACAACATGGTGCTGCCACCCCCGTGCTTCACGGTTGGGATTGTGTTCTTTGGCTTGCAAGCCTCCCCCTTTTACCTCCAAACATAATGATGGTCATTATGGTCAAACAGTTCTGTTTTTGTTTCATCAGACCAGAGGACATTTCTCCAAAAAGTGCAGTTGCAAACCGTAGTCTGGCTTTTTAATGGCGGTTTTGAGCAGGGGCTTCTTCCTTGCTGAGCGGCCTTTCAGGTTATGTCGATATAGGACTCGTTTTACTGTGGATATAGATACTTTTGTACCCGTTTCCTCCAGCATCTTCACAAGGTCCTTTGCTGTTGTTCTGGGATTGATTTTCACTTTTGGCGCCAAAGTACGTTAATCTCTAGGAGACAGAATGCGTCTCCTTCCTGAGCTGTATGACAGCTGCGTGGTCCCATGGTGTTAATACTTGCGTACTATTGTTTGTACAGATGAACGTGGCATCTTCAGGCGTTTGGAAATTGCTCCCATGGATGAACCAGACTTGTGGAGGTCTCCAATTTTTGGCTGATTTCTCTTGATTTTCCCATGATGTCAAGCAAAGAGGCACCGAGTTTGAAGGTAGGCCTTGAAATACATCCACAGGTACACCTCCAATTGACTCAAATTATGTAAATTAGCCTATCAGAAGCTTCTAAAGCCATGACATCATTTTCTGGAATTTTCCGAGCTGTTTAAAGGCACAGTCAACTTTGTGTATGTAAACGTCTGACCCACTGAAATTGTGATGCAGTGAATTATAAGTGAAATAATCTGTCTGTAAACAATTGTTGGACAAATGACTTGTGTCATGCACAAAGTAGATGTCCTAACCGACTTGCCAAAACTATAGTTTGTTAACAAGAAATTTGTGGAGTGGTTGAAAAACAAGTTTAAATGACTCCAACCTAAGTGTATGTAAACTTCTGACTTCAACTGTATATTGTGAAAGGTAAACAGTCAACCAGTGGTTTAGATGGGACCTGAAATAACCTCCATAGTGGTATTTTATGTCTTCCTGAAGCAGACCAGACCGTGTGACATTTTTGTATGAGGAACCTTCAAGAGACAGTGATGGCATACAGCACTATGTGTTCAGTGAATAAGGTAGATAACAATATAGACTGTGCAATGAAAAACTGAGCAGAAACATCACCACTAAAACCATTCATAATTCGATAAGTGAGTTTTGTGTTTTCCCTGTAACACTCATTTCCTATTCTCATTTCCTAACAATCATTGTTTAGAGTGGTTAGAATAGAGGTGTGATTGTGTTATATTGTACAGAGAAAAAGTCAATTCAAACATAATTATACACTCCCCCCCCATCCCTATCCCATCCCACCCCCCAAACCCCAACACAGCCCTAAGGTGTTAAAAAGCTCCTATGTGTGACTAGCTAGACTAGGAAACAATTTATGGAATAACTGCATTACCTCTGTAATTCACATTTTTCACAACAACATTCAACCGAGTCTACCTTCCACATTAGCATGCAATCCTTCCATAGTCACTGCAGGTAGCAGCAGAGTAGAGTTTTCATAAATTTACCAGGGGATATGTGGATACGGGGGACATGAGATTATAAAATTCATTTGGCTAGCTGCAATGTCATGATAAGTCTTACCATGCATACAATCACACTGCATTTGCCTGTCTCCCCCTGCAACCTCTCTGCCATTTTGACATCATAACTGACCATAACCTGTGCAAGGAAAACTGATTAACCTGGAACCTGTGCGTTTATCAATAACTACAAAATGTAATGGGCATTTAGCGTATAAATGCCCCCAGCACAGTTACCAATCAAAAAGAATTACTATTTAACAATCTCATTGTGACTGGCTAAACTAGTTTGTGGTGTGTGGTTATAGCGTACCTCCAGGGTGTTCCTCCACTGTTTTCCGCTTGGCTCTGTGGCTGTTGTAGTTTAGTCTCATCTCCTGGCCGTAGTCGGGCAGGGTCTCACGGGATGTGTAGGATTTGCAAAGGTTCCTGCCGTCCTCGCTTTCGTCTGAGGAGCTGGTGTAGGCGAGCTCCATCTCATTCCGGGCCTTGGACAATGACTGGTAAGGCTTACAATCCATCTGCTCCATGCCTGGCAACACTGAACCAAGCTCATTCAGTCATTGGATCCAAAATGCAAGACCAATCTGGAGGAAGTGGAGACAGAATAAAGACTTAGAACAATGAATTTACCTCACACATTGCTAATGTTGTGTCCCAGTATTGTGCGAAAAATATATAAATCAAGTAAAAAGTAATTATTTGGATATTAGTGTCTTTAATCAGCGTGTCCTTGTTCTTAGGGGTTGCTGCTGGGTGGTGGTGTTAGAAGATTGAGTTGCTTTATAGACACAGGGGAGGAGGAGCCCTTGTAGGAACAGATTGAGAGATAACTTTAATTTACAGCAGAATCTGATGGACTGCTATGAAACAATGACAGAAATCATGTGGCGAACAATGTATTTTATCCCCAGAGCTACAGAGGCAGTTATTTTTTTATTTACCATTAGCATTACTCAGTAGTAATATAACAGTAGCACAATGATGAATACTGTTATTTTGCATCTGTGTCCTTGTATAAGGCTGCAGTTCATCACAGCCCAGTAGTGTTTTGCTGTGTAGCATAAAGCACACTATAACCTTGATATGAACCCGTCTGTTCTGCCCTGAGCTCTGCTTGGGCTGACCTTTCTATCATTGCCGCCTGACAGCCACTAAACCTTGGCCATGGCCTTGACCCAAACACTCGACCCTGTAGCAGAGAGGATTGCCTTCACACCCCACTGTCCTTCTATACTTTGGGAACGGAGGGGGGAAAAAACTCCCCATAATACAAACTTCAGTAAGAAATCAGAAGAGGCTCCTGACAATGTTTGCCCTCTGACATTTGTAATCTTTAACAGGATTCAAGACAAATATGACAATCAAATGCTCATTAGGCTGTGCCATCTTTGTCCGGCTTGTGGTAATAGGTTATTAATAGCAAACTCAGTACATATCTTGCTTGACTAATTGGCAGTTGAAGGCATTTTTATGGGCCATTTGTATTCTGTGCCGCAGCCAGCCCCCTGGCTGGACGAGGCTGTCTGTGCGTGTAAAGGTAATTACTCAGGGTAGGTGTGGCTGGAAAATGATGAGTGGGGAGTCAACACCACTAGTTGAAACAAGGCTGTTTTTGGTGAGGTTACTGTATAAACTCTGAGGCAGGGAGCCTAGGTAAGGCACCTATTTTAGCATACACAGTCCACACTGTCTACACTGTCTACAAGAGGTGCTCTCAGTACTCCTTTTGATGCAAAAACATGAGTAGCTAGCTCATGAATATACAGTTGTAGTTCCTTTTTGTAGATTTTTGTACCCTTTTAACATACTTTAAATGTGTTAGATATTACTGTACTTTTGGAGCTAGAAACACAAGCATTTCGCTACACGCGCAATAACATCTGCTAAATGTGTATGTGACCAATAAAATGTTATTTTATTTGACATGTAGGTAGGTATATGGGATTTGTGCCTGAGAGCTATTGTCACATGGACATTTCCCTAACTATGCTATCACTAGTCCCTTTAAACAGTATGTATAAACAGCAGAATCTGGTTACATACACTACCTTTAATTGTTGTTGAAATGTTTTAATTTCTTTGTTCCAATTGTCAACATGTTCTACTCACCATTGCTGTGTTGAACTGGCTCCAAGGGGAGCACGCCCAGGTCGGTTCAGGGCTTCATGCTGCGTTCATTACAAGTGGGGAACTCAGAAAATACTATTTTTAAACTGGGAGCAACACGTTATTCCCCAGTGGTATGCTGGTATTAACGAATTTACTAAATGTTATGAACGCAGCATCAGAAACAGGTTGTCCACCTCTCTGTGTTTGGTTTCTCCTGCTGTGGGGGTGTTTTCATTGTTTATCAGAAATGCTAATAATAGGTTAGGGCATGTCCTTTTAGCATCATTGGGGCTAGATTGTGTAAAGCTATTGTAAAAAGGTTTTAGTCGCGTCGGGAGAATTTTAGAAAGTTCTCCTAACCTGCTACGAAAAGTAACTTCTGTCCGTTGCTTCTACCATTTAGTCACTTTCTCCTCATTCAGGAATAGATCATTGTCTTGGTAACATGCTGTTACTTTAGCTATGCCATACTCAGATGCTTGAGTTTATGGGTGTTTAGCCTGTTTGAGGCACTTTTGCCTTTGTCCTTCAGTTGAGGTAATAGTTAAGTATTTTTTGTCATGAACTATTTTCATAATTTTTCACCATTTCTATATTTTGTAAATACATATCTAGATCCAGTCTTCTACCAGTTCTACCACCAGTCTTCTACCACTAACTTAATAGGCCTACTGTACCACCAATATTTTAACCTGATCCTCTGACTCCGGCTCCACACAAACTAATTAGGCTGCCGGGTTCTCTATCATGAGGTTATTGTGTACACACTGTCTTACAAGAGGTACTCTCATGTACCACTTCCTCTGTTGCAAAAACTAATTGAATTACCACTTCCTCTGATGCAAAAACGAATGAATAGTGGCTACCGCATGCAATAATTTATTTGTGTACCTTCTTAACGTTGATATGTATTTGTTTAAACGTCTAACAAATACTTAGGGGATAGAGTAATACACTGTAGCTACAACCAACATGTGTTGAATATGCAGCTTGAAAATCCCAAGAACATCTTCATAGTGAGATTGACAGTGTTCTCAATATGATCAATACCACAAACATCTTACATCTCAGAGTTAAATGTATTAAAATGACTCTTAGTGAACCAGGGACAACAATAGCCAGTGAAAGGTTCATAAAAGGCACAACAAATCCAATCAATAAGGTTGATATTCATAACTTATTTTCCCCACTCAAAAACTAATATTACTCTGTAAATGTCATTAACGTAATAAAATAGGAAGAAATAGAATATATACATTTCCCCATCTCTAAAAGGGCACATGCATAATGTAGCACTGGGAAAATGTAACATTTTATCTTTCCTCTGAGCAAGTTGCAATTTAACTACGCATTCCTAAAATAACCTTGTGTTAATATTATACAACCCTAGCATTTTATGAATGTTAATCATGTTCCATTTGGGATACGATCAGTCTTATTTCTGTTACAGTAAATATCATTTTCCTCCTAAAGCTCCAAAATTATATTGGGTTATAGTTGCACCATAAATGCAAACTACAGTATACCATCTGTCTGCTTGGTTAAAACGGCTTAGTTCTACCACTCTGGTGCTTATCAAAATATGTTTTGAATGCAGAGGTTTAATGGGAGCACATTGGGGCTAAGGCAGTGTCTTCTGATGAGCACCAAGTAGCTTTTAATGAGATGATTACGGTGTTTGTAAATAAACTGCCAAGTGGACACACAAATCATTCAGAGTAACACCAGCCAGCACAACACATGGTAATTTGCTCGTAATCCATGGGCTTTAACAGGATGAATGTTGCTGTACATCTTTTCGTGGTCCATGACCTTAGCAACGGCGACCCGTCATTCAGGATAGGGTGGGGCAGAGCCCCACCTGTTTTGAGCACCACACTTTTAGGTAAAAAATGTATATAATAAAAAAGATAAAAAAACATATTTTTGGGGGGGCTTGCCTGTTGTGCTTGTTATTTTGACATTATACGTGTCACATCAGTTTGCAAACAATGTAACAAAAAAAATTGTAATTGAGTTAATAAAGCTGCATATAAACATGGTCTCTTTTGCTTTCTTGAGTGAGGCAGCTCCAAAATCCAGGTGTTTCAGCCTAGTACAGTGCTTTCTGTGGTGGTGGGGCAGCCAGCGGAAAATACAAAGTGTTGAGCCAGACTGGCTAAGTTTTCTGTCATGATTGAATCAGTTTTCTGTCACTCATGGGACAGTATGTCATCCCCAATTCTAAGGTTAGAGCTCGAAAATGTTAGCCCCTTGGGTTCTGCCATAGAGTTATTTTAGAAGTGCCCATCCAAGAAGGCAAGGTCATTGGCCACAGATAGAATGACATCAAATCACGTTCTATCTACAGTAGCTTTGAATAGACTTTCAAAGTCTTAGCTAGCAGTCATCATCAGTTGTCATCAAGTCGACATTCTACTGGCAAATCCTTTTTAATCCTTGTCATACGAAGAGAAATAATGAAGGGAAATTATAGATAGAACGTATCGGTGTTCATCGGCCCTTGTACATAAAGATTACACAATAAGTTGGAAATCGCAAATTCAACAATGAGTTGTTTGGAAGGAATCAGTGGCTAACTGCAAGCGTTGCAAAGAAACTACTAACGTTAGCCTGCTATTCAATGGAGTGGCTGTGTTTTTTTCCCCACAAAGGACCGCTGCGCCTCCTTCACAAAGTGAGTCCAAAAATGTCTTGTATGCTGCTGTATAAATGATGTAATATGCAAGTGACAAATGTATACTGTAGCTAAGAACGTAATACTAAGTGTATGTTGTGTAGTAAGCTGTTAGTAGCCCATGTGCCTCACCCTAATAATTTGGTCTATTTTCACCAACGCGGCATTGTAAACACATAACGTTAGTAGTTGTGGTGCTTGGCTTGCACGTGCAAATTCAGCACACACAGCATTCTATAATAGAATTGTGTTATTTGACGTGTCAAATTAAAAGCTTATTTAATGTGTCAAAGAGCGCTATATGACGTGTACCTTTTTTGACACGCAAAGACCCAAACGGAGTTCAATGTGCCTCACCCTAATAATTTGGTCTATTTTCACCTCTTAATTTCGCCCACTGTTCTAACTTGGTGGTGCACAAATAGCCTCTAACCTGTTTTAGAGAAATGGAATCATCAAATATTGTAAGAGCTTTCATTGTCTGCTTATATGCCCCATTTATGTATCCCACGGTTCTGACTTGGTGTACAGGGAGTACACTAAGAAAGGCCCATGTTCGGAATTCTGTCGCTGTACATTTCAAAAGTGCTGAACAAATAGTTATACTGATTAAGTCTATCGTCGCTTGCTCATTTATGTCTTAATCAAAATTACGGATTGCCTCGTCAGCCCCTTATGCCATAATTTTTACATCTCAATTGTCAGTTGAAGCAAGTCTGCCATATCAGCTATGTTTTTTTGAAAGGCAGTAAATGAGGCTGAATGAACTGTTTTGCTGCCAGACAAGGCTCTACTGAAAGCCAGGTGTAGCAGTGCTAAGGTGTTGGGACTGATGTTGGCACAGCGTTATGTAGGCCCTAACAGTTTTTGGGCACCATTTGTCATCGTTATAGTGCAATTAATGTATTGTTTAGTGTTGTATCATGTAGTGGCTTTGCTGACATGCATCCTACATTATTTTTTTTTTGCCCCACCAAGATTTACATGCTAAAATCACCACTGGACCTTAGAATGAAAAGCCAGTAGCATTCCGGAACACTCTTAACCTTCCAAAGCTGCATGACAAAAGAGTCTGTACAACTGTAGAAAAGAGAGAGAGAGGAGAATACTTTTACGAGAAAGAAAGAGGAAAATATTAGATTTCTGATCTTTTCTGTATGAAATACAATACCCTGCCTTGGTGTAGTACACTACAGTATTAAGTCCATAAATCAAAGGCTGTTTGGTCGTTCGGTGCCAGTTCGCCAAGCTCCATGATGCTGGCTGAGCCTTCCTGGGACTCGGCAGGGTAAAGTGCTTGGTGTTAATTGGGTAGCTACATGGGGGGAAAGAATATTCAGATGAACGTCCCCCGTCGAGTCTGGGAGAGTCTGGCCCATCGGCCCAGCATGGGCACACGAGCCACAAACTTCATTACAGTGCTACAGGCATGCCGCAGGCACTCCCTGCCTCCATCTCTGTCATGGAGCTCCACTTCTCTGGAGCTATTCCTCCTACTGAGAGATATGTCATTGTCATTTCTCTATAGTATACATCTAGTGTTTTCTACCCGACTGTATTTTCACCCCAGCTCATTCAATCCCTCACGTAAGCACTGTTCCTAGGTCAGGGTTAGTATGTACCCAAAGGGATCAGCTTGAGTGCCTCGAGCACAAAAACAGATCACTTAGACTGTGTGATGTAACTGATTCTTGTGTGAACTGAAGATGTCTTCATAGTGCCTTCCGAAAGTGTTCATATCCCTCAACTTATTAAAAATGGATTAAATCATTTTTTTCTCACCTACCTACACACAAGACCCCAAAATGGCAAAGTGATAACATCCCTGTAGAATGAAATACGTAAATCTCTCATTTACATAAGTATTCACACCAGTAAGTCAATACTTTGTAGAAGCATTTTTGGCAGAAATTACAGCTGTGAGTCTTTCTGGATAAGTATCTAAGAGCTTTCCACACCTGGATTGTGCAACATTTGCCCATTTATCTTTTCATAATTCTTCCAAGCTTTGTTAAATTGGTTGTTGATCATTGCTAGACAACCATTTTCAGGTCTTGCCATAGATTTAAGTAGATTTAAGTCTGAACTGTAACTCCGCCACATTCACTGTCTTCTTGGTAAACAACTACAGTATAGATTTGGTTTTGTGCTTTAGGTTATTTTCCTGCTGAAAGCTAAATTCATCTCTCAGTGTCTGGTGGAAAGCAGACTGAACCAGGTTTCCCTCTTGCCTGTGCTTAGCTCCATTCCATTTATTTTTTATCGAGAAAAAGTCCCAGTCCTTAACGATTGATGCAGCCACCACTTCTGCTTGAAAATATGTAGAGTGGTACTCAGTAACGTGTTGTATTGGATTTGCCTCAAACATTTTAGCCAATTTTTTTGGCAGTATTACTTTAGTGCCTTGTTGAAAATAGGATGCATGTTTTTGAATATTTGTATTCTGCACAGGCTTCTTTCTTTTCACTCTGTCAGTTAGTATTGTGGAGTAACTACAATGTTGTTGATCCATCCTCAGTTGTCTCCTATCACAGCTATTAAACTCTAACTGTTTTAAAGTCCCCACTGGCCTCATGGTGAAATCCCTGAGCGGGTTCCTTCCTCTCCGGCAACGGAGTTAGGAAGGATCTTTGTAGTGACTGGGTGTTGTCACACCCTGATCTGTTTCACCTGTCTTTGTGCTTGTCTCCACCCCCCTCCAGGTGTCGCCCATCTTCCCCATTATACCCAGTGAATTAATACCTGTGTTCTCTGTTTGTCTGTTGCCAGTTCGTTATGTTCGTCAAGCCTACCAGTGTTTTCCCCCTTGCTCCTATCCGTTTCTAGTTTTCCCGGTTTTGACCATTCAGCCTGCCCTGACCCTGACTGCCGTTCTGTCACTTGTCAATAATCCAGTGTGGTGTGACAAGGTACAGAACGGCAGGCAGTCTCAGGTTCAGGGCAGGCAGAGGTCAATAATCCAGTGTGGTGTGACCTCTGCCTGCCCTGACTCTGAGACTGCCTGCCGTTCTGTACCTATTGGAATCTGATCTAGATTACCGACCTCTGCCTGCCCTTGACCTGTCGTTTTGCCTGACGCCTGTTCTAGTAATAAACTTTTGTTACTTCGACACTGTCTGCATCTGGATCTTCCCTAAAACGTGATAGGTCTATTGATATACCATCCAAAGTGTAATAACTTCACCATGCTCAAAGGGATATTCAATGTAATTTTTTTTTTATTTTTTTTTTACCCATCTACCAAAAAACCTTCCTGGTCTTTGTTCTTGAATCTTTGTTTGAAATTCTCTGCTCAACTGAGGGACCTTATGTAACAGTGTATGTTCCGTCCCTCTCTTTGCCCCAACCCGGGCTCGAACCAGGGACCCTTGCACACATCAACAACTGACACCCCACGAAGCATCGTTACCCATCGCACCACAAAAGCCGCGGCCCTTGCAACGTGGAAGGGGAAACCCTACTTCAAGTCTCAGAGCGAGTGACGTCACCGATTGAAACGCTATTAGCGCGCACCACCGCTAACTAACTAGCCATTTCACATCGGTTACACTTACAGCAAAATTACTCCTGAACTTATTTAGGCTTGCCATAATAAAGGGGTTGGATACTTATTGACTCAAGACATTTCAGCTTTTCATTTTGTATTCATTTGATGTTATGGGGTATTGTGTGTAAGCCAGTGACAAAAATCTAAATGTAATACATTTTTAATTCAGGCTATAACACAACAAAATGGGGGGAAAAAACTTCCTGAAGGCACAATACCTAACGGTTCACCAAACCCATTGTTCAGTATGTATTGCAGTTTTGGGGTCACAGTTCGGATCGGTTTCGGTACAGTGGGAAAATGAAATGCCATTCACAATGTTTCTTGCATTGTCTGTTGTGATCGGATTGTTATGTTGGGCCTCTCAAGTTTCCACTCTGATGCTGCATTTGTAACCATGTGGGAGGTGGGAATTTACCAGTTGTGATGTCGTAAATACCAGTTGGATGCATTCATGTGATTTGAACTCGTTGAGAAAAGCCGATTGGATAATGACCAACAAGCTATGTCAACCATAAACTACAAGTAAAGCTATCATGCTTGCAAACAAATTACAGATTAAAAAAAATGACATTAATAGATATATTTTATAAATAATGTTTTGCTGTTGCATTTAACTGCCAAAAATGCTGTTGTTACAGAGGCCATTTCCTTAGTAGGTGACATCAGAGGTCATCATGTGGGAGAAGTGGGTGTTCAGGATGATAGACGAGTTTCCCACTAGTAATTATCAGTTTGAGGGCTGTTCAAGTGGATTTTTCCCAGTTGTATGTGATAAACTCCCACTTGGTTATGAACGCACCATGACACTGCCTCCTTCACTGCCAGATGTGCGTTTGTAGCACGGTACATCTCCCACTCCGGGGTAATGTGATGGGCTGTCACTGTTAAGTAAGGGCAACACAGGGTGCATTGGCTAATTCATTTGAAAACTTTGGCTTTGGTTTGCTTATATAGAGAGGGTACTACCTGATTGCTAAAATGGGGGCAAGAGGGAAGTTTGTAACATGGCTTGAGCACTTCCACTACTGAAACCCCCATTTCTCAACCACCGTGAATGGGTGCATATCCGCAGGTATAAACCAACGACTATATTTCTTACAAACATAGACTACCTATTGCTTTTGTAATTTCTTTCTGAATCAGCTGCCAAGGGCTGCTTGACTGCAGAGGGGAGACGATGTGTTGTTTCCGTCTTGCTCCGTTATATAGGGTTGATATCAGTGTAAAATTGTCAACATATTTGAGGTGTTGACAGCTGCATAGGCTATTCTCGTTGAGCGTAGCATCATACTGTTAACGTTTTATCAACAACTCTCTGTCCAACGCCGTTGTAATTTACTGGGAAGCCAACATTTTCCCAAACTGGACATTTAAATTATGATGGAGGATCTTCCAATTCTGGTTTATCGCCCCCACCACTCACCAGTGGTGTAATGTACCTTTAGTAAAAATACTTTAAAGAACTACTTAAGTAGTTTTTTGGGGTATCTGTACTAGAGGTCAACCGATTATGATTTTTCAACGCCGATACCGATTATTGAAGGACCAAAAAAGCTGATACCGATTAAATCGGACGATTTATATTTATACACTGCTCAAAAAAATAAAGGGAACACTAAAATAACACATCCTAGATCTGAATGAATTAAATAATCTTATTAAATACTTTTTTCTTTACATAGTTGAATGTGCTGACAACAAAAATCACAAAAATAATCAATGGAAATCCAATTTATCAACCCATGGAGGTCTGGATTTGGAGTCACACTCAAAATTAAAGTGGAAAACCACACTACAGGCTGATCCAACTTTGATGTAATGTTCTTAAAACAAGTCAAAATGAGGCTCAGTAGTGTGTGTGGCCTCCACGTGCCTGTATGACCTCCCTACAACGCCTGCTCCTGATGAGGTGGCGGATGGTCTCCTGAGGGATCTCCTCCCAGACCTGGACTAAAGCATCCGCCAACTCCTGGACAGTCTGTGGTGCAACGTGGCGTTGGTGGATGGAGCGAGACATGATGTCCCAGATGTGCTCAATTGGATTCAGGTCTGGGGAACGGGTGGGCCAGTCCATAGCATCAATGCCTTCCTCTTGTAGGAACTGCTAACACACTCCAGCCACATGAGGTCTAGCATTGTCTTGCATTAGGAGGAACCCAGGGCCAACCGCACCAGCATATGGTCTCACAAGGGGTCTGAGGATCTCATCTCGGTACCTAATGGCAGTCAGGCTACCTCTGGCGAGCACATGGAGGGCTGTGCGGCCCCCCAAAAGAAATGCCACCCCACACCATGACTGACCCACCGCCAAACCGGTCATGCTGGAGGATGTTGCAGGCAGCAGAACGTTCTCCACGGCGTCTCCAGACTCTGTCACGTCTGTCACATGTGCTCAGTGTGAACCTGCTTTCATCTGTGAAGAGCACAGGGCGCCAGTGGCGAATTTGCCAATCTTGGTGTTCTCTGGCAAATGCCAAACGTCCTGCACGGTGTTGGGCTGTAAGCACAACCCCACCAGTGGACGTCGGGCGCTCATACCACCCTCATGGAGTCTTTCTGACCGTTTGAGCAGACACATGCACATTTGTGGCCTGCTGGAGATCATTTTGCAGGGCTCTGGCAGTGCACCTCCTGCTCCTCCTTGCACAAAGGCGGAGGTAGTGGTCCTGCTGCTGGGTTGTTGCCCTCCTACGGCCTCCTCCACGTCTCCTGATGTACTGGCCTGTCTCCTGGTAGCGCCTCCATGCTCTGGACACTACGCTGACAGACACAGCAAACCTTCTTGCCACAGCTCGCATTGATGTGCCATCCTGGATGAGCTGCACTACCTGAGCCACTTGTGTGGGTTGTAGACTCCGTCTCATGCTACCACTAGAGAGAAAGCACCGCCAGCATTCAAAAGTGACCAAAACATCAGCCAGGAAGCATAGGAACTGAGAAGTGGTCTGTGGTCACCACCTGCAGAACCACTCCTTTATTGGGGGTGTCTTGCTAATTGCCTATAATTTCCACCTGTTGTCTATTCCATTTGCACAACAGCATGTGACATTTATTGTCAATCAGTGTTGCTTCCTAAGTGGACAGTTTGATTTCACAGAAGTGTGATTGACTTGGAGTTACATTGTGTTGTTGAAGTGTTCCCTTTATTTTTTTGAGCACACACACACACACACACACACACACACACACACACACACACACACACACACACACACACATTTGTAATAATGACAATTACAACATACTGACTGAACACTTATTTTAACTTAATATAATACATAAATAAAAATCTATTTAGTCTGAAATAAATAATGAAACATGTTCAATTTGGTTTAAATAATGCAAAAACAGTGTTGGAGAAGAAAGTAAAAGTGCAATATGTGCCATGTAAAAAAGCTAACGTTTAAGTTCCTTGCTCAGAACATGAGAACATATGAAAGCTGGTGGTTCCTTTTAACATGTGTCTTCAATATTCCCAGTTAAGAAGTTTTAGGTTGTAGTTATTATAGGACTATTTCTCTCTATACCATTTGTATTTCATATACCTTTGACTATTGGATGTTCTTATAGGCACTATAGTATTGCCAGCCTAATCTCGGGAGTTGATAGGCTTGAAGTCATAAACAGAGCTGTGCTTCTAGCATTGCGAAGAGCTGCTGGCAAACGCAGGAAAGTGATGTTTGAATGAATGCCTACGAGCCTGCTGCTGCCTACCAACACTCAGTCAGATTGCTCTATCAAATCATAGACTTAATTATGATATAATAAACACACAGAAATACGAGCCTTAGGTCATTAATATGATACAATTCGGAAACTATCATTTCAAAAACAAAACGTTTATTCTTTCAGTGAAATACGGAACCGTTACGTATTTTATCTAACGGGTGGCATCCATAAGTTTAAATATTGCTGTTACATTGCACAGCCTTCAGGTTTATGTCATAATTATATAAAATTCTGGCAAATTAATTCCGGACTTTCTTAGGAAGAAATGGTCTTCACACAGTTCGCAACGAGCCAGGCGGCCCAAACTGCTGCATATACCCTGACTCTGCTTGCACAAAACGTAACAGAAGTGACACAATGTCCCTAGTTAATATTGCCTGCTAACATGATTTTCTTAAATATGCAGGTTTAAAAAAAATGTACTTGTGTATTGATTTTAAGAAAGGCATTGATGTTTATAGTTAGGTACATTGGTGCAACGACAGTGCTTTTTTTGCGAATGCGCTTGTTAAATCATCACCCATTTGGCGAAGTAGGCTGTGATTCGATGATAAATTAACAGGCACTAGTTAAACTAGTAATATCATCAACCATGTCTAGTTAACTAGTGATTATGTTAAGGTTTACTGTTTTTTATAAGATAAGTTTAATGCTAGCTAGCAACTTACCTTGGCTCCTTGCTGCACTCGCGTAACAGGTGGTCAGCCTGCCACGCAGTCTCCTCATGGAGTGCAATGTAATTGGCCATAATTGGTGTCCAAAAATGCCGATTACCGATTGTTATGAAAACTTGAAATCGCCCATGCCGGTCGACCTCTAATCTGTACTTTACTATTTATATTTTTGACAAGTTTTACTTTAATACATTCCTAAAAAAACAATGTACTTTTTACTCCATACATTTTACCTTACACCCAAAAGTACACGTTACATTTTGAATGCTTAGCAGGACAGGAAATGGTCCAATTCACGCACTTATCAAGACAACACATGGTCATCCCTTCTGCCTCTGATCTGGCAGACTCACTAAACACAAATGCATCTTTTGTAAATAAAGTCTGAGTGAGTGTTGGAGTGTGCCACTGGCTATCCATACATTTTAAAAACAAGAACATGGTGCCGTCTGCTTTGCTTAAAATAAATAATTTTAAATGATTCATACATCTACTTTTGAAACTTAAGTATATTTTAGAAATTACATTTACTTTTGATACTTATATTCAGAAACAAATACTTTGACGTTTACACAAGTAGTAATTTACTGGGTGACTTTTACTAAAGTAACTTCCTATTAAAGTATCTACAGGGAGGGAAAAAAGGATTTGATCCCCTGCTGATTTTGTACGTTTGCCCACTTACAAAGAAATGATCAGTCTATAATTTTAATAGTAGGTTTATTTGAACAGTGAAAGACAGAATAACAACAAACAAATCCAGAAAAACGCTTGTCAAAAATGTTATAAAATTATTTGCATTTTAATGAGGGAAATAAGTATTTGACCCCTCTGCAAAACATGACTTAGTACTTGGTGGCAAAACCCTTGTTGGCAATCACAGAGGTCAGACGTTTCTTGTAGTTGGCCACCAGGTTTGCACACATCTCAGGAGGGATTTTGTCCCACTCCTCTTTGCAGATCTTCTCCAAGTCATTAAGGTTTTGAGGCTGACGTTTGGCTACTCGAACCTTCAGCTCCCTCCACAGATTATCTATGGGATTAAGGTCTGGAGACTGGCTAGACCACTCCAGGACCTTAATGTGCTTCTTCTTGAGCCACTCTTTTGTTGCCTTAGCCGTGTGTTTTGGGTCATTGTCATGCTGGAATACCCATCCACGACCCATTTTCAATGCCCTGGCTGAGGGAAGGAGGTTCTCACCCAAGACGGTACATGGCCCCGTCCATCGTCCCTTTGATGCGGTGAAGTTGTCCTGTCCCCTTAGCAGAAAAACACCCCCAAAGCATAATGTTTCCACCTCCATGTTTGACGGTGGAGATGGTGTTCTTGGGGTCATAGGCAGCATTCCTCCTCCAAACACGGCGAGTTGAGTTAATGTCAAAGAGCTTCATTTTGGTCTCATCTGACCACAACACTTTCACCAGTTGTCCTCTGAGTCATTCAGATGTTCATTATATATATATATATATATATATATATATATATATATATATATATATATATATATATATATATATATATATATATATATATATATATATATATATATACACATATACACACACATACACACACACATATATACACATACACATATATATATATATATATATTCTTGAGCAGGGGGACCTTGCGGGCGCTGCAGGATTTCAGTCCTTCACGGCGTAGTGTGTTACCAATTGTTTTCTCGGTGACTATGGTCCCAGCTGCCTTGAGATCATTGACAAGATCCTCCCGTGTAGTTCTGGGCTGATTCATCACCGTTCAAATGATCATTGCAACTCCACGAGGTGAGATCTTGCATGGAGCCCCAGGCCGAGGGATATTGACAGTTCTTTTGTGTTTCTTCCATTAAATCGCACCAAATGTTGTCACCTTCTCACCAAGCTGCTTGGCGATGGTCTAGTAGCCCATTCCAGCCTTGTGTAGGTCTACAATCTTGTCCCTGACATCCTTGGAGAGCTCTTTGGTCTTGGCCATGGTGGAGAGTTTGGAATCTGATTGATTGCTTCTGTGGACAGGTGTCTTTTATACAGGTAACAAGCTGCGGTTAGGAGCACTCCCATTAAGAGTGTGCTCCTAATCTCAGCTCATTACCTGTATAAAAAGACACCTGGGAGCCAGAAATCTTTCTGATTGAGAGGGGGTCAAATACTTATTTCCCTCATTAAAATGCAAATCAATTTATAACATTTTTGACAAGCGTTTTTCTGGATATTTTTGTTGTTATTCTGTCTCTCACTGTTCAAATAAACCTACCATTACAATTATAGACTGATCCTTTCTTTGTACGTGGGCAAACGTACAAAATCAGCAGGGGATCAAATACTTTTTCCCCCCACTGTATACTTTTACTCAACTATGACAATTGAGTACTTTTCCACCACTGCCATTAGCCATCGTACAGAACTAGTTCCCGGCTATGCCTCATAAAAGGGTAGTTTGAAATGCACCAATTAAGATAAAAATGTTGTCTACCGCCTTTGATCACAACAGTGTTAGAAGTAAACAGTAAACCCCACAACACTGTTAGTACGAAGTAAAGCGTAAACCCAACAACAGTGGCAGCTCAGCTGCAGTGGATAGCAGTAGTCTTACGGGGTCCTGACCATTTTTGCTATTTTGTGTTCTTTCCCCTGATCAAATAGGAAATGATGGCGAAGACATAATGTACAAAAAACTATGACCGAAAACAGCTTCTAGCCTTCAGAATAGCGATGGATTAGCATTTCTACTTCAACGAGTCGGTAGCTCTGGACATTCTGCTTACTCCGGACAAGGCCCTAATCCGAGGTACTGGCAGAATGATTGCACGATTATTTGCATCAATCCAGTGGCCATTTGTTTTCCAAACTCTGCAATCACATGAGGGCAACAGAAACGTCGCTGACCAATCAACGGTCTCTTGCTGGAGGGCACTTACACATTTCTTCTATTTTTCCAAGAGTGGTCTCCTGATGTGGTTTAATCACTGTTGTGGACTTCAGAAAAACTAAGAAATTGGATGTTCTATCAAAAAGTGGGATTTTGAGAGCAAATGCCCCAAAAAACAAGGGAAAACTAAATTGAATCAGGCAAAAAATGAAATTGATTTTATAGGGACCTACAAATAGCTACCTGGACTACCAGCAATAACTCTATGCACACACACACACACACACACACACTCACACATACTTACACTGACACCCCAACACACACACACACACACACACCCACATAACACACGCATACTGATGCCATACACTCACATCACATACACTGCTGCTACTGTCTATTATCTATCCTGTTGCCTATCCCGTTACCCCTACCTATATGTACATAGCTACCTCAATTACCTTGTACCCCTGCACATTGACTCGGTACTTGTACTCCCTGTATATAGCCATGTTATTACCTCGTACACCTGCACATTGACTTGGTACTGGTACTCCCTGTACAGTCGTGGCCAAAAGTTGAGAATGACACAAATATTAAATTTTCATAGTCTGCTGCCTCAGTGTCTTTAGATATTTTTGTCAGATGTTACTATGCAATAATTTAGTATAATTACAAGCATTTCGTAAGTGTCAAAGGCTTTTATTGACAATTTCATGAAGATGATGCAAAGAGTCAATATTTGCAGTGTTGACCCTTCTTTTTCAACACCTCAGCAATCCACCCTGGCATGCTGTCAATTAACTTCTGTGCCACATCCTGACTGATGGCAGCCCATTCTTGCATCATCAATGCTTGGAGTTTGTCAGAATTTGCGGGATTTTGTTTGTCCACCCGCCTCTTGAGGATGACCACAAGTTCTCAATGGGATTAAGGTCTGGGGAGTTTCCTGGCCATGGACCCAAAATATCGATGTTTTGTTCACTGAGCCACTTAGTTATCACTTTTGCCTTATGGCAAGGTGCTCCATCATGCTGGAAAAGGCATTGTTCGTCACCAAACTGTTCCTGGATGGTTGGGAGAAGTTGCTCTCGGAGGATGTGTTGGTACCATTCTTTATTCAAGGCTGTGTTCTTGAGTGAGCCCACTCCCTTGGCTGAGAAGCAACCCCACACATGAATGGTCTCAGGATGCTTTACTGTTGGCATGACACAGGACTGATGGTAGCGCTCACCATGTCTTCTCCGGACAAGTTTTTTTCCGGATGCCCCAAAAATGACTTTACCCCAGTCCTCAGCAGTCCAATCCCTGTACCTTTGGCAGAATATCAGTCTGTCCCTGATGTTTTTCCTGGAGAGAAGTGGCTTCTTTGCTGCCCTTCTTGACACTAGGCCATCCTCCAAAAGTCTTCGCCTCACTGTGCATGCAGATGCACTCACACCTGCCTGCTGGCATTCCTGAGCAAGCTCTGTACTGGTGGTGCCCCGATCCCGCAGCTGAATCAACTTTAGGAGACGGTCCTGGTGCTTGCTGGACTTCCTTGGGCGCCCTGAAGCCTTCTTCACAACAATTGAACTGCTGTCCTTGAAGTTGTTGATGATCCGATAAATGGTTGATTTAGGTGCAATCTTACTGGCAGCAATATCCTTGCCTGGGAAGCCCTTTTTGTGCAAAGCAATGATGATGGCACGCGTTTCCTTGCAGGTAACCATGGATGACTGAGGAAGAACAATGATTCCAAGCACCACCCTCCTTTTGAAGCTTCCAGTCTGTTATTCGAACTCAATCAGCATGACAGAGTGATCTCCAGCCTTGTCCTCGTCAACACTCAAACACCTGTGTTAATGAGAGAATGACTGAGACGATGTCATCTGGTCCTTTTGTGGCAGGGCTGAAATGCAGTGGAAATGATTTTTTGGGATTCAGTTCATTTGCATGGCAAAGAGGGACTTTGCAATTAATTGCAATTCATCTGATCACTCTTCATAACATTCTGGAGTATATGCAAATTGCCATCATACAAACTGAGGCAGCAGACTGTGAAAATTTTACTTGTGTCATTCTCAAAACTTTTGGCCACGACTGTATATAGCCATGTTATTACCTCGTACCCCTGCACATTGACTAGGTACTGGTACTCCCTGTATATAGCCATGTTATTACCTCGTACCCCTGTACACTGACTTGGTACTGGTTCTCCCTGTATATAGCCATGTTATTACCGCGTACCCCTGCACACTGACTTGGTACTGGTACTCCCTGTATATTGCCATGTTATTACCTCGTACCCCTGTATACTGACTTGGTACTGGTACTCCCTGTATATAGCCATGTTATTTTTACTCATTATTGTTAGTTATTCACTGTCTATTTATTCGTCATATCACTATTATTATATAAACTCAGAAAAAAAAGAAACGTCCTCTCACTGTCAACTGCGTTTATTTTTCAGCAAACTTAACATGTGTAAATATTTGTATGAACATAAGATTCAACAACTGAGACAAACTGAACAAGTTCCACAGACATGTGACTAACAGAAATTGAATAATGTGTCCCTGAACAAAGGCGGGGTCAAAATCAAAAGTAACAGTCAGTATCTGGTGTGGTCACCAGCTGCATTAAGTACTGCAGTGCATCTCCTCCTCATGGACTGCACCAGATTTGCCAGTTCTTGCTATGAGATGTTACCCCACTCTTCCACCAAGGCACATACAAGTTCCCGGACATTTCTGGGGGGAATGGCCCTAGCCCTCACCCTCCGATCCAACAGGTCCCAGATGTGCTCAATGGGATTGAGATCCGGGCTCTTTGCTGGCCATGACAGAACACTGACATTCCTGTTTTGCAGGAAATCACGCACAGAACGAGCAGTATGGCTGGTGGCATTGTCATGCTGGAGTGTCATGTCAGGATGAGCCTGCAGGAAGGGTACCACATGAGGGAGGAGGATGTCTTCCCTGTAACACACAGCGTTGAGATTGCCTGCAATGACAACAAGCTCAGTC
This sequence comes from Salmo trutta, assembly GCF_901001165.1. Lineage (NCBI taxonomy): Eukaryota > Metazoa > Chordata > Actinopteri > Salmoniformes > Salmonidae > Salmo > Salmo trutta. The sequence continues at coordinate 37,359,532 of NC_042975.1, forward strand.
CGATGATGCTGTGACACACCGCCCCACACCATGACGGACCCTCCACCTCCAAATCGATCCCGCTCTAGAATACAGGCCTCGGTGTGACGCTCATTCCTTTGACGATAAACGCGAATCCGACCATCACCCCTAGTGAGACGGGCTCGTCAGTGAAGAGCACTTTTTGCCTGTCCTGTCTGGTCAAGCGACGATGGGTTTGTGCCGATAGGCGACGTTGTTGCCGGTGATGTTTGGTGAGGACCTGCCTTACAACAGGCCTACAAGCCCTCAGTCCAGCCTCAGTCCAGACAGTCTGAGCACTGATGGAGGGATTGTGTGTTCCTGGTGTAACTCGGGCAGTTGTTGTTGCCATCCTGTACCTGTCCCGCAGGTGTGATGTTTGGATGTACCAATCCTGTGCAGGTGTTGTTACACGTGGTCTGCCACTACGAGGACGATCAGCTGTCCGTCCTGTAGCACTGTCTTAGGCGTCTCACAGTACGGACATTGCAATTTATTGCCCTGGCCACATCTGCAGTCCTCATGCCTCCTTGCAGCATGCCTAAGGCACGTTCACGCAGATGAGCAGGGACCCTGGGCATCTTTCTTTTGGTGTTTTTCAGAGTCAGTAGAAAGGCCTCTTTAGTGTCCTAAATGTTCATAACTGTGACCTTAATTGCCTACCGTCTGTAAGCTGTTAGTGTCTTAACGACCGTTCCACAGGTGCATGTTCATTAATTGTTTATGGTTCATTGAACAAGCATGGGAAACAGTGTTAAAACCCTTTACAATGAAGATCTGTGAAGTTACTTGGACTTTTACGAATTATCTTTGAAATACAGGATGCTGAAAAGGGGACGTTTCTTTTTTTGCTGAGTTCAAATGTACATATCAAAAGGGGTACGTCATAAGGTTTTTGATATTAACATTTTCCTTCCAAGTTTGTGTAGCACAATAAAATACATTCAAAAACAGTTATTTATTTATATCTTTATAGGATGATCAAATATCCTCCCATTGCCTGCTGCTATCTGTCATACTGCAAGGTAATGATCCAAGATCATTGATTTTCTCCCCCAGCTCAGTGATGAGAGGAAAATCAGCAGAGTAATATCATTATTCAAAATGTACTTCCAGCAGGTGACAGACAGGCCCAGAATTAACTACAGGCCTTATGGCTAGCTACCTCCATTCCACTTTACATGGCCCACATAGACACTCTTCTGGGGAAGCACTAGCTGCCATGGTCCACCCCATCCATCCACCGCCCCAAGCCAGTGACACTTAGTGACAGCGGACTGTAAAAAGTAACTTAAAAGGCAATGCTTTCCATTTAAAAGATTACTCATAGAAGACTGACAAATTTACCAAAAAAAATGGTCTTCCACAGTGTATCTGTGTTGCTGGCAGTAATCCCACTAAAATGTAAACCGTTTAAATTATTCATAGATATTTATTTATGAAATGTCATATCCTGTACCTTTCGTGGAGTCATATGACAACTGAAAACACTTACTGTAATAGTGGGCCTTGGTAAGACTAGCTGATCACACACAGAAAACAAAAGCAGAGCTCTGACTGAAATGGAAATGAGGTTCAGACTAAACTCTCTTCCCCTGTGCCTCTAAATAGAAATGACTGATTTAACGACTCAAACACGTTCATAGAGCTTGGCATTGACCACAGAGAAGGATCCTGACTAATGTGATCATCTATAGTATACCGGGGTCTTCAACCTTTTCTTGCCCAAGGACCCCCTCTCAGGCAAACCGGTGATCCAGAGACCCCCATCATAAGTCATCAAAAATAATGCTTCACATGTCTTGTCTTATCATCAGGTGAATGATAATGGCAAGGTGAAGTAATCAACATTTTAAAATGAATAGATTTGGTAGATAATGAAAAACTTTGACCTTCCCACATTATAATTGGAAGAGGAAGTGTAAACTCTAACATAGCCTATTAGCTAGAAACTCCAAACACATTTTTGCTAAGAGCAGCAGTTTAGCTGGTTAAAGGCCCAGTGCAGTCAAAAATGTGATTTTCCTGTGTTATATATATATATATATATATATATATATATATATATATATATATATCTCCCCACTATGAGGTTGGAATAAAACTGTGAAAATGGTGATAATGCCCTTTTAGTGTAAGAGTTGTTTGAAAAGACCACCTGAAATTTCAGCCTCTTTTGGTGGGATGGAGACTTTGGCCTTCCATGGTGACATCAACATGCGGTAAATTAGCTAATAGACCAATAAGAAAGAAAGAAAGTTACAGACCTCTCTGCCAATAACAGCTAATTTTCCAGTTTCCCCTCCCCACTCAGACCACTCCCAGACAGTCCAAGCTAAATTCTTTTTTGAGAAAATGCTCTTTGCTAAGAAGCTATTTCGTTCTTCTTTTTACCATTTTAATTGAAAACAATCACAGTAAGGTACTTAATTGTTACCCAGTAATGATTTGATATTGAGATAAAAACAGCTGCATTGGACCTTTAAACGAAGGTTAGACATGTGTTGGCAAAAATGTATGTCCATGTCAAGAAAGCTTACCAGCAGCCAGCGACACCTGCCACACGGCTAGCCTATTTGCGGGTGTTTTTTTTAAAGCCTATTTCAGATACTCCACTGAGTGTAATTTGTTCAATATTATGAGTTGAGAAATAAAGTTCACATTATTAGAAATAAGATAGTCTTCTTTTATACTGTTGATTCCAGCAATATTCATAGAATACAATAAAACATGCTATATACATTTCCACGGACCTCCTGCAATACCCCCAGTTGAATAACCCTGAGCTATACCTCTTGACCTCCCCAAGGGAAAACAAATGCATTTTCATATGACAAAGCCACTACTACAACAATGAATATCCTTATGCTCCCTTTCGTAAGCCTTGGTATAGTTCAGAAAGACAAACCATAGACAATAATGGTTCTTAAATGTTCTCAACTGTAAGAATAGGCTAAAACGCATTTTGAAACCTCTGCAAACAGAAGATTGGCTTCCTCTCCCACTCATACTGTACTGGTAAACAACATGTATAACAACTCAGACCAGACCATCACTCTGTTGTTGGGGTGATGGCCAAACACAACCCCTCATCTCAGACTTCTAGGTTTAGTACTCAGATATACAACAATGCCTTACAGGGAGAAAAATTATATTATTACCTGCATGTTACGCTGTCCTCCTAAAACTGCTTAGAACACAAATTGTTTGTGATATCAAAGTTCTTAGAGCATACATATGTTAAGGACGGAGGGAGCATGACTTTAAAAATGGCAGACATTTGACTCAAAATGACTCACTCTGCTCTTCTAGTGTTAATTCATAGATGAAACTGGAAAGCCAGCCATCTGAGGAGCAGATATTCTGAGCATGCTTTGGGCAGTTCCAAACATCCATTAAAAGGATCACACTACAGGAAAAACATGATGGCAGAGAAAATCCCCTGACAATAACACACACACACACACACACACACACACACACACACACACACACACACACACACACACACACACACACACACACACACACACACACACACAGAGAGAAGCAGTAAATACCAGTAAACACAAAAGCTGAGCTCGGGGTCAACTAAGAATACCTCTTTGCTCTTGGCAATTTTCCATTGTGCTGAAGAGCAAGTGCCTCAAAATCTCTCTTTTTAACTTGCAACAAGCAGTAGAATTTGTATGTGATATCATGCAAAGGATATGACAGCCGGGCCAGAGAGCAAAACACAGCCTCAGGGAATGAGGAGAGGAAATGTAACTACCTGTATATTGCTTTCCATGCTCGCCGGTACTCCAATTTTTAACAAATCTGGCATAATGTGTGTCACATTTTGGGACTTTTCAATTAATTAGGGCCTTAAAAAATCCACAATTCAGAGAACGCGGATGGAATCACAGAATACAGACATTGAATTCAACAATATTCCAAAAATGTTTTAACTTAGTAGAAAATCAACTAAATGTATTGAACTTATTAGAAAATGAATGAATTTGCCCAAGATTATCATAAGACATGTACAAAATGCATCAGTGATTCATATTTTCCTTTAAATTTCTAAAGTGGCAATGGCACAGGAATGCCCGTCTGTGTGTGTTTATTTACCACTTTGTGTAGCCGTTACCAATGACAACCGTCTTCTGGTAGATGGAAAGGCTTTCCCAAAAACCTTCTCAACTAAATCTTCACTAAAAAGTAGTCTATTCCTACCTGGCAGAATGATATCATGATTATTTGCATTAATCCAGTGGCAATTTGTTTAGCAAACTCTGCAATCTCATGTGCGCTATAAAAACACTGCTAACCAAACAAGTCTCTGGCTGGTGCACACTTGAATTAGTATCTACACCCAAAAATGAAAATATCTTAGATCTTTCCCAGACCTCAAATGTGGTCTCCTGATGTGGTGGAATACAATTTTGTTGTTTTTCTATTATTTGAAAAAACAAAATCGGAATCACGCAAATAATAAAAACTGATTTTATAGGGCCCTAAATAATGCACCACATTGTCTAGGTCTGAAACAAATACTCACATATTTATTCATCAATTGTTCTCTGTTTCAAAACAGTTGCAAGTATTTCCTTAGGCATTGTGTATTTCCTAAGGCCCAGTCTAATGCCAACTACTTTAAGCATGCTTCACCAAGATGCTGCCTGGGAGCTATCTATTTCTCCAATTAGTTCACGATTTTGCATTTCAGAATCAAAGTGATGAAATAAACAGCTGTGGTTTCAGTTTTCTAATAAATACTCTAATTGGAACTATAAGGGCAAACCATAACATCACACAGTACATTGGGAACATTACACACTCTACACTCTTAGAAAAAAAGGGTTCGAAAAGGGTCCTGTGGCTGTCCCCATAGGATAACCCTTTTTGGTTCCAGGTTAAACTCTTTTGGGTTCCATGTAGAACCCTCTGTGGAAAGGGTTCTACATGTAACCCAAAAGGGTTCTCTACCTGGGGTTCTTCAAAGGCTTCTCCTATAGGGACAGCCGATTTACCTTTTTGGTTCTAGATAGCACTTTTTCTTCTAAGAGTGTACAGAGGCTGTGTTATTTACAAACTAATGTTGTGATTCCTCTCTTTCCTGACTGTTCTTCACAATACTCTCCCTTTGGTTTTCCAGGCCAAGTTGTGTCGATCTGCTCATTCTTGTCCATCTGCACCAAGCCCATTTGGTGGCTTGATGTTTCTCGTTGAGATGTGCCTTGAAAGCCTGCCCTTCACTAAAAATGCTAATGTTTTTAATAGACAGCCTCAGGTTGGATCAGTTCACTATGATGCAGTCTGTGGTGATTTATCTGCACTGAAATAAATACATTTTACAGCATGTTTTTTCTGTTTTTATCATTTGATGTTTGTTTTTGCATGTTAAAGTAGTGAGGTTAAAATCTTTCTTTTTCAAAGCCTTTAATTATCAATGCAGAAATTACACGTTGTTTTCCTCCACTGCACATTCTTATTTTTGTTGTTGAGTTACAGCCTAAATTTAAAATGGATTCAATTGAGATTCGTCATCACTGGCCTACACACAATGCCCCATAATGTCAAAGTGGAATTATGTTATTTTTTGTCTGTGTGTGCAATAATAGTGTTTAACATGATTTTTGAATGACTAACTCATCTCTGTACCCCACACATCAAATCAAACTGTATTTGCCACATGCGCCGACTTTACCGTGAAATGCTTACTTACAAGCTCTTAACCAACAGTGCAGTTCAAGAAGAAAATATTTACCATGTAGGCTAAAATAAATCAAAAGTAACACAATAACAATAATGAGGAGCAGCAACATTATGTACACAATAAGTTAAAAAATATGTTACACAAAACAAAAATTACAAAATTGCACAATTGGTTGGGAGAATGTAAAACGTCAGCCATGTTCTTCGGCCCCCATCTTCTACAGTACACATACAACATCTGTAAGGTCCCTCAGTCGAGCAGTGAATTTAAAACACAGATTCAACCACAAAGACAAAGGAGGTTTTCCAATGCCTCGCAAAGAAGGGCACCTATTGGTACATTGGTAAAAAAAATATATATATATTGACATTGAATATCCCTTTGACCATGGTGAAGTTATTCATTACACCCAGTCACTACAAAGATACAGGCGACCTTCTTAACGCAGTTGCCGGAATGGAAGGAAACCGCTCAGGGATTTCACCATGAGGCCAATGGTGACTTTAAAACAATTACAGAATTGAATGGCTGTAATAGGAGAAAACTGAAGATGGATCAACAACATCGTAGTTACTCCACAATACTAACCTAACTGACAGAGTGAATAGAAGGAAGTCTGTACAGAAGAAAACATGCATCCTGTTTACAAGGCACTTAAGTAATACTGCAAAAAATGTGGCATAACCATTACATTTGTTTCCTGAATACAAAGTGTTATTCGGGGCAAATCCATTACAACACATTACTGAGTACCACTCTCCATATATTCAAGCATTGTGGTGGCTGCATCATGTTATGGGTATGCTTGTAATCGTTAAGGACAGGGGAGTTATTCAGGATAAAAGAGAAACATAATGGAGCTAAGCACAGGAAAAATTATAGAGGAAAACCTGGTTAAGTCTGCTTTCCACCAGACACTGAGATTAATTCACCTTTCAGCAGGATTATAACCTAAAACAGGAAGACATGTTGGATTATTCATTATGAAGCAAATCTGTTCTGTTCACATATCTCCAAAAGCAGGACTGTCAAATACCTTCACATTTACTGTCAGTGTTTTTGACTTACAATACACACCCTTCCATAGATCAGGATTTCCTAAACTCGGTCACATGCCAAGCTTGGGTGCACATTTTGTTTTTTTCCCCTAGCACTACACAGCTGATTCAAATAATCAACTCATCATCAAGCTTATTTGAATCAGCTGTGTAATGCTAGGGCAAAAAACTAAACGTGCACCCAGGGGAGCCCCGGGACCGAGTTTGGGAAACTCTGCTTTAGGTAACAGCACCAGCAATATCACTGCCTCCCCAAGAATATTAGTAGCAAACCTATAGCTCCATGACTGCAGAGATCTGCCTTTTTAAAAAAAACAATTACTACTCACTGACTGTGTTCCAAAGAGGGAATCCTTACCTTGTTAGCCGGGATGATCAAAGTTTTTTTCCAATGATTTTGGACACACTGTAAAGAACCTACAGGCTACCAAATTATTACCATAATTCCATGTCTTTAATCTTCTCTTAACTGTGCACATCAAAGTAGTTTTCCGCATCAGCCTCTAGTGAAGTGCCACCATGACCAGGGGCAATATGACAGATTCTCTCAAACGGTCTCTGTTGTTTAGCTATTTATTTGTATGTTTTTTTACAGAACCAAAATAACATGGTCTGTAAATTGGGCATATACAATAATCAATTATGATTAAAGAGTATCACCAGCCTCATTGGTGACCGCACAAAGCGCAATTATATATAACCTGCCAGGAACATCTAAAAACACACCATACTGTGCACTGGAGGTATGCACCTGATGGCCCTGTCCGGGGGTATCATCGGATGGGGCCACAGTGTCTTCTGATCCCTCCTGTCTCAGCCTCCAGTATTTATGCTGCAGTAGTTTATGTGTCGGGGGGCTAGGGTCAGTCTGTTACATCTGGAGTATTCTCTTGTCTTATCCGGTGTCCTGTGTGAATGTAAATATGCTCTCTCTAATTCTCTCTTTCTTTCTTTCTTTCTTTCTCTCGGAGGACCTGAGCCCTAGGACTACCTGGCATGATGACTCCTTGCTGTCCCCAGTCCACCTGGCCATGCTGCTGCTCCAGTTTCAACTGTTCTGCCTGCGGCTACGGAACCCTGACCTGTTCACCGGACGTGCTTGTTGCACCCTCGACAATTACTATGATTATTATTATTTGACCATGCTGGTCATTTACGAACATTTTAACATCTTGACTATGTTCTGTTATAATATCCACCCGGCACAGCCAGAAGAGGACTGGCCACCCCTCATAGCCTGGTTCCTCTCTAGGTTTCTTCCTAGGTTTTTGGCCTTTCTCAGGAGTTTTTCCTAGGGAGTTTTTCCCAGCCACCGTGCTTCTTTCACATGCATTGCTTGCTGTTTGGGGTTTTAGGCTGGGTTTCTGTACAGCACTTTGAGATTTCAGCTGATGTACGAAGGGCTATATAAATAAATTTGATTTGATTTGATTTGATGAAAAACCACATTCAAATTCACATTGGTGCTTTGAAATTACTGAACATAAACCTAGGAGATGCTACAAGTCCCACAAACAGTGTTGGTTTGTAGTGGGCACCTCTGTGTGTGTCTATGGCATTGCATCAACTACTGTTGTGATCACCCCACCATCTTCAAAAACATTGCTTGTGGATTCTGAAAATATTCAGACCCCTTCACTATTTCCATATTTCGCTACATTACAGCCTTATTCTAAAATTGATTTAATAAAACATTTATCATCAATCTACACACAATACCCCATGAATATGAAGCAAAAACAGCTGTGAAATGTTAGCTAATTTATAAAAAAATGTAATTTCTTATTTACATAAGTATTCAGACCCTTTGCTATGAGACTTGAAATTGAGCTCAGGTGCATCCTGTTTCCATTGATCATCCTTGAGATGTTTCTACAACTTGATTGGAGTCCACCTGTGGTAAATTCAAATGACATGATTTGGAGAGGCACACACCTGTCTATATAAGGTCCCATAGTTGACAGTGCATGTCAGAGCAAAAACCAAGCCATGAGGTTGAAGAAATTGTCTGTAGAGCTCCGAGACTGGATTGTGTCGAGGCACAGATCGGGGGAAGGGTACCCAAACATTTCTGCAGCATTGAAGGTCCCCAAGAACACAGTGGTCTCCATCGTTCTTAAATGGAAGTTTGGAACCACCAAGACTCTGGTCGCCCAGCAAACTGAGCAATCGGGGGAGAAGGGCCTTGGTCAGGGAGGTGACCAAGAACCTGAAGGTCACTCTGAAAAAGCTGCAGAGTTCCTCTGTGGAGATGAGAGCCTTCCAGAAGGACAACCATCTCTGCAGCATTCCAACAATCAGGCCTTTGTGGTAGAGTGGCCAGACGGAAGCCACTCAGTAAAAGGCACATTACAGCCTGAATGGAGTATGCCAAAAGGCACTTAAAGGACTCTCGGACCATGAGAAAGAAGATTCTCTGGTCTGATGAAACCAAAATTTAACTCTTTAGCCTGAATGCCAAGCGTCACGTCTGGAGGAAACCTGGCACCATCCCTACGGTGAAGCATGGTGGTGGCAGCATCATGCTGTGGGGATGTTTTTTAGCAGCAGGGACTGGGAGACTAGTCAGGATCGAGGGAAAGATGACCGGAGCGGCTTCTGGACAAGTCTCTGAATGTCCTTGTGTG